>NC_090937.1:318342346-318681274 GCF_040938575.1 Ambystoma mexicanum | reverse complement strand
TTCCCCCGTGACGCCCACATTTTCACGCACTGTTCCCCATTCCGCGTGTTACGCCGCCTGTTCCGCCTACTTTTGTTGTGTGTGCTGCACTATGTGCGCTTTCGCACGCTGTTTGGAGACGTGTGCGCCAGCGTGCACCACGCAGAATTTTAGCGCAGATCCAGGCATTTACACGCACGCAACTTCCTTGAATCGCTGTGCGCAGGTTTAGCTGCGATTTTCGCACTTGCACTGCGATTTGCATGCTTTTGCACGCTTGCGCCGAAAATTTCAGCACACATTAATTCCATGAATCGGCCTGTTAATCTGTAAAGTTCTACTACTGGGATTAAAGAAAAGCAGCAGATTTTTTTAGATAGGAGCCTCACATGGTTTGCCAGCATTTTGACCTCATCCTTGAGCGCCTTTGTTTTGTTAGCCTCCCTGCTGCTTGTGTTAATTGAAACCCTAGATACCTGTTCGATCCGTATCGAGCCTAACCACCAAATGGAAAATGTTTTTTTCCTACACTATGGTTTTTCCAAGACTAAAATCTTTGTTTTCCCACTGTTTATTCGGATGCCTTTCTCCTCCAAGTACTCTTTTAATGTTCCCAACAGTCTTCGCAGACCAATCACTGTTTAGTCCATTAGCACGATATTGTCGGCGTATATCAGGTACCTTATTTTGGTGATACCAGATCTGGGCGGCAAGCTCTTGCCCTCAGACATTTTTATGCTAAGGTCCGAGAGAAAAAGGTTAAACAAAGTGGGGGCCAGTGAGCACCAATTGTTTAGCCCATTAAAAGTTGGTATTTCCTCCAAAAGTAACCCAGCTGTGTTTAGCCTACCCCACATTGATGTCCCAGAGTGCAAAGGCTCCAACTGTTCTCTCAGCAGAGGCTTTGCTAGGGGGGCATGATGGGTCTTTTGGTTGTATCCTCGGATAGAAGCTCCAGGGCTACAACCAAAAGGTTAGCTAACCCTGAGTCCTGACAGTCTCAACATTAGCATAGCCCCATATCTTTTCCAGACCTAGCAACACCCTTGTCTCTCAGATCACTTGGACAATTCCAAGATGCCAGTTTTGCCCATAGCCTGGGGTTGTCAACACTAAGAAAGGTGCAACCAGATCTACAAGGCAATAACTGTTTTTCCCCCACCTTCCAATGCTCTTCTCTTCAGTATGGTATTCCCCCACCTTCCAATGCTCTTCTCTTCAGTATGGTAATCAATGCGATGTTTACACTACTACCCAATCGCCTAACAAAACTTGACTGGAAACACAATGGTTCTCCCCAATAGAACAAGCATTTACAGGGTAATTCATAGAATTCAGCGCACAAGTAGCGCATGCGGCTGGCGCACAGCGTGCGCGTGCGATAGTCTGCGCCAGCCGCGTGCGCCAAAACCGAATCCGGCGCACAGCGTATTCATGGATTTTAGGCTCCCAAACCAGCCGTGGCGCAGAGTATCGCAGCGACCCTGCAGCAGCGCCAGTAACGCCCCCAAGAACGCCCTCGCGCAAGGAAAAGCCATCAAAATCGCTAAATCATCGCAAAGGGCTGCGCTAACCCTGGACCAGTTTACAGGGCTGCCAAACAAGGAACGCAAAGCGGGTAACGTGCATATCAGGGGTACGCGTGAAGTTATACACGCGATTAGCCAGGGTACGTGTATTACAGGGGTATGCGGGAAGTTTAACATGCGATTAGCCAGGGTACGTGTATTACAGGGGTACGCGGGAAGTTCAACACGCGATTAGCCAGGGTACGTGTATTACAGGGGTATGCGTGAAGTTATACACGCGATTAGCCAGGGTACGTGTTTTACAGGGGTATGCGGGAAGTTTAACATGCGATTAGCCAGGGTACGTGTATTACAGGGGTACGCGGGAAGTTCAACACGCGATTAGCCAGGGTACGTGTATTACAGGGGTACGCGTGAAGTTATACACGCGATTAGCCAGTGTACGTGTATTACAGGGGTATGCGGGAAGTTTAACATGCGATTAGCCAGGGTACGTGTATTACAGGGGTACGCGGGAAGTTCAACACGCGATTAGCCAGGCTACGTGTATTACAGGGGTATGCGTGAAGTTATACACGCGATTAGCCAGGGTACGTGTATTACAGGGGTATGCGGGAAGTTTAACATGCGATTAGCCAGGGTACGTGTATTACAGGGGTACGCGGGAAGTTCAACACGCGATTAGCCAGGGTACGTGTATTACAGGGGTACGCGTGAAGTTATACACGCGATTAGCCAGGGTACGTGTATTACAGGGGTATGCGGGAAGTTTAACATGCGATTAGCCAGAGTACGTGTATTACAGGGGTACGCGGGAAGTTCAACACGCGATTAGCCAGGGTACGTGTATTACAGGGGTATGCGGGAAGTTTAACATGCGATTAGCCAGGGTACGTGTATTACAGGGGTACGCGGGAAGTTTAACACGTGATTAGCCAGGGTACGTGTATTACAGGGGTACGCGGGAAGTTTAACACGCGATTGGCCAGGGTACGTGTATTACAGGGGTATGCGGGAAGTTTAACACGCGATTAGCCAGGGTACGTGTATTACAGGGGTGCGCAGGAATTATCACACGCGATTTGGCTGGGTACGTGTATTACAGGGGTGCGTGGGAATCATCACACGCGATTTGGCTGGGTACGTGTATTACAGGGGTGCGTGGGAAGTCACACGCGATTAGGCTGGGTGGGTCCTCACAGGTGTTCCCTGTACACCCTCCACGGCCCCTGCAGGCAGCCTACAAAACAGGGGACTACCCTGCACACCTGCTCATGTCCCCCTGCACCCCCACCCCCCAGCAGTGCAGGGGCAGCCTCCACCAGGCCCCCACCCATGCCTCCCACCACCCCCAACCCCCAGCAGTGCAGGGGCAGCCTCCACCAGGCCCCCACCCATGCCTCCCACCACCCCCAACCCCCAGCAGTGCAGGGGCAGCCTCCACCACGCCCCCACCCATGTCTACAACCACCCCCACCCCTCCGCCACCAGGGGCAGCCTCCACCAGGCCCCCACCCATGTCTCCCACCACCCCCAACCCCCAGCAGTGCACAGGCAGCCTCCACCAGGCCCCCACCCATGTCTCCCACCACCCCCACCCCCCCGCCACCAGGGGCAGCCTCCACCAGGCCCCCACCCATGTCTCCCACCACCCCCAACCCCCAGCAGTGCAGGGGCAGCCTCCACCAGGCCCCCACCCATGCCTCCCACCACCCCCAACCCCCAGCAGTGCAGGGGCAGCCTCCACCACGCCCCCACCCATTACTACAACCACCCCCACCCCCCAGCAGTGCAGGGGCAGCCTCCACTAGGCCCCCACCCATGTCTCCCACCACCCCCACCCCCCCGCCACCAGGGGCACTCTCCACCAGGCCCCCACCCATGTCTCCCACCACCCCCACCCCCCCCCGCCACCAGGGGCTGCCTCCCCCGTGCCCTTTCCCCTCCCATGCGCAGCGGCTGTGCATGTGGTTGGGGATGTGGGGCCACCACCATGTCCACGGCCAGGCCCCGGCGTGTTGCAACGTTGTGCAGGACACATGCTGCCACTATGATCCTGCACACTACTGGGGGAGCGTATAACAGCTGCCCGCCAGAACGGTCAAGGGAGCGAAAGCGTGACTTTAGCACTCCGAATGTGCGCTCCACTATGCCCCTGGTTGTAATGTGGGCTGTGTTATATCTTACCTGGGGTGGCGTGGTGGGGTTCCGAATTGGCATCATCATGTGGGGGCTGAGAGGGTAGGCACTGTCCCCTGTGGAGGTGGTGATTGGTATCATTGGTGGGGTTGTGACCTTGCTCAGTATCCAACATGCATGCATGTGCAGTGGCATACATACTCACCAAGCAGCCATGTATCGCCATGCCGCCCAGCATCTATGTCCCGGCATAGGGTGGACATTCGGTAAATGAAGCTGTCGTGGGTGGACCCGGGATAGTTGGCATATACTGAGGTGATGATTCCCTTGGCATTACATACTACCTGCACGTTGATGGAATGCCAGTGCTTGCGGTTCCTATAGATGTGCTCTGATGCCCTGGGGGGACGTAGAGCCACATGGGTGCAGTCGATGGCACCTAGCACTTTGGGGAATCGTGCCACTCCGTAAAAATCCAGGGCGGCAGCATGCCTTTATGCAGGTGTTCTGGGCAGGTATATGTGCCTGCGGACTGATGGGCGTGCAGTCATGATGTTCAAGACCTGGTGTAGGCAGCGTGACTGGGTGGCCTGTGACACCCCACCCACTATGGCACTTGTCCGCTGAAATGATCCAGTGGCTAAGAAGTGCAGTACATTGAGGACCTTCTCCAGGGGGCTGAGTGCTTGGGAGCACAGGGTGGGTGATGTGAGGTCATCCTCCCACTCAGTCACCAGGTCCAGTATGATGTGTGGTGGAAACCTGTACCTCCCATACACCTGGTCATCAGGCATCCCGAAAAGGCTGGTTCTGGGTGTGAATATTCTGGCCCTGACTATCCTCCTCCTCCTCCTTTGGTAGCCCACTGCCACTGCTGCTAGGAACGGTATGTTCATCCTGGCGTCTGAGCTTGTTATTGTTAAAGTCCGCAATTTTATGCTTTGCGCGTGTTCTAGGCGAGCGTGTGACCCGCGCACCCCTGGAATCCAGTTCCCAGTCCAATAGCGTGTGGAAATTCACACGCACCACGGGAAACAGCGTGTGACCCGCGCACCCCTGGAATCCAGTTCCCAGTCCAATAGCGTGTGGAAATTCACACGCACCACGGGATACAGGTTCGCTGACGTACTTGCGTGTGTAAGTGGCCGCGCACCCATTAAATACACGTACATAGGCCAATCGCGTGTACGCGCACTTTTGTCCAATTACACGCAATGAAATACACGTACATAGGCCAATCACGCGATGACACTCTGACGTGCAGTATTTCCACGTGTGTTCCGTCATCACGTGCTGAGTGGGGAACGCCCGTGCGGGTCACGTCAGACGCGCTTACGCGCTGAGGGACTCTGGTCCAATAGAATCGCTTATGCGTGCTGACGCGCTTACGCGCTAAGGGCCTTTCCTCGGATTTCACGCTGACGTGCAGGATTTTCACGTGCCAAATCACTCCGTATCAAGCTGGCCACCCGAAAACACACGGAACACCACGCTCCTGCCCAGAAGGCCGAGTTACTGCCCCCCAGTGCCCCGAGCAGCCTCCCACGTGCTATCTGCTGCTGCCTGCCTGCCTGCCTGCCTGCCTGCTGCCACCGTGCCCTGCCATTTGGTGCCTGCACATCAGCCATCTGCAGGGGTCCAGTTGCTGTGTCCACCCCTGCTGGAACTGAAGACTCCCAACTGGGATTACATCGCTCCACAGCCCAGCCCCAGGACCCAGTTGCCCACCCACACCTGCCTCTGGGGTTGCCATGTCGGGCACTTCCACATCTGGCACCAGTGGCAACCCCAGGCCAGAGGGGCAGAGGGGCACCAGCTTCACTGCCACCGAAGTTGGTGTCCTGGTGGAGCATGTCCTGGGGCAGTATGATGCCCTCTTTGGATCGTCCCGCGCCAGCAAGGAAGGACGGGAGAGGATCTGGGCCGACTGTGTGGTTGCCATCAACGCGGAGGGGGTGGCAACCCGCAACGTCCAGAAGATCAAGAAGCGCTGGGAGGACTTGAGGTCCAGGACCCTTGTGAAGGCCCGGCGCCTCGTGGAGGGGGGCCGGGGCCGCATGAGTTCCATCCAGAAGAGGGTCCTGGAACGCGTACGCCCAGCGCTCCACGCCCAGGTCCTTGAGAGGGAGGCCCGTCTGGAGTTGAGCGGTATGTGTCCAAGCATTACTGTGTGAGACAGGGCATGTTGCGGTGTGCTGGTTCTATGATACTTGCCTGTATGTGTGCCATGGGCCATGTATGCATGTATGTGTGCAGGGACATCATGGTAATGCATGTGCGACCAGTGATGTGTGACCCACATGGTTGTTGCATGTGTTGAAATGCGGCATGGGGAGCCCTATGCAGATTTTGGACATGAGAGCATGCCAGTCTCTGTACCTGGACATGGATGGGGGTGAAGGATGGGTGCTGATGCCAGGTACATATATGGTAGCCATGTCTGTGTGCCTGACCTGCGTGTCTGTGACTTGTGCATGTCATGGATGCATGACACATGTGTGTGACAATGCACAGATTCAGTGACGCACCCAACTTACCCTTGTTTCGCCTGTGTTCGGTGTGTTTGGGGCCAGATGGATGTGACTGAGGTGAAGTGTGTGCATGTGATATGCATGAGCCATGATGCATGTGAGTTACATATCATTGAATGTTTCTAGAGTCCATTGGACATGCATGGAAATGTCCATGGCATGCACCATGCCTGTTACTGTGTGTGTTTTGCCTGGACTGACCCATGTGTTGTGGAGGGACATGATGGAAGTGTACTTTGACAGTGGTGCTCATCTGCTATTGCTTCCTGTCTAGGGGACCATTGTACAGTAGCCTGATGCTTGTGTCCTTTGTCTCCCTCTACGCAGCGGCTAGTGAAGAAGAGGGCGGAGACGGCGCTGTGGAGCAAGGCGGCGGGGATGCCCCCACGGCTGCAGCGGAAGGGGTGGGTGAGCCCCCACAGGGGCCTGCTACGGCGGGAGACGGTGAGGAGCCATCCAGGTTGGTGGTTTGCACAGAGGAGGAGGAGGCCGACACTGGTGCACACATGGGGCCTGGTGGGAGCATCCCTGCTGGTGCAAGTGGTGCAGTCCAGGGCCAGGGGCAGGAGGCAGCACAGGTCACCGTGGAGGGGCCTGTGCATGTCACTGTCCCTGACCCTGTGAGTGCACCACCATGCACCAGCAGGGATGCCCCGTCCCAGGCCCGTCCGCAGGTAGAGGGGATGTCCATGTCACCTGACTCCCCTCCACCTGCGGACGTGGTAACCCCTGGCCGCGTGGAGAAGGTCCTGATTGGGGTCGCGATGCGCACGGCTGTGATTCGTGATGACGTGCGTGCTTCCCGGGAGGAGCACGCACGTCATCACGAAGTGCACCGTGCCGACGTGGCCCAATTGGGATCGGCCATGTTCGGGGGGTTCCTGCATGTGTTGGCCAATCTGACGGCCCTCTCCTCCTCTGTGCAGGCTATCCACCGGTCGTTCTCCTTGCTGTCTTCCGGCCCAGATGCCACCATGGCCCCCTGTGGACCTGCCCCGACCAATGCAGCCAGCTCGGTGGGGATCCCATCCCTGCCACAGTTGGGAGTCGGAGGTCCAGCAGGGGTGGACGACACAGCAAGTGGACCCCAGCAGATGGAAGATGTGCCGGCATCATCGGGCAGGGCACGTGCACGACGGCGTCGGTGGTTACCATCAGCCTGGATGCCGTCGTGCTGGCAGAGGCAGTGGCGTCGGAGGCAGCAGCGGGCTCGACGTGGGAGGCATCATGGCTCAGGGCCATCAAGATCAGAGGGGCAGGCATCGGCCGGAGGGCAGGGCAACCCTGGCATGGCGGTGTGTTCCGTGTGGGAGGAGTTTGGCCAGCGGATAGGTGCGGAGCGGCAGCGGGCGGAAGAGGAGCGGCTCGCCATGGCCAGGGCGGAGATCTCCATGCATCGGGCATTGAGGCGGGCTGAGTGCCTCGAGGAGGCTCGCAGGGATTTTGGTGAGCACATGGGGTTGTCCCTGCGAGACCTCGGGGCCAGGACAGAGTCCCGCCTCCAGGACATTGACATGGAGTTCGAGGATGCCCTGGCCAGCATCACCAAGTGAGCCGCAGGACTAGCCCGCTGCCTTTGTATATAGTTTTTTAGTTAGTTAGTGCTAGGTTTCCTTTATTTATTTTTATTATTTTGGACCGCTCGGACAATGGCCACTTTTTTGTACATATTTATTTTATTAGTTAGTATTAGGTTTCATTTGTGCTGTTGGGCTCATGGACCCTGGAACATTCCTGTATATATTGTTATATTTTGGGAGATACATTTTTTAATTTTTTTATTGTTTACACCATGACGTAATGGTTTTTCTTTGATTTCCTACTACATGGTTTTGCTTTGGACAAATTATATTGATTTTTTAATCCTTTGTTTTTTGGTTTATCATTTTTGTTCTCGGACATGGACCTTTTATTTACTTTGCCACATAGTTGTATGTTTTATTGGTTTACTTGATTTGTGTTTTTAATACATTTTTATATTATCTTACACTTGTGTTATTTTCTCTTTGGTTTCTTACATGTCATGATATGGGTTTTGACATTCACTTGCACCCATTGTGTATGTGTGTGTGACGGACATGTGTTCTTTTGCATACTTGGCATTGGGGTTGTGTCATGTGATTGCATTCACTATGTGGGTGGATGCAATCCTTGCCTGGGTGTTTGTGCTGGGTATGCTGGCCATTTCTGCCATGATTGTGTATCGTCAGGACCTGGGGCCAGGGGGACATGTGTGGGGACCTGCTGGCAGGTTCCCCACAGTGCTGGGGGGTGGGGGTGGTGGGAGACATGAGTGGGGGCCTGGTGGAGGCTGCCCCTGCACTGCTGGGGCGTGGGGGTGGTGGGAGACATGAGTGGGGGCCTGGTGGAGGGTGCCCCTGGTGACTGGGGGGGTGGGGGTGGTGGGTGACATGAGCGGGGGCCTGGTGGAGGGTGCCCCTGGTGACTGGGGGGGTGGGGGTGGTGGGTGACATGAGTGGGGGCCTGGTGGAGGGTGCCCCTGGATGGTGGGGGGGTGGGGGTGGTGGGTGACATGAGTGGGGGCCTGGTGGAGGGTGCCCCTGGATGGTGGGGGGTGGGGGTGGTGGGTGACATGAGTGGGGGCCTGGTGGAGGGTGCCCCTGGTGACTGGGGGGGTGGGGGTGGTGGGAGACATGAGTGTGGGCCTGGTGGAGGCTGCCCCTGCACTGCTGGGGGGTGGGGGTGGTGGGAGACATGAGTGGGGGCCTGGTGGAGGGTGCCCCTGGTGACTGGGGGGGTGGGGGTGGTGGGTGACATGAGCGGGGGCCTGGTGGAGGGTGCCCCTGGTGACTGGGGGGGTGGGGGTGGTGGGTGACATGAGTGGGGGCCTGGTGGAGGGTGCCCCTGGTGACTGGGGGGGTGGGGGTGGTGGGTGACATGAGTGGGGGCCTGGTGGAGGGTGCCCCTGGATGGTGGGGGGTGGGGGTGGTGGGAGACAGGAGTGGGGGCCTGGTGGAGGCTGCCCCTGCACTGCTGGGGGGTGGGGGTGGTGGGAGACATGAGTGGGGACCTGGTGGAGGGTGCCCCTGGTGACTGGGGGGGTGGGGGTGGTGGGTGACATGAGTGGGGGCCTGGTGGAGGGTGCCCCTGGTGACTGGGGGGGTGGGGGTGGTGGGTGACATGAGTGGGGGCCTGGTGGAGGGTGCCCCTGGATGGTGGGGGGTGGGGGTGGTGGGAGACATGAGTGGGGGCCTGGTGGAGGGTGCCCCTGGATGGTGGGGGGTGGGGGTGGTGGGAGACATGGTTGGGGGCCTGGTGGAGGGTGCCCCTGGTGACTGGGGGGGTGGGGGTGGTGGGAAACATGGTTGGGGGCCTGGTGGAGGGTGCCCCTGGTGACTGGGGGGGTGGGGGTGGTGGGAGACATGAGTGGGGGCCTGGTGGAGGGTACCCCTGGTGACTGGGGGGGTGGGGGTGGTGGGAGACATGAGTGGGGGCCTGGTGGAGGGTACCCCTGGTGACTGGGGGGGTGGGGGTGGTGGGAGACATGAGCAGGTGTGCAGGGTAGTCCCCTGTTTTGTGGGCTGCCTGCAGGGGCCGTCGAGGGTGACAGGACCCACCCAGCCTAATCGCGTGTGTAACTTCGCACGCACCCCTGTAATACACGTACCAAGCCAAATCGCGTGTGATAATTCCCGCGCACCCCTGAAATACACGCGCCCAGCCTATTCGCGTGTGGAAATTCCCGCGCACCCCTGAAATACACGCGCCCAGGCTATTCGCGTGTAGAACTTCCCGCGCACCCCTGAAATACACGCGCCCAGCCTATTCGCGTGTGGAAATTCCCGCGCACCCCTGAAATACACGCGCCCAGGCTATTCGCGTGTGGAACTTCCCGCGCACCCCTGAAATACACGCGCACAGGCTATTCGCGTGTGGAAATTCCCGCGCACCCCTGAAATACACGCGCCCAGCCTATTCGCGTGTGGAAATTCCCGCGCACCCCTGAAATACAGGCGCCCAGGCTATTCGCGTGTAGAACTTCCCGCGCACCCCTGAAATACACGCGCCCAGCCTATTCGCGTGTGGAAATTCCCGCGCACCCCTGAAATACACGCGCCCAGGCTATTCGCGTGTGGAACTTCCCGCGCACCCCTGAAATACACGCGCACAGGCTATTCGCGTGTAGAACTTCCCGCGCACCCCTGAAATACACGCGCCCAGCCTATTCGCGTGTGGAACTTCCCGCGCACCCCTGAAATACACGCGGCCAGGCTATTCGCGTGTGGAACTTCCCGCGCACCCCTGAAATACACGTACCCTGCTGTAATCGCGTGTGGGACTTCCCGCGCACCCCTGTAAATGACGTACCCTAGTTTTTCGCGTGTAGGATTTCACGCGCACCCCTGGAATTCCCATAGCCTAGCTTTTCGCGTGTGAAACTTCCCGCGCACCCCTGTAAATGACGTACCCTGGCTTTTCGCGTGTGGAACTTCACACGCACCCCTGGTATCGACGTGGCCAGGGCAATCGCGTGTGGGACTTCCCCGCACCCCGGGATACACGTACCCAGGGCAATCGCGTGAGTGACTTCTCGCGCAACCCGTTGTACACACACGCGCAAATTTTTGAACAGTGGGTGTCCGTGTAAATGGCGTACACCTTTGCACATCATTAGTCCTTTGGGGTCACGGTATGGCCCATTGCTGTATGTGGGTGGTATTTGTTGGCGCAGGTTTTGGCGCACTTTCGTTGAGTGCGTCGGGACGCTACCGCCTGCTTACTTGTGGCGTACGTTTTTGGGCCTGTGCGCTGGTTTGATCGAGCGCTGTTTTGCCCTGTTCGAATCCATGAATACGTGTTGCCGGAGAGCGTGTGGGCGTTCCGCGCACTTGCCTCCTGTACTTCCCCGTGCCGCCCACATTCTTCCCCATTCCGAGTGTTGTGCCCCATTTTATTCCCCATTCCGAGTGTCCCGCCCTGTGTTCCGCCTACTTTAGAGCTGTGCGCTGCGCTCGGAGTGATAGCGCAGTGGCCGTGGCGCACGCCGTTGGTTGACCTGTGCGCCGGCGTGCGCCGCGCACTTTTTCAGCGCACGTCCTATGCTTTTCTTACGCACGGACTTCCATGAATCGACGTGCGCTGGTTTCCCTGCGCTTTTCGCTATTTTTCGGCGCAGCGCACGTATAGGCCCCTCTGCGCCGGAATTTTCGGCGCACATTTATTCCATGAATCGGCCTGTTTAGTTGGGACAGCAACAGAGAAACAAATAGGTTTCCGATAACTTCATGGAGGGCAGTTGGGTGATAGTTAGTTGAATCATCATTGTTGCCCCTCTTGAAGGTCAGGACCACTATCGCCCTTCTTCATTAATCCGGTATCTTTCCCCTGACCTTGATCTGCTTAAACAATAAGCACAGGAAGGCTGCCCAAGTCTCTCGCCATGAGGTACCTACTGTGATCAGCTTCAAGGGGGCCCCACCACCCCACAGTTTTCTCTCACTCGTTTACTACTTGAGGACCTAAAGCCATGTATAGGTTTTTGAAGTGTGCCATCCATGTCCCTTCAGAAACACTGTTTGACTGCAAAGCCGATGGGAGTCCTCGTTTTTTGGGATGCTCAAAAGTGGATCTTTCTTACAGATTACTTTTAAAATTGTCCAGTGCACATAACAAAAGAGAATCTAGCAGCAACAATTGCTGAAGACTGGTTTATACCGAACTTGGCAGAACAATAAGTGTGACAGTATTTAAGCCCAGTACCACCAGAAGAGTGTCTTTTCACCATAACATTCTGCACAAATGGGGTATAGTCCACATAATCATTGCGCATGACTCTCTTTTCTGCAGATTTGTTCCTTGTGAACTGTGCGACAAAGCTATTCATGTTTTGTTTCGTTATTATAAGTCTAGCCCCCACGTTAGTGACCCTCACTTCAACTCTCATCCTAGTTTGGTTCTTTTCAGGGCTGCTCCACCAGCACAAATGCATTAAGCCATAGTCCCTTAAATCAATGTTGATGACTGTTAGAGATTTAATGTCCTGGATAAGATTTTGCGAGACTGCAACATAATCTATTGTTGCTTTTTAGTCACCTTGTGACCAGATATAGTTACTTGGGGTATCCCCACTAGCACCACCAGCGGTGGGGTTAAAAAAACAAACAGAATAACCAGCTAGACTTGGATTAGTACGCAGCCTGTTCTTCTGAAGGCAGATCAGGTAAAAAAAACACTGGGGCTCACCCCCTCTCAACAAAGAGATGATTGTGTCCCCTGGTGTTCAATGGGGGCAACACATATAATGTCCTCCCCTCCTCTGCCCTCAACTAATTTAAGGTCTTCCCCAGAAAGGCACCCAGCAACCATGCCCAAGAGTCCCTCTTAGAAGGCACTATGGCCCTCCCCTCAACAATTTCAACCTTCCTTGCCAACTCAGCACCTGCTCTGCAGCCTATGATGATGCTCACCTTTTGATTAGTCAACCCCTTTTTCTCTACCCCTTTCAAACTCTCAGCATCAGCCCATTGATTGACTCCTGTGCAAGATGTAGCAGGAACTTTAATCGACTGCCTGCCTTTAATTTGGCACACAGTGTAGGAGCTCAAAGATGTTACGTCTATTCAAAATGAAAGTTCCACCACCTATTAGACCAGTCATTCCAACTTCAGACTCCTTGTGTTCGCCCTGTTGACTGTTTTGACCAGACCAGGGCTCTTCTTCTTTTGGTGACAGAACTGTTCATCAAGTCTGTCCCTGGTCGGCCCATCATCTTTTAGTGGGAGTGTAACTCCCACCCGAGGCAGGGAAATCACTCTCGACAGTCGGGCTGCACAGGTAAGCCATTAGGTTTCAAAGACAGTACATAAGTTCTTTCCGCTTCCATTCTTTTATCGACCAAAGTCTGGAATTTCAGATTTACAACACTTGGGTAGTTTTTACAAGGCAATACCGGGACTAACAGGCCCCCTGTTGCAGTTTTAATGGGGGTGGGAGAGGAATCCATGCCAAGCTCATTATCGAAACATGAGTAGACCGACAGTTACAGCAAAGAGGTTAAGGCCTCCTGGGAATCGTTAGGCTCAACATTTCCGCTTGGGAGAGTCAGGGCTTTATTGCTTTTGTGGTATGGTCAGTACATGGCACCTCCTTCTGCAGTGGATTTTGTAGGTTCCTCAGACATTTTCTAGAGTCCTTGGATCGTACCCAAGTCTGCTATTTTTAGGACTTCAATTTTGTCTTCTGTGTGGTTCTTCATGATTTATTCCTCCTTCTGCGATCAAAGAGGACTCTCGTAACACTTCACAGTCAGTCTGCTTTTCATCACCAGTGACCACGGGTCCTTGAGTTAATGCAACAAAACCCTCAGCCTGTTGGACACTTGTCACATCCATTGTTGCAGCTGGGCATCCCACTGGGTTGGTCTCTGTGTCACCAACTGGAGGCGGAGATCCTACATTCTCTCCAGATATTATACACGCAGACACTTCCATGCCAAGATTTCCATACTGGGGTCCATGGAGGTGATCATTCTTGGGCCACCTGAGACTCCTCCTGGTGCCCTGGTGACCAACATGGGTGGGGGGGGCAGAACAAAGGAGCATTAGCTTCTGGTTTTGCTTTCTTCCCCTTTATGTACCGCTCTGCATTGTACTTAGATGCAGTTATATAGCCCTCAATGAACAGGACTTTAGAGTGCAATATTGCTATAAGAGTAGCTTGGTCCATCATGGTATCATTGATTTGTATAACGTCAGAAAGGGAGCCAGGGCAAGGGTTAGCATGGACATCAAGCTCCGGGTGTCTCCATAGTTAGCCCCCCCCCCCCTTAGGGGCAGGACCTAGGTTTGGGCCTTGGTGCCTCCTCTCTTCAAGTGTTGTGAATGATGAGTCCATGGAAGCCCGGAAGGCCTTGTTTTGCATTCTGCAGAAGCTGATGAAATGGAATGGATTCAGAATTTGGTAGGATAGATATACAAATCGTTCATTAGAGATGTGGTCTTGTGAAACAAGGTTGCAGAGAGTGCATGTATGTGTCCATGTGTATGCAATCTGGAAGATTTCATTTATAGGGATGTTTGGTTTCCAGTACTTGTAGTAAGTACATTAGAAATTCTTGTGGAATTCTTGTGGATCTTCCTGTGCGTTTATGGTAAAATTTACCATTCCTGCACAATAGTCCAATTCTTGCCTTAAACATGAGACACTGTAAGTGTTGCCAGGATTATTTGTGGCATTTCTGTGAAAGACGAACTTTTGCAAGCGTAACTGATCCGAGCCGTTTAAGTAAATGTTGCGAACAATTGGTGAGAATTGAAAGAGAAGATTAATTGTCACATTTATTTACTTTGTTTAATTGTTTTTATTATAACGCACTTAATATCGAAGTTTGGTTTCTAAGCGCAGATCCAGGGTTCAAACATATGTTGCTCTGCGTGGTCTTGCTTCCAAGACCAGCATGTTGCCCCTGTCCTATCCCCATTCAACACCAAAACATTAGCATAACAATTTACTCCAGTTGTGTTCTGAATTTAAATGGACCAGAGAGATCTGTTTGTGAATCGCTTGATGGGCCTGGAGATGTTTCTGGATAAGAGACATGTGTGTGTTTCTTTTCTGATGGATGTGCAGTTGATTTCATACTAGACAGTTTTGTGGTTGTATTGTTTGATGAAGAAGGAGTTGGTTGTTGTTTTTTCTAGTGGTATTATTTGGAAATCATCTATAGCTTCTGTTTCTATTATTTGTCTTTTAAAAGGTTTCTTTATTTGAGGTACATAGTACATATCTAGTTGGGGTGTGTATAGTGCCTGTAGCCTTTTGTATTTCCAGTATGCAAGGAATATCAGCATTGACTTTATTTGCATCAAAGTTGCATCAAAGTTAACTAGGAATAGACCATTGAGTGTACACAGACCTGAAAGCGCTACGTAACACATACCTTCTTTAAAGACTGTGCTGCCAATGTCAATCAATGCTTGATCTAGGGTTAGACCTTGTGATTTTTTAATAGTGACAGCATATGCAAGAGAGAGAAAATTGCTCTCTGCATATGTACATGTCTTTGAAAAGAAGGAGATGTGCTATTGTTCAGCAAATTTCTTTAACTTCCGCAAGTTTGTCAAAGTGGATGTTCACGAACTGAATGTTGTTGTCATGTGGATATGTTTGGGAGCCAACAACTGTACCAATTGCTCCATTGACTAAACCTTGTTCTATGTCAAGGTTACAAAGTCAATATTTTCTCCAATCTGGCTGTGTTGGAGATACATTTTTCTAGGTTATTTAGTTGTGCTGTTGCTAGTTGATGCATAGGAAGTGTAATGCTGTGCACTTTTAGTTTGTCTATGGAGCTGATATGCAGTATGGGGGCATTGTTTTTTAAACATTGTCTCGCTGAATTGACTACAGCTTGCAAGGCTTGACATTAAGGACATACATTTTAGATTTTGTTGAGTTAATTTTTCCATGACATCAAGAGCAGATAGCTCAAGTATTAGTCTATTATTTAAGTTGCATTTTGCATCTTTAGTAAGCATACCAGTTCTAATACATGTTTTGAGTTCGTTCTCTGCAGTGAAAATGTTGCCATAGATTTACATTTTCAATGCTGCCGAGGGTATTGCCACATTGCTTGTGTCTTAATGTTTTGAAAATAGGTTGACCTTTCACTGGTATTAACTGTAGGAGGTCTCCTAAAACAATAACATGATTTTTTCCAAACAGTTCTTCATAGTTGTTTTTTAGGACCTCTTGCATTTTGAGATAAATTAAAGCCAGCATGAGTTTGGAAACCATGCTTACTACATCTTTAAGGATTAGTTTTGTTTGTTTTAGAATTCAAGGTACTGCTGATCATTTGTAGTTTTCTAATTTGTTTTGGTGTTCTACGAGGAGGAGTAGTAGTCAGTGAAAAGTTACATCTACTATGTTGTAGGCAGCTAAACCTTGGGGGGCTGTTACTACAGCGGAAAGGTTGTTGTTTGTTAAGTTTTGTAGAAATGTGCTGGTTATTTTAATTAAGAATAGTTTACCAGAACCAGCTTCAATACTTACATACAGGAGCAGAGGTTTATCATTTTTAACAATTACAGGTTTTAGTTTCATGTTTAATATCATGTTCAATTTCTTGAGTGACTTCAGATAAATGGTGAGTTGTTCATCATTTAGCTGTGATTCCAGCACTGACAAGTCTTCTGAAGATTGTGTATATTGATATATGACATGTTCTACTTCAGTCATCGGCATTTCTGCTTCGTTTAGAATGAGTGGTTCTCCATGTGGGTCTTGGCTTCCTGTAAGGGAAGGTCGACTGCCCTGTTATGACACAAAAGCTCAGTATATTAGTGGTGGCTTGACACGTCGTTATGCAATTTAGGCTTTCTGACAATATACCCCTCAAGAGTACAAAAGGACAGATTTAGTTTAGTATTGTCCGAAAATATGGTACACCCTGGTACTCCAACAGCTGGCTGCAAGAAAAATTAACCAGATATTAACATTTGGGTTAAGGCAATGGACTCTCCAAAGCAAGATACTGAACTGATACCCACAAACAAGAAAATCAGACTTGGACTGAATAGTTCCAAGTTAGACTGGTGAGTACCTTGAAAACAAGGAAAATCACTGTTACCAAGAATACCGAAATAGCAAGAAAGTAAGAAATGAATAGTCTTGTGCTTACCAAATGAGTGCCCTGGATAAGTGTTGCAGGAGAGTTGGAAATGGAGTGACAGTCCGGGAAACACAATGTTTTGTTTTCCTATACCCGCCGGCACGAGGACGCTTAAAGAGTTAATTGATGTGGGTACTGTTGCGCTGGTGTCCTTTGATCCTTGCACTGATCCGCCAATGTCCTTTGGTCCTTGCGCCGATGCGCAACAGTCCTGAATGTTCCAAAAGTGTCTTTTACAGTTACAGAAAGAAGATATGACACAGGTGAGACTCACGAGATGAGATGTATGCAGTTCCTGTAACGACGAGCAGGTAAATGAGATAACTACAGTTCGTGGATGTTCCGGTTCTGGTATGAGCAGGTAAGACTTGTGAGATTAGACGAATGCAGTCCGTGGCAGTTCTGGGTCTGATATGAGCAGGTAAGATTTGAGGGATTAGACAATTGCAGTCCGTGGACATTCTGGGTCTGATACGAGCAGGTAAGACTTGAGGGATTAGACGATTGCAGTTCATGGAGGTTCCGGGTCTGGTATGAGCAGGTCAGACGTGAGGAATTAGACGAGTGCAGTACGTGGACGTTCCGGGTCGGGTTTGAGCAGGTAAGACTTGAGAGCACTGACAAGAAGGAAGTGTCATGATGCCTACCCCCGGAGCATCAGGCCAGGCCCAGCACCCCCGGAAGCAGGCATCATGCCCTCGGGGAAAAAGCCCAGCGGCCCCTTATAGGGACTCTTTGGAGTCAGTCCTGGCACCTTTGGCTTCAGGCTCATGTTGGACATCAGTCCTGGCGCCATAGGCGCCAGGCTCATAAAGGGAGGTGTTTTGTGCACTTACCTGATGCAGACCATGCTGCACGCTTCAGGCCTCCCTGAGACATGAAAGGGACTATTTTTTCATAGGGACTATTTTTTCACTCGGGCGTGGCCAGGGAAGGATACATACCTAGTTGGGGAAGGATACATACCTGGGACTTCTTTGGAGGCTATTTAAGCCACGCCCAGACAGCAGCTCATGCTTCGCGTTGTTCTGCTTCCTGCAGCTTAACACTCACCGTGTCTGCTCCTGCTCCTGGACTACAACCACGCCCGTCTTGAACCTGGAAGACCTTTCCAAAGTGGTACTTCTGTTTGGGAAGTATGTGTCCAGTAAATTGTTTTTTAAAACGTCTTGGCTGTTGGGATCATGTTTGGCTATTGTTTCTATATCATCGTATGATTTTAGAACTCTTTTTCTAGATTTAGCAGGACCAAGACTTAGCCATACTATATTTTCAAATTTTCCATACAAAGCAGTACCAGTTAAACGATCTGCTGCGTCATAGGAGCCACATTCTCTATGGGAGAGCATTTTTATGCCCAAGCTGTATAATTTCTGAGACAGTGGGCCTCATTACGACCCAGGCGGTAAGTTACCGCCTGGGTCGTACCCTTACCACCATGGCGTAAACTACGTTTACGCCATGGTGGTTGGCGGACTTACCGCCCCATTCCGAGGTTGGCGGGGCGGTAAGTCCCCATTAACCCATTTACCCTTCCCCATTCCCATTTTTGCCCCATAGGGCATAATGGGAGTGGGGAAGGCGTTAATTACGCCACCGTAAATTACGGTGGCGTAATTAACAACAAGGTCCCTTAGCGCCATGGATTTTAACACCTGCTAAAAGCAGGTGTTAAATCCTCCATGGCGCTAAGGTACCTCGGAATCAGGCGGTAAGGGTTGGCGCTGTTTACGCCGCCGTAAACCCCTTACCGCCTGGGTCCTAATGATCGCGGCTGTCAGCATCGGACGCCACATCTCTGCACCTAGGGGAGAGAGGAAGAAACAAAAGGTGAGCAGAAGGACACACAGAAGGAAAGCCTGATTAACAGCCATAATACTAACCGGCTTTTCTTCCACATTTCGGGTCGGCGCCACCCCGTTGGCAAGTACCGTACCCCGGCCCCTATGGGGAAAGGACTAGAGACATTTCAGAGGAATGATAAGGACATCTAGAGGGATCGCCCTCATTACTACTCACCTCGGCAGGTTAACCCCTCGACGCATCGCCTTCATTCTGCACCTGAAATAAAGGACAGATCACAGGTGAGAAAGACAGCATAAAGGGGGCCTCACTTGAACTTGAACTTTCATACTTACGGCGCATCGCTCAGGAAAGTCAAGTGGATTTTGCCAGCACCATTCTGAAAACCAGTGAAGTAACTGGATGAACGCGCGCCCCTGCACCAGAAGCAGGATGGAGAGTTCAACCTTCCAGACCATAAGAAGGATATTCCTACGGGCCAAGGAAGCACGAATTGGAGGTCCTGTCCAATCGGTGTTCCGGGTCCTGCGCATCACGCTAGAAGAGACCGCAGTAATCCAGACTAGATCAGCGCCCCCGTGGGAACCAGGTGGGCATTACAGGAAGCAAGGATGGTCACGGGGCGAGCTGGGGATTCAAGGAGCCAAGAAGACAAGGTACAAGGTATGTAGCTTTGAAAACAGACAAATTCAGAAGCGCTGCCATGCGTGGGGGCGCAGCTTAAGTACTGGTCACATGACCGTATGCAGGACGCCGCCATAGGCCTGAGTACCTACGCGAATACCATGGCCACCAGCGTTTCCATGGCAACCCATAGCGTTCTGTAAAAGGACGCGCCAGAAACGATGCAGCACGGTTCTGAGGCTTAGCGGACCACCTCGATTTGGAACCAAAAACATTTGCTCCCCTGGGTTTACTATGTAGGTTGTCATTGCGCGAGCTCTGTCTATGTTTATCCAACGAGGCATTCAATGGAACCCTGACATGCCCTCATGAGTGTCTTTGTCTAGTTGAGCTTCAATTTCCTCCTCTTGTTGGCTATCATTGTCCAACATGTGTTTGTACTGTTTGAAATTGTCATTTGTTATGCTGCTTTCATTTGCTTTGAATGCAGCTTGAAATGAGTCATAGTCACCTAATTATTCTTTTTCTTTTCTCCAAGTTTTAAAAAGTTGTAGGAGGGCCATGTAATACAGTTCTCTATGTTGTGGAGATTTAAATGATAACTTTATATGATTAATTAGACTGGGTGAGGTGAGTTTCACGAGGCTTCCTTCACAAGTTTGAAACTGAATATTTGCCAGTTGTCTCATTTGGTGTGAAATTGTTTTTGTAGGTGTAGTTTTGGGATATGCCATACAGACACATGTTTTCCAAAGCTGTACTGCTGTTTGCGTAGTATGTGTCAATTAAATAGTTTTTAAAAATGTCCTGGCTGTTGGGATCAATTGTGGCTATGTTTTCTATATCTGGTAGGATATTAGTACTCTTGTTTTGGGATGTAGCTGGTTCAAGGTTCAGCCAGAAAATGTGCTCAGATTTGCCATGTAAGGCTGTACCTGTTAAATAGTCTGCAGCTTTGTAGCACCCACATTCTCTTTGGGAGATTATGTTCATACCAAAATTGTGCAATTTCTGTGATAGTGTTTTGTCAGATGATATGTATTCCCAGAGGTCCTTTAGATCTGTTTTCTCAGCTTTGGTGAGATAGGCTGTGATATATCTTGTAACTGCAGTTGAATTGTCTGCAATGTATTGTATATCTATGTTTGCATTCCACAGTGATTGGATTGTAATCATTGATGTACTTGGATGCTTCGTCCATTTTAATGTTATATGTATTTTTAGAGGATTTGCCTTTTACACTATGTCTAACAGAAGACATCAAGCTATTTACGTGTCCTTTTTTTGAAAACTGGTCTAGGAAAGCCAAAGCAACGTTAGTATTGGTTTTCCCTTTGTTTTTATATCTACATCGACAGTATTTACCACATTTATATTTTTGGAAGCGTAACACTTGTGTATGTAGGTCACTATCTGTGGTATCTGTGGTTTCTGAAGGGATGTTGCAGGTAATGTATTTTTCAATAAATTGTCAAACAGTGGTGTCACTATCATGGGCAAAATTTGGAGCATCTTTTAGCCACAAAAGCATGTGGATGTGTCCTGCTCCTCTGTATTGATATTCTTTTCTCCAAAAGAAGTGTTTCACTTCTCCTAGCCGAGGGGTAGTTTTATTGCAGATAAAATGCAGCATGGCAATGAAGCGATGGTGAAAGTACATTGATACATTGACAGGGTGAAGAGAACAGAGTTCTCCTGGAGTTTTTATATCTTTTCTGACTATATTTTGGTTTGCAGTGCATAAGAAGTCATGCAAGTCATCCCATGCATACTCTGCACAACTTAAAGTAACCAACCATGGGGGTGGGCCTAGGTTCCTTAGCACACAAGCTACATCAGTGTGACATCGGAACCAGTATTCCTTTATAGCACATGTTTTCCAAGAGATTTGTGATACTTGACTGCACAATTTAATCTTTGTCTTTTACAGTGGAGTAACTTTGCTGAAAATGTTGGGGGGACATGACAACTGAAAGAAAGGGGCAGGTTGGAGGAAGGGCGGATGGTGGCCCTGAGGGATATCACTAAACTACTACACCACAAGAGTCCATTGTCAACGCTCTGTTATAGCTTTCATAAGACTGGTGGCGTATCTTTCAAACTCAATTCTAAAGACACTCCAGTCTTCTGAAACATATAACACTACAGTTGGTCTTTAGAATTCACTGCATTGACAATAGTAAAAAAAAAACCTGTGCCCGCTCTACCTAAAGAGGGCCTGTATGCAGGCTGAAGGGAGCTGGTGTTTGATTATTGCCACCAGGACACTGGCTCAAACAAGCATATAGAAATAATACAAAATGGATGCCTGCAAGATTTTAAAACAGCACATTAGGTGGCTTATTCTGATTTCATTAATTACTTGCAACATTCTGACTCATTAAAATTAAGGTATGTTTTCCTGTGTTCCAAGCAGTAGCCTACCGAGCAGGAGGTAAGACTGGGATATTTGTCAGTGGGACGCCACTCCCGTTCAACACCTCAAAGAGGGTGCCCAACGGACAAGGTATCCCACTGGTAGGACAATGTGTGCCAAGCAATTTCTGCTCAGCACGCTTATTTTCCTGGCAACAGGACACCCTACACTTTCCGAATGGTAGTGGAATCCTGCTGCCAGGACATTTCCCAAGGAGCTCTGGGAAGCAGAGGGTCCTCACGTTGCTCTGTTTCAACAGAGAATTACACTGCTAATCATCAGGCACTGATGGGAGGGAGGAGGCGACTATTAGCAGGGACTTTTTCCCTTTAGAATGTGTATGGGAGGGAGTGATCAGAAGTGAGAAGGGTGCATAATGTTTCATGCTTTATGAAATGACTATGGCTCTAAAAACCCAAGGGGGATTTGTTAGGTTCCGTTAATCTACATGATGCTATTGTGACTTTGCATAAAGGATGGGGAGAAAACGAAGGCCATACTCTCATTCCTCAATATATTTCTATGACAATTTATATAGTGTACAGTTTGTTTACTATGAAAGGCTAGCTTATTATGTAATGTGGTTTGCTTCCAAGGCATTGCCAGAAATAATTATTTAAGCACATGAAATTTAAAGCAAAACTTTACTAAATACACGTATCAACTAAACCTGGAAAGATGTGCACAGTTGTCCACATCCCAGTTTCACCATTTAACTAAAGTGTGTGATCCTGGGCAATTAATTTAATCACATTGGCCCTCATTACGGGTCTGGCGGTAACCGTGCTGGTTAAAACGGCAGGGAGCTGCCAGACCGGTAATGATTTACCGGCGCCTGACTTGCCACAAACACTGGGGCATAACAACCCCCCAGTGGTCTGGTAAATCAGGTGCCGGTAATTGTAAATCCCCATTTCCATTGAGTCCCATAGGACTCAATGGGAATGGGGACCACGGAAGCACCAGCACCGTTAATAACGGTGCTGGTGCTTCCGTGAAAGTCTGTGTGTGGGTGCCGTTCCACAACTGCAAGTCAGACCTGCTTCGTGGGAGGGTACCCACCCACCAGACTTGTACTTTGCCGGGCCAGAAACAACGGTTGTAAACACCATTGTAATGAGCCCAATTGTGTCCGATATGAAGCGCTCTACGTGATTCTGATTCACTTCAAAGCTTATGTTAATATATCATGCTATTATTATAAAAAAGCATAATGACTATAGAGCTGCTTCATATGTAACAATAGTACAATGTAGCTATTGTGCACCGCAAAGTTATATGCCACTTGGCTTCCTTATGGCAACTTATTCTAAAGTCACTTCCATTGTGCCTCCAAGTATCAAAGAATTATGATGCTCCTTGCAATATCCTTTTCTGTGAAGTCACTTCTGTAGGTGCAATCCATCTGCCGATTAGGCGTTTTCCATGTATTTTGCCCCAGAGGGCCTGGACATTGCTCTAATAAAATGACTTTCCTTTTTTCTTTTTATGTGTAAAAATGCCATCTGCCACTAATGTTACCAAAAACGTAGATTGGAGCAGGGGTGGGCGTTTTGGGGGTGTGAATAAAACTATTACACACACTGCATTTCATGGCCAACTCACTCCTCACTCTTTCAAAGCTGGATTATCCCCTGACCCCATATGTGATTGTCAAAGTGTGCCCCCTCACTAGGGTCAGTGTGCAGCCCAGCCCTCCAACATACATGCAGCTGAACTCAGCTCTGCATTATGTAATGAGACAGCGCGAGCCTGGCTGGGCACCTCGGCCAGTCTCGAGCTGTCCTATTACATGATCAAAGAATGTGGCAGGCTTAATGTGGCCGCCCCGGCCCTCCCATCAAAAGATGGGGGGGACAAAACGGCATTCCACAAAAGTTGGGGGGGACTTGTCCCCCTGTATTCCCTTATAATTATGCCCATGGTCTTTTATTTTTTTAAGCAGTTGCATGGCGGATATGTTTAAAAAATTAGAGCCTGTTTTTAATGTATGTGCAACTCCATAACATAGTTATGTTATGTTAGCTAGTTCACTTTCGAAGAGGAGGTAGAAAATGTATTCTACATTTTGTCTAATTCTTGGGTTTTCAGATTACATTCGTAGAGAGCGATATTCTGATGCACTAATTTGTGTGGACCTTTCATCATATCTTCCTCCTTTTCCTTTAGGAAAAAGTAGAGGAAAATAATGTGCTTCTACACTCTTTTCCCATAGGCTCATTGGGGATCCTTTGGCTTGATGCATTTGATATGTTTCTAAAGCATCGTCAATTGTGTATTTGGAGTGTAGTGGGTGAGTTGTATGCTGGTTTAAAATGTTGGCTGCAGTAACAGGATCTACATGTTCAAATTGGCCAGTTTCTGGTGCCTCTTGAATAATTTGGGTGGTTGCTCTTAGGTTTTCCTTTATGTTTATGTCTTTGTAGTATTCACTGTTTTCTTTTAGATATTGTAGGGCTTGTCCAACTTTGTTTAAGCCGACTAGTTTTTGCCAAGTTATGTTGTCTTTTGTTGGCACACCATTACCTAGTACAATCAAAGATCCTGTATTTTGTACATTTTCTTTCAGATCTAATGGTAAATATACTACTTTATAGTATAGCATAGAACTGCTAGGTCACATCCCTTCTGCACGAGACCACAAGCATCCCAAGACATGTTTCAGCCTTGTTGGGCATCATCAGTGAGGAGCCTTGTGCAGAAGGGATGTGACCTAGCAGTTCAGGCTGGACTGCCCCTTTGAGGTGGGACCAAGCGTGATTTGCATATGGTCTTTCCCATTCTGTAATGGCTTGGCAGGCAAAGAACGATGGTCAGGAGGGTTGTCCAGAGCAATGCCAGTGGTTAAGATTAATTGGGCCTCATTACGAGATTCGCGGTAATGGAAAAACGATGCCGGTAACGGCACCCTTTACCGCTCAGGCCTATTACGAGAAGACATACCGGTATCAGCACCACCGCTGAGGCCGTGCCCCTCCGTACCGGCATGTGCGCAGGCATGCGCCCCATCGGGCCGGCAATACCAGGATGCCGTTAACAGGAGGACATCACAAGTCACGCAGATATGCACCTACCGGCATCAAGAAGGCAGTAATTAGGGACACTGCGATGCCGGCATCACCAGCATCGCAGAGCACATGTTAAAAGCAAACTGCTGTGTTCCCAACTGCCACAGGTGCACACAATCAGCACAGGTGGAGGCAATGGACCCTGGCCCAGCAGAAAAGGAACACACCCACACACCACACCCCTTCCTACCCCAAAATGATCCCACTTACTGTTGCAAATTCATGGCTTGAGAGCATGCCTGCATTGCCACTCCATGACCAACAACGACAACCGGCACATCACAGGAGACGCAAGAGGAGAAGGAGGGTGAGATAGGCCCAGCATGTTCCACCAGTGCAGCCACTGGTTCCACGTAGGCATCCACCAATTCCTCGCATCAGGGCCAGTCCTTACAACCTAACCCCAGTGCATATCCACACCCAGTACCGCCAGGACCGAGACACCATCACCTCCATTGTGGACATGATACACAACGACATAGTCAGCCTGATTGAAATCCGCACTGCTATCCCCCCTCTACTGAAGGTAGTAACTGTGCTCCATTTCCTGGCCACAGGCACCTACCAGCACACAGTGGGGCAGCTGCATGGCATATCACAACCCTGTATAACACGCATGCTGAATCAAGTGCTGAATGCCCTCCTGAAGCATGCATGGGACTACATATCCCTAGCATGCACTGGCCAGGAGGTGAATGACAAAATAATGGGCTTCCATGCACTGGCAGGCATGTCACATCGTATTGGTGCCCTCAACTGCACCCATGTGGAATTGGTGGCCCCTCATGCCATGGAGGTGGTGTACCGCATTCGTAAGCCATACCACCCCATGAAAGTGAAGATGGCATGTGACTCCAGCAATTTCATCACACATTGCTGTGCACGATTTCCGGGATGAAAACATGATGTCAAGGTGCTGTTGAACTACTCGCTACACCACAACATGGAGCTCCATGCTGCACGACGTGCCTGTCTGCTGGGTGAGCCTGCACACAGGCCCATGGAAGTGTATGGGAGGGGGTGAGATGCACACTCCACCTGGGTGAGAATGGGATGGTGACTGGACACCGCCCATACTGCAAAACACTCACCCCTAAACATCCCAACCTAAACATGACAATGAAAATGTCAACCCACTCATCCTTGCGGCACAACAATGCCAATATGTCAGACTTGCAAGTAGCCCACAACCCTTAACATGTCCAGTGCACTTCATCAGACCGTACCCCCTGCAACACAATACAGCAGCATGCATTGAGTAAGGGTAATGTACATGACCGTATCAAAACACCACACCGGTAATGCATCCATGAGTGCACATGAATACATTCCAACCAGGGAATCCACTGATTGTCACTGGCTCTCCTCCACAGTAGCGTTGCATGCCAACATGGCATAGTGAACTGCTGTATGCAAAATGGAATACAAACATGTGCCACCAATGCACGTAAACACACCTACAAAGTAGTCAACATCACCCATATGAGTGCAACTGCAGTGGTAGCCATCCACAGTACATGAGTACCAGCATGCAAGTGGACACCCTGCATCATTAAGGGAATGCTACCTACACCTGTGGGGCATTACAGCAAACACATAGTGGCACAACAAAATGTGTGCATATGTCACGGGACATGTGCATGGCGTCATTAAAGGGCTGCAAGCATGAGAGTGCAAAGTACATGTGACATGGTACACATCATCCTAAAGCTACATTTTATGACCTGAATATTGTGACATCACCTGCCACTCAACCCTCACATGTGACCATGTCATGGTCCCTCTCACTCCATCTGGTTGTGTGGTGAGTCCGATATCAAGGCCCATCAGTCCTGTATATCACACATGCCCTACACCATGTCGTTGCCAAGTAGTGAACAGGCAGATAGTTGCGCATATGTGTAGCCAATGACTAACAACAGTGATATCCTGCGTAACAACATAAAAAATGTACAGCCTTAGTACATATGTCATGGAGGAGATACCCCCATTCATACACTAATGTGCTGCCATTCAGATGATGTTTGCTATCCCCTGAATCTGTGGCTCCTCACCCCTGTCAGGAATGCGCAGGACAGGCACGGAGAGGACTACAATCGGCTCATTCCCGTACCTGTGTTGTCATCAAGCAGACCATTGGTCTGTTGAAGGCAGAGCTCCGCTGTCTTAGCAGGCCTGTTGGCACACTCCTCTATGGGCCTGAGAGGCTGGATAAGATCATCATGGTCTGTGCCATGCTGAACAACATGTGCATCCGGCGGAACGTACCTCTGTCACCTAACATTGACCAGCAAGCACCGGGTGTGGATGAGGATGAGGAGGGAGTAGATGCCGCATGACAGCCAGGGCGCCATGCACCAGATGAGAGACATGGATGCAGGGGGTGGAAAGGTGGCACTGGGATCGTGTGAATATGGACACAAGGTGTGGTGGTGGATGGACACTGTACACTGTAATGCATTGAATGAACACACGCCAAATAACCAATGTCCACTCGTGATATCTTTTTTTAACACAACAATTGTATTGAACAGTATATTTCAGCATAGTGTATTGGCACTCCACCGCCCCCCTCCCACCACAACTCCCCCACACACCCCCACCCCCTATCCCTCCCCCCACAACACCCCTGCACACCCCATACCCCCTCCCGCTCCCCCACAACACCCCCACAGACCCCCTCCCCCCACAACAACCTACACATGATATGAAATGCATGTCATTCAATGTGATATGAGTCAGCACATGCAGGCTGCCCCTGCTACTGGCAGCCTCTCTTGGCCTCCGGGGGCTGCATATCTGAGTGCCGCGTGGTGAATGTTGATCTTCGCACAGGCTCGTTTGGGTTGAGCTGGCAGGTGTGCAGGAGATGACGCTGTGCTTGCATGTTCCACTGTTGGTGCAGGATGCGGCACCTCCAAGGTCTGTGTGATCCTGGCCAGGACCTGGGTCACTGCTGATAGCCCCTCACATATCAGCCTGGTATTCCTCTTCGTGGCCCCTGTCATGGCCGCAGTGTTGTCACGTGCCTCCTGCCTTGTCAAGGCACCATATGCAACATATTGCTTGACAAGGTACGTGAGCTCCTGCCCCTCCATTCGGGCCATGTGCCCCTCTATGTCCCGAATGGCTGTGGAGGTAGACGGGGCAACTGCCAAGGGGCCCAATGCAGGTCTGTCCTCTGGGGTGCTCCAGGCCTCTTGGATCGACTGTCCTCCTGACTGGTGCTGAGGGGTGCTATCTGGGGTGCTCTGTGGGATGTGCTGGGGGATTTGCTGGTGGCTTGGTATGCGTGCATCATCTCTGGACAGGTTGCCGTCCTCATGTAAGCATTCCTCGACCTGGCCCTCTCCCTCGTCTCCACTCCGGGGCGCTGAGGCAGCTGCATACCTGATGGAGCTGTTTGCGGCTGACTGGGTCCCGTCTGCCACTGCCTCCATATCAGTGGATACGTCCTGTGTTCCATCTTGTGGTTTTCCAGCTGTTGTTGCTGCCCCTGTGCCTTGGCATGTTCTATTGGTATTGCTTTGGGTGTCAGTTGTTGCTTGGTAGTGGCCTTTGATGTTGATGGCCTGGTGCTGTCATCCCTGGCCCTGGCCTTTTTTGCTGGTGTCCTGGCCTGTGCCCCAGTATCCTGGCCATCACTGTCGGCATCTGTGCCTGTGTGGGACCGAGAGAGGCATGGCATCAGTGAGGGTTGTAGATACATCATGCATACATTGGGGTTGGTGCAGTTGTTCCCATGTGATGCATTGCTATGTTGGAGTTGTGGCAGACAGGGTGCTTGCTATATTTGGGTGTTATTCAGGCATACATCAGGTTCTCACATGTGTAAGGTGGTGCATGCTGTGTGACATTCCTTTGTGTTGTGGACAGCGTGTAGTGTGACACATGCTGTTTTGCTCTTCGTGGGGTGTTTTTCAGGTATGGCATTGGCATGCAGCATGCATGTTGATGTGAAAGTGCTGGGGACAGCATCTGGACAGGGATGTGTCCATGTGTGTGTGATGGCCCTTACATTGCCTTATGTCACTATCACATTAGTAGGCCAACATCATGCTTTGGTTTTCTATGGTTTGTGTGGACACGCACCTCCATCTGCTGATGACGGTACTCCACACTCCACATCTCCGATTCCCTCGATGCCGTCCATGCCGAAGATACTGTTGCATGTCTCCTCCCATCTGGTGACTTGATGGAGGAGTGGGCCCCGCCGCCTGTTGCTAGCCCCTGGCTCCGATTGGCGGACAGTATATTCCTCACACGGAGGCGCAGGTCATCCCACTGCTTCTTGACGTTTTTTACCGTGCGGGCGGTGGTGCCGACCGCACTGACCTTTCTGGCCACTTCCTCCCATATCTCCTTTTTCTTTATTTGTGCAGGTCGCCTGAGGTCTGCAGCAAAAACCACATCAGCATTCTCGACCAATGTGTCCGCCAACATTTTCAGTTCGTCTTCAGAAAAGCGCTCCTTGCGCTGATGGGAGGCACCTTTCTTGATAGCTTTTGGCATTCTGGTAGAGATGTAAGTGGTGTTTTGGGGGTCCAGGTCCTGTGTGTGGAGGATTGCAATGGATTGTGTTTTTCAAGATGGCCACCATTGCATTTCCCGTTCTGGCGCAATGACGTTACTTCCGGTTCCGGTATTGCCGTGCCCGGTATTGCCGGACTCGGTATCGCCGGTGCCTGTTATTTAGGGGTGGACGGAGGCAGAGGAGGTGTCAACGCATTACATGATGCCACTAATAGGGGTTTGAGGGTCTTTAATGGCATGTCGGTATGGACGTTACTGGCATGCCAGTATGCACGTGCACGCATTCTCGTAATCGCCCGCTGTTAGTGGCGTCAGTGCTACTTGGACGCTGTATTGCCTCCATGCTGGTAAGGATTCGTTTTTGCTGTGAATCTCGTAATGAGGCCCATTCTAAACCTTCCAGCCATCACCTAATTGTTTTTGCTTTGACTCCTGACTCCTCCTGCTTCTGTGCACGGGAAAAATATATTTTATTGCTACACAATGGGCCTCATTACAACCCAGGCGTTAAGGGGTTAACGGCGCAGTAAAAGGTGTCGGCGCCGTTAAAACCTTAACGCCTGATTACAAGGTCCCTTTGCGCCTGCTTTTAGCAGGCGTTAAAAAACCAACCCGCAAAGGGACCTAGGAGCTAATTACGGCACCGTAATTTACGGTGCCGTAATTAGCGCCTTCCCCATGGTGAATGGGGAATTACCGCCCCGCCAACCCTGGAATGGAGCGGTAATTCCGCCATTCACCATGGCGGACCCCGGCATGGACCATGGTGCTAATAGCACCATGGTTTAGCGCCGGGGTCGTAATGAGGCCCAATGTAATGATAAATAGTGTATCAACCTTCTGAAATGTGAACTTTGAAAGTGCATGCTGGCAAATGTCAGAGTTGAGCTTTTAACTCACTGATCTATCCCATTTTGGGACAGTATGTTATTGAATTAACTGTGCAGTTAAAAAGCAAAACAAATATTACTATTTCTACCCACCACCTTCTCCTTTCCCCTGCCTCCTCCAGTCGTTTTTCAAAACAAATATGTCATTATTAACATTATTATGACGTTCACTAGTGGGCCATGATATATTCCCCCTGCTTCTGTAATAATAAGTGCTGTATTAATAAGAATTGTAAAACCCATATGTAATGCATTACGAAATGTTGTGGTATGTACATTTAAAGAGAAATAGCTTGTAAGATAGCTATGCAGGTTAAGTATTTACTGCTGGTATCTTTGTGTTATCTGTAGGTCACATGTTTGAATACTAGCAAGGCCTTCTCAAACTTTCATCCTTCTGAAGTTGACAAATGAGTAATCATTTCAAGTTACTGCGTAATAATACATTTAAATTCAAATGGTTCATGTAAAGTGCGTTTTCGAAAGCAATATAAAAGTAATGGATTATTATAGATGCCTGAATGTTAGCATTGATAAATCCAATCCTAGGCTCAGAATAATGTCTTAGGGCCTCATTACACGGAAGGCGGTGAGCCATGGCGCTATTAGCGCCATGGCTCATGCCGGTAAAATACTGGCACCGCCTTGGCGGAAAGGGGATTTACCGCCCCATTCCAAGGTTGGAGGGGCGGTAAATCCCCCTTCCGCCATTGCCCTTCCCCATTCCCATTTCTGCCCCATAGGGCTCTATGGGAATGGGGAAGGCGCTAATTACGGCACCGCAATTTTGCGGTGCCGTAATTAGCTGCGAGGTCCCTTAGCGGGTTGGTTTTTAACGCCTGCAAAAAGCAGGCGTTAAAGCACCAACCCGCTAAGGGACCTCGTAGTAAGGCGGTAATGGTTAACGGTCACCGTTACCATTAACGGTGGCCGTTAACCATTACCGCCTTCCGTGTAATGAGGCCCTTAGTCTTAAATTAGTGTCACTTTAAGTGTGTATTCTGGGTCCCCTAGTTATCTTCAGGCATGCAGGTATAACAATAATATACAAGTGCATCTTTTCGTCTTTGAGATATTGATGAATATTACTTTATACTGGTATGTCTGCAGCTGAATGTGACTGGGTTATGATATATATCATGCAAACTGTGTTACTATTATCAGGAACTGTAAGTGTCCCCCCCAAATATAAACTGTGGAGACACTGCATCCACTTCTGCCCCTCTAAACCATCCGGGAGTCACGAACCACATGAGAAAGCCAACACCATATTACCCTGTGCAGGCAACCTCCTGAAAACTGGATTAGGCAGTTGGAGGGACGGGTGGTTGCAGACAGGAGTAAGGGGCGAGATCATGGAGGCTGCATGCCGTCCAGGTCGTTAACTTAAGTGCTACGGTATTATGCAAGTTTATGCAAAAAGGATGAGCATACTCGTCCTTTGCAATTAAGGAGTTAAAGCAAGCAGCCGACAGTCCATGTGCTAGAGAGGTGATATCTGTGTGCAGAGTACACCCAAGACAGGGTACAATGGGAGCTGCATTCAAGGTCCTATTGTAGCCAGCCTGCATCTTGTCATGCCACTGCTGCAAGGTGATAAGAGAGGTTAATGGCCAAAGGAGTGTACACTAGCCAGGTGGCACCAGCAAGGCACAGTGCCACTTGCACGGTAAACCACTTATATATTCAGAGGCAGGTGTTAAGGAATACAGTCTGTCAGAAAGAGAGTAATAAGAGGCCCCCCTGCAAGGCACGCGCAAACATGACACCTGAGATGGTTTGCCCACATGCCTCCCCTTGTGATGGCCCTGCAGACCATTCCAGAGTTAAGGTAGTTGCATACACTCTGGTATGGTTCAAAGGGGCCTGGGAAGGCTCTGCTGTTATCAGCTCAAGCAAGTTAATGAATACAGCATTACTTCTTTAGCAACTCGCACATGGGATAATGCTTCATTTAAAAATGACCCCTGAGTATTGCGAATGAACAATTTGATGTTTCACCAAAGATGAGGGGTACAGACACCTATGACCTCTCCTGAAATTAGGAAATTAGGCCCATGTTTGTCTCTCTCTGGTCTGTAATGTTACAGTAACACCTAAAGGACAAACATCCCTCCACGCGCCAGGGTTGCATTGGAGCATACCTCAAGCCTATCACACAACCACTCACTGACTAATTTGTACTCTTCCCTGTAAGCATTAGAAATGACCTACTGTGTTATACGCTCATTCACAGGAGCATTAGATGTTTGCCCTTTTCTAATTCACGCCATGCTTTGATCATTCTACACGGACCAACAGTCACACAGGCTATCACAAACGCTGTTCCTACCCATCACTCCCTTTTGTACTGATACACATATTTCATGTAGGTTTAAACTTTCCGACTTGGCCCTCACCCCTTCGCTTCTGTCCTGTTTATTCTCTTGCAGACCGAGGTTTGGATAATGCTGGGAGTCGCAAAGTGCACTACTCAAGCTTCACTGCTGTTAGACAACTACAGTGGCTATTGGCACAGTAAACATACTAAATGATTCTCCACATAACATAACAAATATAATGGTTGAAGCTCAATAAAAGTGGAATTATGACTCATCGGATATACCATTATTTTAGTTTCTTCTTGAAAACCTAACTAATAATACAGAAAATAAATGGCAGTGCGAAGTTAACATAAATAACTGTAAGCTGGTCTCTGGCAGCCACCAAACAGACCTGAGGAATACGATAGATTGTAACTTGAGATCTTGAGAAATAAATAAAGTTTGTAAAAAACAAAAGTCTATGGGGGTCATTACGAGTTTCGAGGTAGCCATGGCGATGTTAGCGCCATGGCTACCTCCAAACCCGGGTCCGGTCTGTCAGAATGGGGACTTACCGGGTCATTCCGATCTTGGAGGACTCGGTAAGTCCCCATTCTGTAGATCATTCCCCATTCCCATTTGAGCCCCCATAGGGCTCAATGGGAATGGGGAAGGCGCTAATTACGGGCCCGCAAATAGCGGGCTCGTTATTAGCGCCATGGTCCCTTAACGGGATCCGCAAAGGACGTGTGGTCAGACCACACGTCCTTTGCGGGTCCCGCTAAGGGACCTCGGAAATGGGCGCTAAGGGTTTACCGGCACCGGCGTCATAACAGGTGACTGTTAACCCTTACCGTCCAACTCGGAATGAGGCCCAATGTCCACCTCCGAACCCAATTACATATAACAAAGAAATGCAAACTGCATCAAATGAATTTGACGATCCACTATAAAAAATGAAAAGGTATAATTGGAAGGAAATTATTGATATTATTAAAACTGTCAAAGACGAGCCATTTTGGCAAATGGCAAGCAAGAGAAATCTCAAAGGTCATATGATAGCTGACTATTAAAACTGTTAATGATTATATATTGTGAGAAAAAAAAAGAATATTTTGATAAGAGCCCCTGGACATTCTGCATTTCAAAGCTAAAAGAACGCATTCCTAAATCTAAACTGTCCAGATCGCCATGTCCAGATTGCCTTTGTAACTATATATTAAAATAGCTCCTTGAATGTTGGACCATTATAGTCTACCTTATGGCCCTATGTTATGTTATATTAAGCTGAATGTGTAAAGTGCAAACTTACGCCAGCAAAGGCATCATGGTGCTCGAGAAACTGAGAGAAGAGCAGCTAAAAGAAAGCATGACAAGAAATCAGAAAAGAAGGATCTTGAGTTGTTGTTGAAACAGCAGATGGTTATCAGTTGCAAGGTGGGCACATGGCAGATTGTTCCAAAGAGCTGCCACTGTCCCCAATAAGGCTCACCCACCCACCTGCTAGCGCTTTGGAGAATCAGCTGGGGAGGCCTAAATCCTCTATTGGTGCTATAAAGCCTATAGTGGAGTGATTAGTAGGGTCATTAGGATGTAAGTTGAAATCTCCAGTGACACAAAGATTAGCAAACCACAATTTTTAAGCTGTAGCCAACTCAGTAAAGGCCAGAGGGAAGGAATAATCAAATGCCAGAGGACGATACATTATAAGGACATGAAAGGTCTCAAAGGCTGAAAAGGATAGATGTATCATCATCAAAATTAAGTTTATTTGGATAAAATCCATAAACGAGTGCAAAGCAATACAAGTATACATACTTCAAAAAAGTAAAATACAATGTACATAATCACAGTAAAAACACTCATTGATTAAGAACAATAATATTCAATTAAATCATATTCAAATGTAACATCCACCAGGCATTTTCTGCTGTTCCACGCCTTTCTCAGAAAGACCAGACACCAACTTATAACAGATAAATAAGTGCAGGTCGACATTGATTCAAATTAGCTTCTCTCTACAATGGTATGATGGTCCTTTTCGAATTGTCCTCATAGCAGGGGCAAAACAAAATAAATTGTAACATGTCTTCTTTTACAACACTGCAGCCAGGACAGACCATGGACTGCTCATGGCCGGGCAAATTCCTCACGTTATCTCTCAGCCACATGAGGGTAACGTGGGCCCTGGTCAATGCCCACCCATCTACAGATGTGTTACCGTATAGCAAGTAGGGCTGAATTACTTCTCGTTGCATAAGTAACACATGTTTTTATTTTGATTTAAGAGCGAGCCCAATCGATTCACGTTTTGTTAGAATAAAATAATGAAAGGCCCTCTGATACATGTTGCACTCGACTATTGTTAGCAATTAATCTCGACACTGTAGACTAGGAGTATTCAACTCTTACAGGCACACCAAAATAAAAATTCAACCATGCTACTTTGCACCAAAAGGACCCTGAAAGTAAGCTGTTCATGATGTCGTGCGACAGGCTAGCTCCTCGGTTTGACCATATTCCAAAACAATGCATAAGTGGTGGCACATACCAGTCGTCCCCACTGTGTGGTGTTCCCATTCTGTATGTAAGCATAGTTGAGGGCAGAGCTAGGGAGCCCCAGTAACATTTAAAAAAAGTTATTCTCAATTAACTCAATGGATGCTACTTTTTCATTTCCCCGTAATTAGTTGCTGCTTTAAATTGTACTTGATACACGTCAGGAATTAAATTAAGTGGTTGTCCTTTACACATGTTCCTAAAGTGAGAAATACACCCCAGTGTCTGTTTCGTTTTCATACTCTGTCTCTGCAACCCCGCCAATTTTCAGAGAAACATACACCCAGATAATTAAATGTTGACACCAGTGGAATAATGGCACCATTGCTTACCATTCTGCCATTTTGATTTGTTTGCCATTCCCATGACTGCATGCCATCACTGCTGACTTGCTAGTGTTAATGGTTAGCTTCAAGTTGGACATAAAGTCAGTGTAGACATCTAATAGCTGCTGGAGGGATTTCGAGGTACAGGCAATTAAAGCCACATTGTCAGTGTATGCCAATACAGCAAGTGCTTTTGCACCTATCGGAGGATAATGTACCTTGGAGTCCACAAGGGACCCATACAGGCCATTAATATGGACAGAGGATGCACCTATCAGGTAGAGATTGAGTGCTTGATCGCTTGTGCCCACGCCTGGCCTAAAACCATATTCGATGTCCGAAAGAATGTGACTGTTCAAATCCAGTCCTCTAAATGATGCAGCATAACACATCCAAAGACTGTGAAGGAGGTGTCCAACAATGACATTGGCCTATATGCCAGAGGGATTCCCGGGTCACCCTTTTTACATGTGGGTTGAATAATTGCGCTTTTCCAAGATTGTGGGTACACACCTGTTTCCAAATAGGAATTAAAATAAGTTGTCAAGAGTGGAGCCCATTGTTCTAGCTCTAGTTTATATAAATCTGCTGGAACTGCATCTGGACCTGGTGCACGATTGAGCGATTGCTGCTTAACTGCTGTCTCCACCTCCTTCACAATCAGCCATATTGAGGAACACTGATCTCCACCCTCTTACCAAGATGCCTAACTCTGGAATAGGGACATCTATTATTCAGACCAATATTTTGCTCCCACATAATTTTCCCTGTGCGTCTTCACTCTCTTATTGGCTGGGCCTCCTGTGGCAAAGTCCCAGAACTTCTTGGAATCTTTTTTGGAGACTAGGAGTTCTTTCCATGCTTCATTCTCTAAGAAGTCTTTCCTGAGTTCCACTGACCTTTTATAATTGACCTTGTTCCTAAAGGCTTCTCCCTTGGTACTATCCTTATTTCTTAAAACCCCCTTTAAATTGCTCTGCGCAGTCCTGCACAAATCATCAAACTAACTAATCAGTCTCCTTTTGCTATGTTTAAAATCGTACTGAAATAGTTTTGTCAGGGACCTCCGCAGTTCTTCTGACCTGAGAATGCTCGGGTTTGAGTGAGCATCCTGGGCAAGAAAAATCAGGATGTGCTTCAAGTTAGTAAACACCACTATATTTTGGGTTGCTATCGGGTCACACTTTGCCCATTTTACCCTATGTTTGCAGTGTTGGTTAATTTCACATGGATCTAACTCTGGGAGGATAACAACAGGCAAATGAGGGCGATACTGTCTTAACACCAGCCTCAGCGGGAAATGGTCCCTGACAATTTCCTGTACAACCAATGAAATCCACAATTAGATGCCAGTGTTGGACGTGCATTCAAAGATAATCAACAATTGATGACACATGGGCCTTACAAATGTCATCATGCCACGGACATCGGATTGCATATGTCCATTCAGAGAACGCAACCACATTCCATGAGCCACTTGTTCACTTTTAAATCCCTGGCACACACCCGGTCATCAGACAAATTCAGGCGAGCAATCCGATATGCAAAGTCTTTACCCACATCAACAAGGATGGTTGGAATCCCTTTGCCTAGCTAGTTTCAAATTAAAGTCCCCCCAAGACCAAAACCATATGCTCAATCAATAGATCTAAGATGGTGGACTCAAAAAACTATTTTATTGTCCCGAGCAGATTGACTACTGAGGCATGTGGGCTATTATACAAATTGACCAACAACAATTTATCTCCCCACTCAGGAGTCACAGTGACATATTGAATACTAGCGAGGTTCACGTCCCTCACTCCAATGTGATAGTTTAAGGATGATTTGATCAGAATCGCCATTCCCCACGACAGTGACCTCTTTTATTCTTGCACGCTGGAGTTCAGAGTGAGAAAAATCCATCCAGGCATACAGGTTAAAGTTTCCTGTAAAAAATGATATCTTGTGACATCATATGTGACACTACATCAAACCACACAAATGTAGACAACGCCCCAGCTATATTCCAACTGAGGATAGTGACCACATTATCTAAGGAATAAAACAGGCAATTCCCCAACCAGCTGAGGGACCTCCTCTGACCGCAGGGTTTTTGAATTCCTTCCTTTGGGCCCCTAGTCAGTCCAATTCTTCAATACCTGACGGGGGGGGTCATTGCGAGTTAGGAGGTAACCATGCCACTATTAGCCTCATGGCTACCCCCTTACTGGGTACCGGGTCCGGGTTCCTTGAATGAGGAATTACCGGGCCATTCCGACCTTGGAGGGCCCGGTAATTCCTTATTCAAGGAACCCATCCCCATTCCCATTCAAGCCCCCATATGGCTCAACGGGAATGGGGAGGATGCTAACAACGGGCCTGTTAATAATGGGCCCGTTGTTAGCACCCTGGTCTGCTCGCGGGACACGCTAAGGGCGCCTGGTAAAACCAGGCATCCTTAGCGGGTTCCCGCGAGCAGACTCGTAATGGGGCGGTAAGGGTTTGACGGCTCCAGCACCTTTACCGGTGCCGTTAACCTCTTACCGCCTCACTCGTAATGACCTCCTAGGTCTCCAAACGGTTTGATGTAATAACTGCCCCACACTCATTCCGGGTGCAACTTGCACCCGTACTAGGTAGGTGACTTAGCCCTACCTTCCCTCTAACCACCTCCCAATTGACCCGCTGTGAACCTGGGAAACTAGTGTGTGGGGGATAGAAGGCAGCAAGAGGAAGGAATTTGCTTACGTTATTAATACTCTTCATATTATATCAAGCGGGGCCTAGTGCACAGACTAAATAGTTCAGCATTGCTGGGTTTACTTCTGTAACTATCAGACAGTCGCCCTCTCCCTGTTTAACAGTGTTATCCACCCACAAGGCCATTCTTGCCATCAAGATGCCATGAGGATTGATCTTCATACCAGGAGTGGGAGTTGATCCAATGTGAAGTTTTATTCTTTAGTGAGATTGTTGTCTCCTCCACCCCGCCTGCCAAAGTAGGGACACCCGTAATACCTCCCACTATTGGTGCAGCTTCAAGTGGGAGAGCAAATACAGCTTGGCCTACCCGCGGTGCCATTGTACTCAAATGTGGAGCCAGTTCGGGGATGGAATGTTGCTTTTGTTTTTTAAACGCTATTGCCTCATTCATCCGTGTTGCAACATTATTCTGGCAGATATATATGGGGTCTATTGGGCTTGTAAGCTTCATACTCCCCTGGGGCTTAGTCTGGGGTTCAGACTGTGCCTCAGAAACCACTCCCGATGCCACACTCCTGCCAATGGCTACACTACAGGTAGAAACCAGCTGTTTGAGATCCAGGACTACATTCTTCATCACTCTAATAAGATCATCTAGGATACTCTGAGAAAATATTGAGGGAGTTTTTTAAGATTTCTTCCAGGATCTTGAAAATACTGGATACTGAGTCCATACTAATATCTCTCTGTGATGACATTGAATGTGAGGACCCTCTAGTAGCAAAGCCCCTATCTAGGGCGCTGTCTCTGTCTAGGACAGAATCTAACAATGGAAAATTTGACAGAGGATTGGCTCCAACCCTCATAGATGGGTCAGTGAAATTTATACAATGGGGGTAGGGATAGGGCACAATGAAACTGTTAATATACCCTCCAGATCACTTGAATGGGTTGACGCTACTTCGAATGCCCACTCAGCATTCGGAATTTGCTCCTCAATGTTCCCTGCCATTTGTTATAAATATTAATTCAGGTTGGATTGGTGGGAAAAGAGTGTGTCTTGGGGCCAATTTGGCTCTGCTTGCACTTTGTATCAGCATTGCCTCCATTTTAAGGAAATGCACTAAAAACACTATCACACATTTAAGTGTGAATTGATAAATAACTGCCAGACCACCTCCAGGCCGCAGTGAGCTCTTATGCTTACAGACATTTTTTTAATTTGCAGGCAGAGTTTGTACAATGTCTGACCGGATGACTCATTAAGCCAAGTTTCGGTCAGAAAACCCAGATCAGTCTGGTATTGCTGGAGTGTCTCGTAGCATTTATTACTTTGGGCTGACAGGAAGCGAACATTAATTAAGAGACAGTTGAGCTGCTCGGGCCACACAGCGGGGACCATCATGCACTTTACTGATCCCACAGAATTTGCTTTATAGTAACTAGTGTTAATATTGATAAATTAAAAATAAATCCGGCCTGGAGAAATACTTACCCGGATTATTATTGACAGTGGCAGCTTAATTCCATGGCCCGTCCGAGGCCTAGACGAGCACAGACGGGCTTGCCTTTTGCGCGCCTTCGGAGGCTGAATATGTTTAGAGCCTATGGTGACCTGAATAGAGCTGGACAAAAACATATGACCCCCATGCCTAAGAAAAGATATAGGATCTTGCCTGCTAATTATTGACTTGTAGCCTTTATGGACATAAAAGAATATTTTGGATACAGTCTTATTAATAGCCCTTCCAGGTCCAGAATAAGTTGATCTTGCCATTCATCCTGACTTGGTTTAGGCCAGGCATTTTCTCTACAGGACACAGTTTGCCATCACCTTAGTGGTGAATGAGGCTTTGAGTAAAGACTTATGAAAAAAACTGTATTATGTCTATTTGGGTTTCTCTGCTACCTTTGATACAGTGTCTGATGGATGCCGGTGGTCACAGTCACAATGCCGGAGGCTAGTCCAAGGGTTATCGGCAATGGTTATGTCATTTTACAAGAATAAAGTGCCAAGAGTTAATATTAACCCGTTCATGGGTAAAGTCTGGTGCAATCAGGAAATCCTGTCATGTGCAACAAGGATGAACTGTTGCACCCATTCTGCTGACTGCTTCATCAGGACTCTCGTGATATAACAGTGGTAGAACTGCCAGGAAAACTGCAGCGCAAACGGCATTACTGCTTATTGTTCCGGCACTATTAGCGCCGGATCACGAGTAGCGCTACAGCGGTAAGTTCCCATTCCCCAATGAGTCTGAACCCAGAGGTCCTTTAAGACGAGGTAACAGTATCTGAGATGGATGAGGATGCAGATCTTGCTCATACAGCAATAATCAGACCGACTCAGGAAGTTGTGCAAAAACACAACTGTTTTAATTACTCTTGTTAAAACAGGGAGTACAATGGACATCAATGGACACCGTAAGCATTCTCCCTCAAGAGTTCTCAAACATTTCACAAAAAAGTGCAACTTTATACTAAATATTTAGCATGCGTGACCTCATACTACATGGCAAAATAAGAAAACCTACGGGGGTTCGTGATAGGCTTAAGGAGAACATCTAAGTATACTTTCTATAAGGGCGGGGATCGTGATTGGATCTCTAAAATCAGGTGGAAAACTAAGCCCACTCCAAGTGCAAGTCATCTTCTGTGTCAGACTAATACACAACATTCTTTTGGGTTCTCAAACTATAGGGCTCCTTGCTGCGTGGCACTATATAATTGGCTGGCATACTTGTACCCTTTTGTTATATTCCACTTGCTAGCAGCACGCAAGCTGGTACCCAATGTGCTATGGGGTTGGCCTGGTCCTGCCTCCCCACTCAATTAGCCCAACATCCATCATCACTCCTGCATCTGCCAGGTCAATAAGTCTTTGAACTCGGCCTGGCAAAGCCTCACTGTGCCTGAGAAAAAAATGGAGTGAATGCATGGCCTTATGTTCTGGCCTCGGTTTGGTTCGCCCCAAAGTCTATTTTCATCTGTCCATGTGACTTGAGACCACGTTTTGAGCTCCCTGGTTGTATTTAATATTAATACATGAAGAAAGCCTGCCACTTCTAGTGTTTTTCCATTACGCCTCAAACAGGAGCTCAGCTCACTTCTCATGTTCATTAAATCTTCTCGAGTAGATAACCAGGCTCTTGGCGCCCCTAACACTTGGCACTCAGCCAGGTAAGCCTTCTCGAAACTTCCGTCGCTGTCAGCTATTCTATTCTGCTCCGCCACACTTTCAGCACTTTCATTCGTGGGATCCAAATTTGCTAAAATGCATTGTGGAACATCCAGATTCTATACACATTACACAGCCATGGTAGTGGCTGTGTAGTTATGGTTAAGTTGCTAATTCCATAGGAAGAACACTTTTTGGGTGGCTTATAACTTCACTCCCCCTGGACGAATCCACGCCACACTTTGCAAAAGAAGTATATGGTCCACTCTGAATTATTTTGCAAAGTCTGGTGAGGTTTGGTCCGGTGGGGGCAAAGGTATCGGGGGGGTCCCAAAATCTATTTTTCCCCATAGACTGAATGGGGAAAAACCTTTGCGCTCGCCTACAGCCCAAACTGCTGGATGGATTTTCACCAAATTTGCTGAAGGAGCAGTGGCTTGGTGCCGAAAGCGTGCTTTTGTAAATTTGGTGAAAATCCGTCTGGTAGTTTTTTTAAAAAATGACCAAAACGTAGGTCACAAAAAAGTTGTGATATCTATGTCCAAGGCCATGCACCCAAGACTGAAGTTATATGCACCAAAGTTATAAGACACCATGGGTGGCTTATAACTTTGCTCTCCCTGGATGAATCCTCACTAAACTTTGTGAAAAGTGTGACATGGGTGGGCCCATATAGACAGTTAAAATGTTTGATTCTATGGGTGTGATATGCTGCGGTGGTTGTGGCCAGGGCCTAGAGTCTTGGGTGCAAGACCGAAGTTATATGCACTGACGTTATAAGCCACCATGGGTGGCTTATAACTTTGCTCTACCTGGATGAATTTTCAACAAACTTTGCAAAAAGTGTGATATGGGTGGGCCATATAGACAGTTAAATGTTTGATTCTATGGGTGTGATCTATAGGTGTGCTATGCTGTGGTGGTTGTGGCCAGGGCCTAGAGTCTTGGGAGCATGGCCTCAGGCTGTATGGCCATAGGACATACACACAAGACTCTAGGCCCTGGCCACAACCACCACAGCATATCACACTCATAGATCACATCCATAGAATCAAATATCTATCAAATATTTGCAAATCTTCAGTTTGTGTACTGTTTGATTTGTATATTTTATATGTGAAGTTTTGGCTACGTCATGTTATTAAGATTGTAGAGTTTGGTAACAAGCACTGCAGTATAACATATCCATGGAAGTAAACTTTTTTTATTGTGGTGTATGGTTAGATGTTTGCTTCAATGGTTCTGTTATGTAGCAGTATTTATGTGTTCTATTAGAATATACATACTGTTTGATTTTTTGAGATTGGATTTATTTTTTTCATGAGTTGGGTAGCTGGAGCTAATATTCTTTTTCAATTTCTGTGATAAAAGAAAAGAGCATGTTAGTGTACGTATTTTATAAAGACTTATTACATTGCATAATAGACATTTCAGCTATTTTTCAACCCTCATATTTAGTAGTTTACAAACCAGTGTACTGTGCAATTTGCTCAGTTTCTGTGTTTGTTTTTTCAAATGATTGGGTCTGTGGGAAAAGAAATCCATGTCGGAAAAAAAATACCTTTTTTTGTTATGCTACAGTCTATTTGTTTGCTTGTTTTCAGTATTCACTTGTTGTTTCTGGCTAATGTTCTATCTGTTGACTTGTTGCAGATTTTTAGAGCAGTTAGATACCTGTTGGCATATTCTAACTGTCTATTTTTGGTTATAATTTATTGGTATTTATTTATCTGTTTGGTTATTGCAAGATCTTGGGGCAGTTAGATACCTGTTGGCGTATTCTAACTGGTTATAGTTTTTTTAATTGAAGTTTTGTTAATGTTTAAGTACAGATTAGTTATTAAATTTTGGTTTTAAGAAGATTAAATAAGAGTTTGTAAGATTTGCTGGTAATCTCTGCTTTACAGTAATGGTACTATCATTACATTCAAACCATCCACATTTATTTTTTATATATGCAGTGTAGTGACCTGCATTGGTTGTGACTCCTGCGTGGTAGATTATACCTATTGTTGTGAAGGTTTTCTTATTAAGTTATACTTGACCATGTGTGAATCCAGTCAGCTTGCAGTTGTTTTTGGTACCATTTGCATTTTAACGTGGAAGCATTAGTATTACGTATTTACTCTGTGTTTGTATTAGTAAGGTGGAGCGATTATCTGAATTGCAGATAGTACATAATCTACCATGGTTTGCATTTTGTACAAGTTGCTGAAATGCAATTCCTGTGCCACATTGTTGCAGAGAGTGCATGTTTCCACATGTATGAAATCTGGAAGATTTCATTTATAGGTATGTTTTTGTTTTCCAGTACTTGTAGTAAGTACATTACAAATTCTTGTGGATCTTCTTGTGAGTTTATAGTGAATTTCACCATTCCAGCACAATAGTCCAATTATTGTCTTATTCCATGAACACCATATGTGTTGTCAGGATTGTTTGTTGCGTTTCTTTGAAGGACTAACATTTGCAAACACAATTGGTCTGTACTGTGTAAGTAAATGTTGGGAACAATTGGTGGCAATTGAAATAGAATATTCATTGCTACATTTGCGTAGCAACTTACACCAGTTGTATTTGAAAATTTTAATGGACCAGATTTTTGGGGTGTGTGTTGCTTCTTTGAAGAAATACCTGAGTTACTTTGAGTAATAGGTTCTTCTTTGGTTGTGGTAATTGATGAAGTATTAGCTTCTTTTATTCTCTTTGGAGGATTTGCGGTGAGATCCTGTTGCATTTCTGTTTGAATTAGTTTTCTTTTACAACGTTTTCCTTTTTGTGGAACAGGATATGTTTTTAGATGGGGAGTGTATAGTGAACATAGTCTATTTTATTCTAAAATGCAAGGAATATCAGCGTTTACTTTACTTGCATCAAAGTTCATTAGAAATAGACCGTCAAGTGTACGTAAGTGTGATAGTGCTAGGTAGCTCATGCCTTCTTTAAAGATTGTGTTCCCCATATCTATCAATGCTTTGTCTAGGGTAAGACCTTATGATTTGTGAATGGGGACTGCATATGCTAGAGTTAGCGAAAATTGTTCTCTGGGTACATACATGTCTTTGAAGAGAAGGAATCAAGCTTTTGAGCACCCTATCCTTTTTACTTCTGAAAGTGTGTCAAAGAGAATATTGACAAACTGAATGTTGTGGTCACGTGGGTATGTTTGAAAGCCAACAACTGTACCCAGTGCTCCATTAGCTAGTCCTTGCTCCACGTCAAGTTTAAGTTTAAGCATTACTCTACAGTTTAAGGGTAATTTTAATATTTTCTCCAAACCAACTGTGTCGGAGATAGAATTTTCTCAGGTATTTAATCGTGTTGTGGCTTGTTGACACATGGGTAGTGTCATACCACGTATGTCCAGTTTGTCTGTGGAGCAAATTTCAATTGTTGGTTGCATTTCTTTTTTCAACATTGTTTCATTGAATTTGGAACAGCTTGCAAGAGACATTTTTGTGTGCTAATTGTTCCATGACATTAGTAGCACATGAATTATGGCCATAAAGTGCATGGATGTGCCAGGTTTTTAATATTGCTTGTGCTTCTTGAGATAGTACACCAACTCTAATACTTTTTAAAATGTTGGCGTAAGTGAGGTCTGCAGATTGGCGCATGTTTTCTGTTAATTCTCTGTATTGGAAATATTGCCAAAGGTTGATATTTCCTACGCTGCCAACAGTTCTTCGGCAAAGTTTGTGTCCTAAGGTTTTAAAAATAGGTTCACCTTTCACTGGTGTCAATTGAAGAAGATCTCCGAAAACAATAATGTGTTTTCCTCCAAAGAGCTCTTCGTAGTCCGTTTTAAGTACTTCTTGCAATCTGAGGTGAATCAAAGCTAACATTAGATTGGAGACCATGCTCACTTCATCTATTAGTAGCATTTTCATTTGTTTTAACACTCTGCATAGTTCCATTGCAGCTTCAGTGGAAAGTTTGTAATATTTTAATTTGTTTTGGTGTTCTACAGGAAGGAGTATTAATCAGTGTAAAGTGACACCACCTATGTTGTAGGCAGCTAAACCTGTGGGGGCAGTTACAACAGCTGACAGTTTGTTGTTTGTCAATTGTTGAAGGAACTTGCTGATGATTTTGATTAAGAATGTTTTGCCTGAACCACCTTCATCACTGACGTATAGTAGTATAGGTTTGTAATTTAGGCAGGTACATTCTTTATTTTCATATTGTAAACCATGTGCAATTTCTTCTGTTACTTCTTGAAAAATGGTACGCTGCTCTTTGTTCAGTTTTGATTGTAGTACAGTTAAGTCTTCTGTATCTTCTTCATGGCGACACATGGTGTTCTCTACTTCTGTCATAGCTAATTCTGCCTCATTTGCTATTAGTGGCTGTCCCAGTGGTTCTTGACTTCCTGTTACAGAAGGTTGACTAATGTCGGGAGTGTCCTTATCTAGTTGGGCCTGGAGTTCTTCTTTGTGTTGCTGTTCATTGTGCAACATTGTTTTGTACTGCGTAAAGTTTATATTGGTGATAGTGTTTTCATTTGCTTTGAAAGCGTCTTCATAGGAGTCATAGTTTTCTAGTATCTCTTCTTCTTTTCTCCACGGTTTAAAAAGTTGTAGCAGGGACATGTAATATAGTTCTTTTGTTGAGGAGTTTTTAATGACAATTTGATATGATTAATTAAGCTTTGTTTGTTAAGTTTCACTAAGCTGCCTTCACAATCTGTCACTCTACATCTACCTTTTTTTCATCGGGTTTTATATTATTTTTGTATGTGAGGTTTTGGGCTATGTGGTATGGACACATGGTTTCCAAAGTGGTACTCCTATTTGATTAGTATGTGTCTAGTTAATTGTTTTTCAAAATGTCTTGGCTGTTGGGATCATTTTTGGCTATTGTGTCTATGTCGTTGTATGATTTGAGAACTCTTTTTCAATATTTAGCAGGACCAAGACTTAGCCATACTATATTTTCAGATTGTCCATACAAAGCACTACCGGTTAAACAATCTGCAGCTTCATAGGAGCCACATTCTCTATGAGAGAGCATTTTTATGCCTAAACTGTACAATTTCTGAGATAGTGTTTTGTCCGATGATAGGTCATTTCAGAGGTCTTGAAGCTCTGTTTTATCTGCTTTTGTTAAGTAGGCTGTAAGATATTGTGCAACTGCAGTGGAATTGTCTGCAATGTACTGCACATCTATGTGTGCATTCCATAAGAGGGCAATGATTGCATTCTAATCATGGATATATGTAGATTTGTCTGTTCTTTTGATGTAATACGTGTTCTTAGGTGATTTACCTTTAACACTATGTCTAACTGAAGACATGAAGTTGTTCACTTCACCTGTTTCTGTAACTGGTCTAGGGAAACCAAATCACCATTTGGTGTAGTATTTCCCTTTGTTTTTGTATTTGCAACGACAATATTTGTCACATTTGTGTCTTTGAAATTGTACTATTTGTGCATGAAGATCACTATTTGATATTTGCGATGGAATTTCACAAGTGGCATATTTTTCGATAAACTGTAAAACAGTGGCATCACTGTCTTGACCAAATTTAGAAGCATCTTTAATCCATAAAAGCATGTGGATATGATTTGCTCCTCTGGCTTGGTATTCTTTTCTCCAAAAGAGGTGTTGCATTCTCCGAGGGGAGGAACAGTTTTATTACAAATAAAGTGTAGCATAGCAATGAAACGATGATGGAAAGATCTTGAAAATTTAACAGGATCTAGAGAGCAAAGTTCTCCAGGTGTTAGTATATCTATGTTTGTTTTATTTTTGTTTGATATGCGTAGGAAATCATGGAAATCTTCCCATGCATATTCTGCACAACTTAATGTAACAAACCAAGTGGATGGGCCAGGGTTTCTTATCATACAACACACATCTCTGTGACGTCGGAACCAGTACTCTTTCGTACCATGCATGTTTGCTAACATATTCGCAATGCTTGACTGTAAAACCTCATCTTTTTCTTGCACTTTATGTATTAATTGCATAGCTGAAATATTTTGAAAGTGGGTTCCTGATTTCAATATGTGTGCAACTCTGTAACATAGAGTTGCTAGTTCACTTTCAAAGAGTAGGTGGAATGTATTCCACATTTTGTCTAAATCTGGGATCTTCAGAATACATTCGTAATGAGCAGTATTCTGATGCTGTTATCTGAGTGGGTCTATCATCGTACCTTCCTCCTTTGCCAGAAGGAAAGAGTAGAGGAAAAGCACATGCTTCTATACTTTTTTCCCATATGCTGATTGGTGATCCTTTGGTTTGTTGCATTTGGTACATTTCTAGTGCATCATCTATGGTGTCATTAGAGTGTAATGGATGAATTGTATAATTCTCTAAAATATTGGATAATGTTGCAGGATCTAGAAGTTCAAATTGACCAGATTCTGGTGACTCTTGAATTAGTTCAGTTGTTTCCCTTAGGTTTTCTTCAATATTTATTTATTTGTAGTATTCATTATTGTATTTTAGATATTGTAAGGCTTGTCTAACTTTATGTAAGTCTACGAGTTGTTGCCAAATTTGTTTGTCTTTTGTTGGTACACCATTTACTAAAACCATTAAACATTGCTCTATTGGACGTTGCACTCATAGGGCCTCATTCCGAGCATGGCGGTAAGGGATAGCGGCCACCGCTAATGAGAGCGGTGGCGGTAATCCCTTACCGCCATACTCCGAGTTCCCTTTGCGCCATGGTGGTTTTAACACCTGCTTTTAGCAGGTGTTAAAAACCATGGCGCTAAGGGACCTTGATGTAAATTACGCCACCGTAATTTACGGTGGCGTAATTGACGCCTTCCCCACTCCCATTATGCCCTATGGGGCAAGAATGGGAATGGGGAAGGGTAAATGGGGATTGGGGAATTACCGCCCCGCCAACCTTGGAATGGGGCGGTAATTCCGCCATCCACCAAGGCGCTGCCGGTCCGGGTACGGCGTCAACCAAGGCGTTAATAGCGCCATTGGTTAGCGCCGTACTCGGAATGAGGCCCATAGAGTGTGCAAATTTTCTTTCAGATCTAATGGTAAATAAACTATTTTGCCACAAATGCCTTTCACCTATTCAGAGGGAGGTCATTTTGCTGTTTTTGGTTGAAGGCATATTATTGCTTGAAATGGGTGCTATGTTTGAATTATAATGCTCTCATATAAATTGAGTTGTTGCAGGGGTTTTGGTAGTGGGAATAATTCCAAGTTATTTGTGATAGCATGTAAAGGAGTTTGGTTGTTGTCAAATTTTGTAGTGCAGTAACTGCAAAGTATTAAGAGGTCAGTTATTTCGTATTTGTTTTCTGCTATAAGGTAGAGAGCTAATTCAAACCATTTGTAATCTTCATTGTCTTCTATTTTGAATGTTATGTCTACAGTTTTTGTGTTACTTTTATAAAATGTTCTGTGGCAACACACACACACACATGGTTTGGTACTTCAGCAGATGTACTTTTAAATGTTAGTATTTCTTTTTTGTATGTGTGTAGTAGAGGGTTGTCATGTGCAGAATTGTTGCTAGTCTGTTGTAAAGCTATTGCATTTTGTAAGTGGCTTTCACTTCTAAAGAATTGTCTCTGGATATGGTTGATTTCTTTGAGTAGGTCTTTGGTTGCACCATGAAGAAGAGTGTTATTTAAATTGGCTAGTGCTAAAGCAGGACTTTTAGCATAGTACAGTTTATAGCCTAGATTTCCTATAGTTGAATGATGTGTTGGTATCATTTTGACATGATGGAAGGTGCTTGCAAATAGGGCCTGAAATACAGGCTAATGAATGTGCTTTTAGTCGTGTGTATTTGCGCACTGGGCAGGTATCCATATTTTGCAGCACTTTCATTTTGATTTTGTCTTTGCCTTTCACATACTGATTGAGCAACTGGCGTAAAGATTTGAAAGATTTTTTGGGAATGTTACACATTGACGTGCATGGCCATTTATATACTGGACGTTCTGGTTCAGTCAAATGGAGAGGTAATTCTGAGTTTTCTGGGGATATTTTTGTGAGCAGTATTTCTTGTTCCATTATGGTATTATTGATTTTTTCATAACCTTGTCAACTGCTATTTATGGCAATTGTGTTTTTTTTTTTTTGTATGCTTCTTCATTAAAATATGGTTCTGTGCTCGTGGTGTGACTCCATTCACCTCCCAGAAAACTTTCACCTCCATTCACCTCCACAGATAATTAAGACATTATTTTTGTTGTCATTCCATTTATTGAGAAGTTTTTTTTTGTTATTTAGTAGTTAGTGTTGTTAGTGCTTTTATTCTGTTTAACGCTAAAATGAACACCTTTCTTTTGAGAAGGATTGCACTGTCTATGAAAGCTTCTAAGATTAATTTTCTACGGTAGGTCTGAAGGGTTGTGGATGATTTGTCTCCTGTTTTTATAATTTTCTGAAGGACTCTGTGGCGGAACATTTTTGCTAAAATACTTTTTTTGGTATGGTTACTTGCTACTATATCAAGATTTATAGAAGCCATTTTAGCAGTAGTGGTAGCTGAATTCTTGTTAATCATTTTCGGTTTTGTTTTACATTTTGATAGAGGAGGCAAAGTTTCTGTACTGGAAGCTTGTTTTTTTTGCTAAATGACTGTATTAGCTGTTTTGTTTGAACTTTTTGTAAAGACTCTGGTAGAGATGGATGCTTATTTTGGACACTTTTATTTTGATTTGCTGTACTTCTGCGTTGCTTTCTACGTACTTGCTTTTTGGTAGGCATTCTTTGGGGTCTGTTGAAAAAAAGAAGGTATGGATTGGGCCGTTCTGCAATGTATGTGTGCTGTGTGCATGTGTGTCTGAGTATTATGGGAAAGATGTATGTGGTGGCATGTGATTGTGCATTGGGCAGCTACAATTAGTTGGGAAGGCTATTCTTCTATTTGTGTGTTACTAAACTGCAGTTCAGATGAGAGTAGAAAGTGAGATAGTGGTGAGGAGAAGCATTCATAGTAAACCTAATGGTATAACATTAAAACAGTTCTTTGTTTTGTAATACTAACATTCTAGGGGTTGAGCATGTTATTTGTGTTCCAAAAAACAGGGATGTGTGTGCCATTATGCCTGATAATCCCTGTTTAATAAATGGGGATTTGTGGGCAGAATGGTTCAGAAATCTCTTGGTTTTTTTGGTGCGCAAATTACATGAATGAACCACACAGTGGGCCTCATTAAGACCTAGGCGTTAAGGGGTTAACGGCGGTGTAAAAGGTTGCAGCGCCATTAACCCCTTAACGCCTTACTACAAGGTCCCTTTGCGGCTCCCGACCTTAACGGCTGGTCTGTACCAGCTGTTAAGGTAGGGACCCGCAAAGGGGTCTTGAAGGTAATTACGGTACCGCAATTTGCGGTACCGTAATTACCGCCTTCCCCATTCCCATTGAGCCGTATGGGTCAAAAATGGGAAGGGAAGGGCCAATGGTAAATGGGGAATTACCGCCCCACCAACCTTGGAATGGGGCAGGAATTCCCCATTTATCATTGGCGGAATCTGTAAAATACTGGCGGCAACCATGGCGCAACTAGCGCCATGGTTACCGCCTGGGTCGTAATGATCCCCAGTGTGTTTGGGGAACAGTAAGAATATTAAGGTAGTATTGTACTTACTCTTTTTTTGTGGAATGAGCAGGTTTCTTCGGATATGTTGTTTGTAGTTCAGATGCTGTTGATTTTCAGGAGAGTGGTCTTCACTGCAATTGTAAAAGAAAGAATTTAGTAATTTTGTGTGTTTATAGCACTGATGTTAATGTAGACATTGATTTTTATGTTTTTGTAGTAGTATTCTTGTTTGATATCTGAACATAGTGTATGAATGCATTTCATTTGACTATGTGCAGTCTTTATATTTTATTTACAATATGTTAGTTCAACATGCTTTGCAAATGATAGAATGTTAAGTGTATGCAATTCCCTTGGTTTTTTAAAGGTTGTTGTAGATAGCAGACAGGTTTGGAAGTGGCAGTTGATTATAGTACATTTTATTTCACTAAATTCATTTTATAGGTTATGCAGGTTTAGTGGCATTACTCTGTTTATATGCCTTCATAAGAGTTGTACATGTACATACATTCCAACATTTTGTAGCAGCTGGGAGGGAGATTCTCTCCGAGCAATCGGGAGAGCTGAATTTCCCCACTAGAATGCATTGGGATTAGAATTATTTTACGAAGGAGGCAATACAAAACAGCAACATTTTTGCTAATGAAATCGGGAGTCTCGCACCTAAATCGGGAGGGTTGGCATGTATGCATAGGTTATGCGGGAGACAGTAAAAAATTGTGTGATTTTTCAATGAAAAATCGGGAGTCTCGCGCCTAAATCAGGAGGGTTGGCATGTATGCATAGGTTAAGCAGGTTTAGTGCCATTACTCTGTTTGTATGGATTCATAAGAGTTGTACATGTACTGTTAATGAAATATGCATATCTGTAGTTTGTATTCATGCATGTGGATATGAATGCAGCTGTAAGTAGAAATCTTCGAGAGTTGTAGAGTAGTTTTTGTAGTAGGTGCTTTCCAATGATATGAGACCTGTACTCAAAGTGAACAACAGTACATTTGAAGTGCGGAACTCTGATGATGGAGTTAGATGTAGAGGTCTTGGATGTGATTGGTGGATGGCTGTGTGACTGCTTAGCTGTATCTAATGAGGGAATGGCACCGAGAGTGATGTGGAAAGTGTAAAAGGGCTGGTAAGAGTTACGCGCCACACAGACAACGCGGCTGTTCGCAGATAGGGCGTGCCACATCTGGGGTTTTTCAGCAAATCCAGTATGGAAAGGGGACTGTAGGGATCAGCCAATCAGATGTTGACGTTGTGGATTTGTGTAGAAAGAGACTGTGTGTAGTGAAGTTGGCAGAGGTGGAGAAAGTCAGGGTGTTGGTGCCTTTGATGTCTTTGTTCATGCTTTACAGTAGTATGCTCAATGTAGGCATGTGGCAAACAATTTTAATGTTAAAGGAGTGGAGGTGGTGTGGAGTGCTGTGCCTGATTGCAATGTAGAGCAAATTCTACAAGTTTGTGAAGATATGGGCAGGATGAACAGTCCCCATCTGGTAGTTATGCACTATGGTGCTTTCCATTTGGGCTACGTCAGTGCCCCTACTTTGTTGGCAGATTTGGAACAGTTGGTTCAAGAAGTAATGAACATCCTTCCAAATGCGAAAGTACATTTTTTCTGGATTACTACCTAGGGCAATATGGGACAATAGTTCTGTTTTTTGTCCTCAGCAAAACATTCCTAGGTGTGCAATTAACCAAGGCATGTCTGCTTTCATGCTTAGAGCTGTTATGTTTTTCTGTAATAATGAAAATATTGATTCGAGTAATGTTGTTTATCTTTTTTGGGAAATGCCATGCTTTTTTGGAATGTAAGGGTTGCTTTGGAGAAGGTTATGTGAAGATTTTAGAAGTAAAGTAAGAAGAAAAAATCCCCCAAAAAATGCAAAATATCAGGTGTCTGTCAGGCATCTGCAAATAATACAAAAAAATGGCTCTTTTTAGAGCCAACCTCAAAGGGGAAATGGGGCACAGTATTTAAATTTTCATTCACCACGCTGAGATTTTCGAGATGTCCGCGGACATGGTGGTAGTACGCGGCCAGCGCGTATTACATACAGGGATTCTGGGGTGGAGAGGCATGCAAATGAGAATGAGCAGAGCTAGGGATTGGTCAATAAAGTTTACTGGGTGTGTTGTGTAAGGAGAGATTTTGTCAGAACGTCTTTTTCCTTAGAGTAGAACAGATAGATATGGCTGTGTGTTTCCGAAAACAGATTATCTGGATTTTGGGAGACTCATGGATACATTGGTTGGAGGTGCATGCAGAACGCTGTGGAGTAGCTGCAGATCTTGGATTCCCTCATGTGGAAGTGCACTGGCATGGAGTGCGCGGAATGAAGTGGCTGGACTTGGTAACTCTATGTGCTTCTTTAGAGACAGAGCATCATCCAGATATAATTATAATTCATTATGGAGGGAACAGATTAGGACATGTGTCTGGAATTTCTTTGCAATTTGCAATAAAAGAAGGACTTGGGAACATTATGAAGATGTTTCCAAATTCCCAAGTAATTTTTTCTCGTATTGCGCAAAGACAAATGTGGCTGCGTTCTTCTTCATTTGGTCCACAAATGGAGAAAGCGAGGCGCAATGTCAATAAGGCTTTTTGTGCATTTCTAAGAGATGTTGGCATGTCCTCTTTTCACAATGAAAATATTATGTTTCGTAGCACATACATTTTTCGAAGAGATGGATTCCATCCTACCTACGCTGGCAATCAGATTTTTCTGAGAAATGTACAAAATGCATTGCAACCTTTTTGGAATTATAGTCATCTATTTTGAGGTAGATGTTGATGATTTAAGGTTTTCAAATACTCAAAAACACCACTAGAAGGCTCTTTTCAGAGCCACCACTTCCTCCCAGAGAAAAGTGCATTGGTTTTGCTAGGGTAGCACCCTAAAACTTTATATGTCCTAGGACTGTCCGCGGACTTCCAAAAATGCACAGGGCCCTGCACTGTTTATTTGCCACTTTTATTTTTAAACTGTGAAAGGTGGCTCTGAAAAGAACCTTTTTTTTGGATTGTTGTTGTTTTACATATATTTTATTTTTTTACACACGACACACTAGGAGAGGAGGGGAAAGGAGGGTAAGGAAGGGAGACCAACCACAGGGATAAGAAAGGGCAGGTGGAGAGAGGAATATGTATGGTGTGCCTTACTTAGGTAGGTAGCAGATCTTCTGGTGCTCCGTAACCGTAGTCTCGAAAGCACTTTGAAGACTCTCTCCCCTATTGTGACCATCGAAAGGTAAGGGTCAACAGCATCGCGAATGGTCTGTGAAGCAGCTGGAGGGATGCGCTCTCCCACAGGAGGGTCTCTTGTGGTGAGAGGAGCAGATATGGAGGATGCTGTAGAGGAACTCAACCTAATACATTTATCACAAGATACAACCTTGCAAATGTGCCCACTGTGGAACGACGTTAGGTGTCGCTTCATGGATCTCGTACCAAATCTGTACAAACCAAGTCTCCCACGACTCAGCACCAGTTTGCACTGTTTGCAGGTGACCTTGTATGCACGTGCTTTTGGTACGTTACCATGAATGGTAAACAACCACCACACCCAAGACTCCTGGCGAGTGCTGGTAGTAGGGAGTTTCTCAACCTCATTCTCTTCATCCTCTTCATCCTCGCTCTCTACATCCTCACCCCTGTTCCACTCTGCAGGCCCTTGGGGAGGTGGTGGTGGTGGAGTGTTTGGGGGTGGTGTTGAGGCAGATGTAGCAACAGCAGCCATGGATGCCATCAGGTTGATGAGATAATCTCAGCAAGAGCAGCAAAGGCAGCAAATGTCAATTTGCAATAGCCAGAAGTACAATGAAGATCAGCTCTGGAGTGTGGCCTTTTATAGGGGTGGAGGGGTGCGCTTCGTGATGCGTGATGTCATCAATGACATTTGTGATGTCATATTTGATCTCCTGGGTGTTAGTCTTAGCAATGCACGATGGTGGCTCAAGTTATGGTTGCTTAGCTTACCATAACTAGCGAATTTCAGGTTTTTTTTGGTTTTACTTTGAACAATAACATCCCTTTAACGAAGTTTTTTTTTATTGAATTTCATAGGTTTTTAGTAGCGCAACTTAACCATAACGTCCCTTTAACAAAGTTTTTTACTGAATATATATATATATATATATATTTTGTTTTTTTGGCGGCACTGCCTGCAGACTATTCACTTATATAGCTAGCCTTATGATTACTTTGTCTACCTGCGTAACTGCATCTGTACATTTGAGAAATGGCTTTGCATTTTCTTCAGTGCTTCTCTGCATGTACAATCTTAATTTTTCTCCCGAAATGTTGCTTAATTCACTATTTCGCCATCAGATTATATGAGGTCTATATACTTTCTTCATTAGCATCTCTTCTGGGTGCTTAATTTCTGCTTCATTTGACATCACCAGTCTCCTCTCTCACTCATCTTCACACTTCTTCCGGAACTTCCTTCAGAAGACTGTAATTTCTTAGGGGATACATCATATAGGGTTTTCTCAAAGGATACCTTGTTTCAAGAACTTTTCGCAGTATAGGTACCATTACTGGCTTTTGCGCATGTTGCAATTTCCGGCTGCCAACATATAGGCAGAACGGGGGCGGGACTTCTGGTAGAGGTACTTTGCTCCTCCTTTACACTCACCCCTCTGGTTGATTTATCGACCACTCTCACATCAGTCTTAACATGTAGACATCCTTTCCTGAAGAAGTGCTTCTTTGAAGCCCATATCTTTACTACTCCTTTCAGCCACCATGCTGGTTTCACTTGCTCATCAACACTCCAGGTCATAAGACTACATTATCCATTCGGGCTGCAGTAGATCCATCTTCCCACATACTTTTTATTGTTTCTCGGATACAGAAATGTTGTTCCCTCGGGTGCATGAATGCTGGCCTTTACATAGTTTCTGTTTTCTTCATCTGTCAGCTCTTTGGGTCCAAACCCTGACTCGATATCAATCATGATCTTCATTCCTGTCACTTTCTTTGGTTTCTTCTTGGACTGTGTGCTTATTATTCTGATCACATAGAATCCAAACATGATCACCACCAATAAGACTCCAAGAAACTTGAAGATATTCGCCATCCACTGTGGAACCCATGAGAAGATTGATGCAAACCAGCTGCCATCAGCAGTGTCTTCTACTTCATCTTTCATCGGGACATGAAAGTTCATGAGCATCATTATGGCCTCTGTGAAGGTCCCATTTTCATCATCGTGAGAAGGTATGAATGTGCAATATGATTCTCTGATTTTGGCACAAACATCTCCATCAATAGCTGTAATCATATCCAGGACATATCTATTCTGAAAAGTCATCAGTATTATGGCTCTCAGCTCTTCCTTGATAGCATTGAATTCCTTTATAGTAGTGTTGATCGTCTGTAGGAGCTCCCATCTGGTTATCTGTAACCATCTGGCATTTGCCATCGTCTGGATCCCTGGCATGAAGACTGTCCTGAATGTTGCTAAAGTCTGGCTGAACAACCTGTGTTCATACGGAATGTCATTGAAAGCTTCTATTGATTTAGCTGAGAAGCAGTTCTCCCTTTGTGTTTGATTAAGGAGTCCCACTGACCTCCTCTTTCTCAGGTGAGCATTTGCTTTTGGAAATTCTCCAATGTTCAGGTAACTCTTCAGTATCACCATTGCTGGAAACTATAGAACATAGTCCTCCCCAAGCCCTGGGCAGCTTCAGGTATGCTCTAGATACAGAGGGCCAGTTGTGATCCATTATCACTACTGTTCCATCCTTCATTCCTGGTAAATCGAATATTCGACTGCAATGCTGATTCTCTCCAACTTATCTTGTGCCATTGTTTCTGAAGCATAGCTGTGCATTAGTCAGAGGATTATCTGCAATGAGCCTCCTTTGTCCTCGACCCATGTCAGCAACTTTGCAAGCTTTGGCCATAGAGATTTGCATCCATCTACAATCTACAACTGGTTTGTGATGTCCTGTTACTGCCATAGCTCTCCATACAACTCTGCCGTCTTCCCAGCCATCTGGAAAAACTACTGTTCTCCAGATCCGCATCGGTCCTCTCTCCTTGCATCTTCGTATTTCTTCATCAGTTTTTCCTTGGCAATTGAGCTTCTTATTTATCTCCCATCCCGCTCCCTTCATTCTAGGCTGCTCACACTTATCACATGATCTCTGGTGTGTGCTCTTGCTCTTGACTTTAAATCTTGAACATAATCATCTTCTTCTGAAGCTGACCATTTTGTCACCCATATCAAGGATGCTGTTCGACCCTGGAATTGATCTCTTGTATGGCAGAGTGCAAGGTGCGCCAGGCAATGAGATGTCTGAACATCTATTTCTATAGCAATGGATATCTTGGACTTCCCCATAGCATAAGGTAGGAGAGAACAAACATAGCAATCCTCCTCAGAGGACTCTTTCCCACCTCTTTCATGTGCTGATACCACATGTTATTCCCCAAATGTGCTGTGCTGTCTAGATAATTATTTAACTCATAATCATCTTCCCTTGCACTTCTCTTAGGTCTCTTTGTTGCAAGGAGAATGTGTGCATCATGCTCATGGAGTATATCAGTAGTCATCCTTCCTATAGGGGGAATCATAGGAACACTTGTCAGAAAAATGGGTGACCTTACATGTATCACTGGTGTAGGGATAAACTGATATGACCTTGGTCCCTTTACAACAGCTAAATCTGCACAGGTCACTGGAGTGGGAAGAATCAAGGGGACTCCTACCTCTCTGGGACCATCAGTGTAAACAGTGTGGATTAGCAAAAACAGAAAAACAATAGTAGATGCTGAACATGCATATATTATGCACCAATACATGAGGCCCCACCACTGGTGTCTCTCCACACGTCGTCGAGTCTGCTCACTTTCTGGAACTGCATTATTCTCAACAGTCCACATTGTGCCTAGTGTACTACCTTTTAAGGTAGGAAAAAATCTTTTTTAACCAGGCAGCCTTGTTAGATGCTCAGGTAGCTGCCAAATTTGCTCAATTATCGCTGCAAGCAATCTTCTAATCGCAGAGCCAATCTTAGGATCCTGAACAAAAGCATGTATGTCCGTTCTACGCCCAAGAAGAGCAGGGTAAGCTCTGAGTATAAAAATGAAGACAGCGAGAAGGAGCCTATGGATATCGACATTAGATAGAACCATGAATCTTCCCAAAGAGAAACTCATTGAGGAGTGAATCAGGGAACTGCTCTCTTTTCCAGTCATCATATATGAAATCAAGATTTCATTTTTTTAGCACATCACCACTTTCAAAAGTCCAATTAAAAAGATTCCAGCGGCTCGAGAATGTTGATTTTTGCACTCCTGCTAAAATATCTATAAAGAGTGTTCGGGGTGAACCTCAGTCCAAATGCACATTTGTATTTATTTCTTCAGCAATCTTAGCGCCCTCCTTCTTCGTCATCGAGCAACTCTGCACATGCTGAACTGCTTCTTCTTTTCTTGCTCCTGAATCAATGGGCGGGGTTGTATGAGTCTCACCAGCATATGGCTTCATGTCGCCCAAGTGAATCCAGAGCGCCAGCGATGTGACAGCTCCTCTAATGGCCTCTGCATGGGACCGCAGCAACATCCAAATATCCCAGGTTTCTGCTATGCCCAACGTTCATGAATGACGGATCTAGGTGGTGGAATGTGGGTAGCCCCGACAAAAGCAACCTGAAAGCATAACGCAGACAAGATCCTCGAAAACGTGGATGGGGGACCCGCTGACAGCATCCATTAGGTGGCTCCAAAATGGTGGGCACGCCGCTTCGGCCCTGATCCTGCAGCCCTCCAAAGGCCCTTGCTGGCACCGGGACTGCCCATGATGTCGGGATTCCTGTGGGGCTCGCTTGCAGAGCCTGAAGATACCAGCACCTGTGGCGGTGCCTTAGCCGTGGTTGCAACACAGTCAGAGGATGACCGAGAGACTGGCCAGACCTGGCCCACAAGGATTGTGTCCCCCCGGGGTAGCACCCCCACATCAGTGCCTCCAGTCCGCATCCAAATAGCGGGTCCCCCTCCCGATCTACCTGCCTTCCCTGCAGGGGCACACCGACCCCTCCTCAACCGGGTCCACGGGCCGCGGAGGGCACCGGTGTCTTCCTCCACCCCTGCGGCACTGGGCCTCGGAATGCTCCTCCTCTCGCCCGCACTACAGCAGCAGACTCGCAGACACATCTTTGCCCTCCCGGAGGGGGACTCCCACCTGTCACCGGAGCTGACCCTGTACACGGGAAGGGGCCCCACTAAACGACAGTGCCTGGGAACAGCCGGGGACTCCCCTCAGTCTCCACTGAGAGCTGAGCTCCCACACCATACCAGCAGGAGCTATCATCGAGATCCTCTCTCCCTCCACTCTACTAAACACAGGGGCACTCCATCCTCCTCTACCCGGTGGCCCCCAGAGCCCTCCAAGAGCTACCTGACCACACTCAGATGCCCTCTGGGGGTCTGCACTGTGATGGAATAGGGACTGGTCTATCGGGGCCCACAAGACCTGCCCCCTCCCTTCAGTGCCTCAACTACTCTTCCCTGGAACCCAGGACCTCCAGATCTTCCACTGCAGCACTAGCTGACATTGATGCCCCCATCTCCTGCCTGGGGCGCCCCTGTCCACCATCTAACTTCAACAGCACGAAGGGACTCGACCCCTCCACCTTCACTCCAGGAGCTTGCGGCTGTCTTAAGTTTTGGGAGTCCCGCCCGCCCCCTACTCATGGGTTACTCATGGGTTAGCCACTATCCCACTGTGGTGAAAGACCTGACAAGCCTATCATTCGTGCTCACTTCCTGGGGTTCCCCGGCACACTCTAACCCCCGCTCCCACCATACCCAAATATGGTAGTTCCTTGGCTGGCAGCTCGGGACTTCCTATGGAGCAATTAGCACCCTACCCGCCAGTTAACTTTTCTAACCTAGTGCAAACCTCACTGGGAGTCGCCCCCCACCCTGAAGCCATGGCCACATTTCTGAAACCCCCCAAATCCGCAGACATTTCCACCATGCTGCTAGCAACGGAAAAAGGCAAGAAAGCAGACCCTCCTAAACTCACTCCTCAAAAAGCACCGGATGATAAAGGGACCCTTGCAACCAGAGAAGATTTCCAAGCCTTCATGTCCGATATCAAAGATATCAGAGTTTAGATCCTGCTTGTCGGTGCTTACCGCTAAACTGGAACAAACAGAGCAAAGGGTCAATAACATCGAAGACAGGATGGGGGAATCTGAAGAACTAGCCCTAGAACACTCCAACTCACTGGCGGAAGTGCAACGTACAATCCAAACCCTAATGGACAGAACGGAGATCTTTGAATACAAGCAGGAGGATCTGGAAAACCGCTCCTGCCGCACCCACAGATTGCGCCCACGTCAAGGAACCGACACAGACTCCCCCCGGATGTAATCACGAGAGTCCACTTCTACACTCCCAAAGAGACCATCTCGGCGATAGGTTGCACACGCGATGAACTATATTTCCAGGGCTCCCCTCTCCAGATTTTCCAGGACCTCTCCCCTCTAACCCTGGAGAAGCGCAGAACGCTGCGCCCACTTATGCTTTTCCTCTGAGACCAGCAGATCCGCTACCGGTGGCTGTTTTCAACGGCACTACAATTCTCACACAATGGTATCCAGCGAACCATCAGCCACCTCGATGATGCAGCATCAATCCTGTGCCCCAGCTCCCCAGGGGACACAGGGTCCTCTTTCCCCGGCCATAGGATTCCCGATCCGAGCACAGCTTCCCCCAAGCCAAGTCGCGCCCCCTGGACAAGATTGCAGAGAAGCCACAAACCTAGATGAAGATCAATGAGACGCTTAAAGAACACATAGCACTGGAACCAACGCTGCTTACCTAAGCCTGCAGTGGACTCCATGTGGTCCACACCCTTCTCCAAGGTGGACGTCACTGTTTTACGCTTGGAATGAATTTCAACCATGTTGGCTGATGACAGCCTGGATGGCGAGGGGATTCACTGAAATATTAAAATCGGTCCCTCCCGGCTGCAGTTCTGGCCCCCCGTTGGAGGCCTATGTTAGAAGTTTATACCTCCCGTTGGAGGCTACTAGAAAAACCTCAGCCTCAAGAGAACCCAAAGCAGCTTGTCTCTCATGACGATGGCTGACTTGATACCCTCCCAACCCCCCTTTTCGCGGCAAGAGTTTGGTGGGCCTGCCCCCACATTTGAAGCTGAAGTTAACCACCTTAAATGTCAGAGGCCTAAACTCCCCTCCGAAAAGGAAATCCATCCTGCAAATGTTGCATGATGAAGGATCCTCAGTAGCGTTCCTGAAAGAGACTCACCTGATACTGGCGGACTTCTCCCGCCTGTGCAGCAGACTCTTTCCTTTGCAATTCCTGGCCTACAATGGCACCAAGAAGAGAGGCACTGCCATTCTTTTCACAAAGGACCTGAACCCGCAAGTTCTGGGCACGCTACGATGACAGGAAGGTTGCTTCATCAAAATCAAATGCATCATCTTTGCCAACTCTACACCCTGGTCTCAGCTTACGCTCCGAATGAGCACCAGGAAGGGTTCTATCGAGACTTAAAGGAGTCCCTCCTCTCGTTCATTGAAGGGCGAGTCATCATCGGGGAGACGTTAATGGAGCCCCAGACCCCCTCAAAGACAGATCGCACCCCCCCGTCCCGCAGGGACCTGAAATTGGCAAAAGATCTGCTCCACCTTTTTCGGATGCTGAATGTCATTGACACCTGGAGAGTGTTATCCTCAGAGGAGAAAGACTAACTTCTACTCATATGTGCACCACACCTTCTCCAGAATTGACTTGCTGCTGGCCTCCCCCGAGGTCCTGGCCTTCACGGACGACATCTCTATTGGCCCCCGGATTTTCTCAGACCATGCCCCGGTCTCACTAATCTTGCAAGCCCACAATCCGAACCCCCTCCTCAACGCTGATGGAACCTATATGACCCTATCCTGGGTGACATGGCAGTGAGGGACTCTATTGCCAGAACAATTAAGAACTTTTTCATGGAAAACCATGACGAGGACACTTCACCAGCTAACACCTGGGACGCCATGAAGGCAGTACTTAGATGGGAATTGATCGCTCAAGGCGCAGCCTTCCATAAATGAAAACAGGCGGCCCACGCCATCCTGGAAGCTGAGGTCCGTGAAGCGGAAGCCACTCACAAGCAGAAGGGCTGGTCCCCGAAATCTCATAGGCCCTAGAGGTGGCAAGAAAATGATTGGAGGTACACAACGCCAATGCCATGGCGAACCTACTAACAAGAACAAAACAATGCTACTACGTCAATATCAACAAAGCTAATAAGCTGCTGGTAAACAAGTTAAGTCAGAAATACCATCTTAGGCCTCTGCGACCCACAGGGGGTGACCACCTAGCAGAGATAATGACGGCAGTCCCGAGGGACCCAAACAAACAACAGTCCTACATCCAAGAGGCAGCGCTTCCACCCCTGACGCCCACGATGAGGGAAGGGCTCGAAGTGCCCATTATAAGCGAGGAAGTCGAGGAAGCCATAAAGAGCCTGAAATCCAGAGCCCCGGGCCCAGACGGATTTTCCACTTGATTCTACAAACTATTCCGCCCTCAAATGGTTGCCCCATTAACTGGTCTCTTCAACTCATTTGCGGTCAATGGAGTGGTCACCCCAACGATGCAGTCACAGTCCTCATCCTCAAACCCGGAAAAGATCCCAAGGACAACAGTTCGTACAGACGCATCTCACTACTAAACCTGGATGCCAACATATACTCCAAGATTCTAGCCAACCGCCTGATGCCTATCCTTCCTGGCATCATAGACCCAGACCAGACCGGGTTCATAACCGACAGATCGACAAAGGATAACATACGGAGGTCACTAGACCTTATAGAGATTACTAATCAGGACGCGCAACAACTCGCCCTGCAGGCCCTGGATGCAACCAAAGCCTTTGACAAAGTGGATTGGACTCACATACGCTTCACCCTCGAGGCCTTCAGCTTTGGCCCGACCTTCCATAGAATGGTCCTAGCTAATTACCAAGCCCCCAAGACTCGGCTGCGAGTCAACTGCCACTTATCAGACCTGATCCCTCTCACATGTGGAACGAGACAAGGATGCCCTTTGTCCCCCCTACTTTTTGCCTTGACCATGGAACCCCTGGCCCAACGCATCTGCCAAAATCATCGGATCAGAGGCCATCAGATAGGCCCCGCCCAACACAAGATAGCTCTCTACGCAGATGATGTCCTACTGACCATCACCGACATTAAGGCTTCCATGAAGGCGGCCTTGGCCGAATTCCAAAGTTTCAGGAGGGTAGCAGGTTTCGTCATCAATTTTAGAAAATCGGTGGCCTTAGGGGTGGGACTGGGCCCATGCGAAATGGAAACCCTAGAGAAGCAAAGCCCATTCCAATGGAAGGTTACATCATTCCCATATCTAGGGGTCCATATCCCCGCCCATCCAGCAAAAGTATATCAGACAAACTTTCCCCCCTCTTTGAAGAACTGGAAAAGGAACTCCACCGGTGGCAGTCACAAGAGATCTCCCTCATAGGCCGCATCACAGCATGCAAAATGAACCTTCTCCCACAGTTCCTTTACGCCTGCTCTTCTCTTCCCGCCTCAATCCTTCTTCCCCCTCTGCAGCGGCTTCAACAGAAAATCATTAACTTTATCTGGAAGGGCAGGGAAGCACGTATCCCCCAAAGAACAATGATGTGCAGTGCAAAACTGGGAGGACTGGGGGTCCCAGACCTCCGCAAATATCAAATTGCAGCTGGCCCATTTTCAAGCATGGGGAATCGCTTTGGGGCACCCAAAGTGGGTGGAGATCGAACAATCCCGTCTTTCCCTCCCCCTCCGCTTTCTTCTGTTCATTCCCTCTGCACTGTGCCGAGCCTGGCCTGACATGCTGACCTCAACTAAACATTCAATGAGGGCCTGGGACTGGGCCCACAGGCACAGAGGTATCCCAGGGGACCTGTGCGCATTCTCCCTAATCTTCCTTAACCCAGCTTTCTCCACGGGCGCATGCCCAATGAACTTTAGGAATTGGGTCGCAGGGGGTCTCGAATCACTGGGGCAGCTCTTTGAAGGGGCACCCCTCACACCTTCGAACAATGCAAAACAGCCTTCCAACTTGCGGAAACAGACAGGTTCTCCTACACCCAACTGAGGCACTGGTGCTTCCATCCCGAGACCCGAGGGGCAGCAACTCGAACACCTGCTCCACTGGAGCTCACAATAAACGACCTGCCAGCCCGGGGGAAGATCTTGGTCCTCTATAAACTATTGCAGGAGGACCCTTTCCTCATCAAGCCCTCCTGCATGGCCCAATGGGAGGCGGACCTAGGTCACGGTATAGAGGACCATACCTGGATGGACATTTGGACAGGAACGCGCACGGCCTCCCCCTGCATCACTAATCGGAAATGTGCCCAAAAACTGTTCCTGCGCTGGTACCCCCCCTCGCCTTCACCACTTCCAGCCGGCGTTGGATCCGCACTGTTGGCGCCTCTGCGGCCTACCAGGATCCTATCTCCACATGTAAGGGTGTTATGGTCCCTATGCCTTGCCGCAATAAAGGATATCACCCAAGTGGCTATACCGCTGACCCCCGAGCAGGTCCTCCTGGGGATCCTGACCCCAGATTCCTACCCAACGACAGGTCGGAAGGCAGCACTGAAAACCCAACTCCTGCTGGCGGCCAAAATCACAGTGGCACGCACCTGGAAGTCTGCGGAAGGCCCCCTGATGACCCTTTGGTGGGTCAAAATCTGGGATATCCTGATAGCCGAAAAGGTCATGGCCGCCAAAGCGGGACTTCTCCATCGTTTTATGAACATTTGGGCTCCTTTGTTGGATTATGACCAGAACTACCCAGCCCTGACTTATAAGCCACGCCTGATCGCAAGAGCCATCCACCTCACCTGCGAACACTCAGTGCCTGGTCCGGCCCAATGAGACTGGGAAATGAGTCCCATCTAGGGATGATGGGGGACAGAGGGGGGTAATGCCAAATCATATGCATATTAAGGGGCTGCAAACAAAAGTTAATGTATATGTTCTCCAATGTGCTGTGTAATAAACAAATTAAAAAAAGAAATGAAGACAGCAAGAAGGAGCCTATGGATATCGACATTAGATAGAACCGTGTATCTACTCAAAGAGAAACTCATTGAGGAGTGAATCAGGCAAATGCTCCCTTTTCCAGTCATCGTATATGAAATCAAGATTCCATTTTTTAGCACATCACCGCTTTCAAAAGTCCAATTAAAAAGATTCCAGCGGCACAAGAATGTTGATTTTTACACTCCTGCTAAAATATCTGTAAAGAGTGTTCGGGGTGAACCACAGTCCAAATGCACATTTAGATTTATTTAATCATCAATCTTAGCATCCTTCTTCCTTGTCTTCGAACAAGTCAGCATGTGCTAAAATGCTACTTCTTGTCTTGCTTCTGAATCAATGGGTGGGGTTGTATCAGTCTCATCAGCATACGGCTTCATGTCGCCCAAGTGAATCCAGGCATGCCTTTCTTGGACTTTTACTGCTGAGGAAGGGATATTTTCAATGATAAATGGTCCACTAAAACGGGGCTTATGCCACTTCCTTGTGGAGTTGTGCACTTAAATGGGGTCTCCAATAAACAACTTGGGTACAGATAGTAATTTTTGACATCTGGTTGCTGGATGGTCTTCATCTGTGATCTAAGACCGACACCCCTTACGCTTGAGTTGATCTGAAATGACAGAGATGCTAACGGTCATACATGTCAAATACGTAGGTAACTCATTTCCTAACAATTCTGAAGTCGTCTGAGTATCACTTCTACTCCTCGATGGATGGGACAGGGGCATTCTCATTTGCCTTCCTGTCACTTACTCATGGGTGTGAGGTGGTGGTCTGACCCAGGCTGATTCCTTAATGCATATAATGCAAGAGGCAGGCAATACAGCCATCCCTTCTTCAATCTCAATTTGAGTCTAGGGATTCTTTCTTTGAGAAGACCGTTGAGTCTCTCACATACCCTGTTCACTTGTGGGTGATGAGCAGAAGAAAACGTATGTTTTATGCTAAGCAATAGGCTGATCTCTTTGAATACTTCATAAACAAAATGGGGCACATTTTCGGATCGCAGCACCTCACATACTCCCCATCTAGGAAAGACTTCTTGGACTAAAATCTTTGCAGCGCAACTGCCATCAGGGTGTGTAAATGGACTAGCTTAATCCATTTCAAAAAGGGTCAAACCACCACTATCATATACCTATATCCACTACATACTTGGAGCAAATCGACATAGTCGATATGTAAATGCTGAAAAGGACCTTTTGGTGGAAAAATCACTCCTCTAATTGTTCACAGTGTGTGCCCAGTGGTTAACCTTTGACATACGATGGAATTTACTACATAAACAATGCACAAACAGACTAGGCAACTTTACATATATCTTGTCATAACACATCTTTTCTCTTAGCCCCTAAAATACTCTGACTGGAGTTTGAATAATTTCCTCTCATAAACCTGTCATTGAGCCGCCTAAGTACACACTTGGGTTTCGAAATGACTCCTAAATGCTCATTGAGCTAGGACTCTGAGCTCCTTTTGATGTTTCTCGTCATATATCTCTGACACTCCTCGTCATATGTTAATCAACCCCCTGTTACTTCATTTTTTTACCACAATCCCCATTCCCTTATTTTGCCAGTCCTCGTAATCTACTCACAATTCGCCTTTCAGCTCCTGACCCTCGGGATCATCTCTTCCTCCAATCAGCCACCATCGTCTTCAGTTGGCTCATCACCTGTGGAAACCAGGAAGGATTTTGTGAAAGAGTGACCCATCCCACCTGTATTGTCTTTTCTTGTAAAAGTTCTAAATCGGCTGGTCTCCACAGGAAGCCTTGCGATCCTCCAGCTAAATCGCAGAGGACGTTTGATGTTCCAAAAATGCTAAAACCTACTGGTCGATGGGTCTATAACCATCCTCTTTCTGCTACCAAGTGAACCCGGATGTCCTTTAAGATGAGGTAACAGTATCTGAGATGGATAGGGATGCATATCTTACTCATACATAAAACCGACTCAGGAAGTTTGGCAAAACACAACTGTTTTAATTACACTTGGTAAAACAGGGAGTACAGCAGACATCAATGAACGCTGCAAGCATTCTCTCTCAAGATTTCTCAAACATTTCATAAACAAGCACAACTATATACAAAAAATGTGTCATGAATGACGTCATACTACATGGCACAATAAGAAAACCTGCAGGGGTTTGTGATAGGCTTAAGGAGAACATGCAAGTATGTTGTCTATAACGGTAGGGATCGTGATTGGATCTCTAAAGTCAGGTGGACAACTAAGCCCACCCCAAGTGCAAGTCATCTTCCGTGTCAGACTAATACACAACATTCTATTGGCTTCTCAAACTATAGGGTTCCTTGCTACATGGCCCTCTATAAATGGTTGGCACAATTGTGCCTGTCTGGAATATTCCACTCACTAGCAGCACGCAGGCTGGAACCCCCCCCCCACCCAATTAGCCCAACATCCGTCATCTCTCCTGTGGTCTGCCAGTCAAATAGTCTTTGAACTCAACCTTGCAAATTCTCACTGTTCCTGAGAAGAAAAGGGAGGGAAGGCATGGCCTTATATTCTGGTCTTGGTGTAGCTCGCCCCAAAGTCTATTTTCATATGACTTTGTGACTCGACATGTTTTGAGCTCCTTTATTGTTTCTAATACTATTGTCACTTCTAGTGTTTTTCCATTAACCCTCAAACAGGAGCTCAGCTTGCTTCTCATGTTCATTGTATCTTCTCGAGTAGATAACCAGGCTCTTGTCGCCCCTGACACTTGATACTAGGCCAGGTAAGCCTTCTCGAATCTTCCTCCACCGTCAGCTATTCTATTCTTCTGTACCCCACTTTTTAAAAACTTTCATTCACGGGATCCAAGTTTGCTAAAATGCATCATGGAACATCCAGATTATATATATATATATTCAGTGAAAAAAACTTTGTCAAAGGGACGTTATGGTTAAGTTGCGCTACTAAAAACCTATGAAATTCAGTGAAAAAACTTTGTTAAAGGGACGTTATGGTAAAGTTGCGCTACTAAAAACCCATGAAATTCAGTGAAAAAACTTTGTCAAAGGAACGTTATGGTTCCAAGTAAAACCGAAAAACCCTTGAAATTCGCCAGTTATGGTAAGCTAAGCAACCATAACTCGCGCCACCACCGTGCACTGCTAAGACTAACACCCAGGACATCAAAGATGACATCACAAATGTCATTGATGACATCACTGATGACATCACATGTCTGGCTCACTGTTTTTTCTTTTGCTGACATATCTAGGCCGCGTGGTTTTCTTCAGTAACAGTCAGAAACTAAACATTTTATTTTATTTGTAGACGTATCCTTCAAGTAGGTCCTTACAGTAATTCTGTTAGAGTCCAGTCACATCATATGAAACATATACATACGGGAAGACACAAGCTTGAAAGACAGCAATCCTTTTTGTGCATAAAGATAATCAATAGACTTATGAGCACTTTCTGATAGTTCTGTTGTTTTTTTTTTTTATGGCTGTACTTTCCCTGTGGGTCCAATCACATCAAGTGATACATATACATAGGGTGAATAGCAGCTTTGAAACAGAGCAATCATTTATTTGCATGAAAATAATCAGTTAAGTTATGAATTGTTTCTGCTACTATTTGTGCTTTTTTGCTAACTTCACTTTCCCTGTATATACCCATATTGGTATGTGTTCTTGTGTCTTTGTGTTTTGTCTATAGTAATGTTTTATTAGCTACGTATTACATATTTCACAGTACACAAAAATCTATTAAGAAAACAATTATCATTTCATTATTCAACATATTAACATTACGAATATTATACCTTCATCTTGTACACTGCACACCATGTTATGTTTCTGTATCAGTAGCATAGTATACTAGATAGAACCCCATAATAGAATGCTATTTATATCAATGCATCGTTCAATGCACTAATTAGGGTATGATATTTATTGCAATGATCCTTGACACTTGTTTCGCAACATTATAATAAGAATCCCTTGTACACATATTTCATGAAAAGTACATACACATGTGATGTCCTCAGGACACACGATGAGCGTGGGCGCGGTCATATGATCTGTTTGCGAAATAGTCTGCGAAGGAAGCGCCTGTCCGCAGGACACCAAGTGCACGGAGATTGGTTAGCGCATGCGCATTGATGTCCTACGGACACTGTTCGGGTTCTGAAGTCATTAAAAGTGCCTCACACATGAAACGAACATTTCAGGACACCGCGTGTGTTCTTAGAACAGTTTAAACTTGGTAGCGAACAGTAAGGACAGATATAGTGTTCTTCAGGAGACGTGTAATTTAGTTTATGTACGAACATTTCAGGACACCAATTGTGTTCTTAGAACAGTTTCAATTGGGTAGCAAACACTACGCACAGGTATAGTGTTCTTCAGGACATCTCCATTTTAGTTTACGTACGAACATTTCAGGACACCAATAGGGTTCTTAGAACAGTTTCAATTGGGTAGCGAACACTACGCACAGGTATAGTGTTCTTCAGGACACATCATTTTCGTTTATTTACGAACATTTCAGGACACCAATTGTGTTCTTAGGACAGTTTTAAGTTGATAGCGAACATTACGGACAGATATAAAGGGTAATTCATAGAATTTCGCAGAAAAGTGTCGCAAGCGGCTGGCGCAGAGTGTCCGCGTGCGATTGTCTGCGCCAGGCGCGTGCGCCAAAACCGAATTCCGCGCACAGCGTATTCATGGATTTCAGGCTCCCAAACCAGCCGTGGCGCAGAGTATCGCAGTGACCCTGCAGCAGCGCCAGTAACGCCCCCAAGAACGCCCTCGCGCAATGAAAAGCCATCAAAATCGCTAAATCATCGCAAAGGGCTGCGCCAACCCTGGACCAGTTTACAGGGCTGCCAAACAAGGAACGCAAAGCGGGTAACGTTCATATCAGGGGTACGCGGGAAGTATTACATGCGATTAGCCAAGGTACGTGTATGACAGGGGTACGCGTGAAGTTTTACACGCGATTAGCCAGGGTACGTGTATTACAGGGGTACGCGGAAATAATCACACGCAATTTGGCTGGGTACGTGTATGACAGGGGTACGCGTGAAGTTTTACACGCGATTAGCCAGGGTACGTGTATTACAGGGGTACGCGGGAATTGTCACACACGATTTGGCTGGGTACCTGTATTACAGGGGTGCGCGGGAATAATCACACGCGATTTGGCTGGGTACGTGTATTACAGGGGTGCGCGGGAATCATCACACGCGATTTGGCTGGGTACGTGTATTGCAGGGGTGCGCGGGAAGTTACACACGCGATTAGGCTGGGTGGGTCCTCACAGGTGTTTCCTGTACACCCTCCACGGCCCCTGCAGGCAGCCCACAAAACAGGGGACTACCCTGCACACCTGCTCATGTCTCCCACCCCCCACCCCCCCAGCAGTGTGGGGTACCCTCCACCAGGCCCCCATTCATGTCCCCTATCACCCCCACCCCCCAGCCACCATGGGCAGCCCCAACCAGGCTCCCACCCATGTCTACCACCACCCCCACCCCCCACCCACCATGGGCAGCCTCCGCCAGGCCCCCACTTATGTCTCCCACCACCCCCACCTCCCCAGCAGTGTGGGTCTCCCTCCACCAGGCCCCCACCCATGTCTCCCACCACCCCCACCCCCCACCCACCATGGGCAGCCTCCGCCAGGCCCCCAGTCATGTCTCCCACCACCCCCGCCCCCCAGCCACCATGGGCAGCCCCCACCAGGCCCCCAATCATGTCTCCCACCCACCCCCACCCCCCAGCAGTGCAGGAGCAGCCCCCACCAGGCTCCCACCCATGTCTACCACCCTCCCACCCCCCAGCCACCATGGGCAGCCCCCGCCAGGTCCCCACTCATGTCTCCCACCACCCCCACCCCTCCAGCAGTGTGGGGCACCCTCCACCAGGCCCCCACCCATGTCTCCCACCCACCCCCACCCCCCAGCAGTGCAGGGGCACCCTCCACCAGGCTCCCGCCCGTGTCTACCACCCCCCCACCCCCAGCCACCATGGGCAGCCCCCACCAGGCCCCCACTCATGTCTCCCACAACCCCCACCCCCCCAGCAGTGTGGTGCACCCTCCACCAGGCCCCCACCCATTTCTCCCACCACCCCCACCCCCCAGCCACCATGGGCAGCCTCCGCCAGGCCCCCACTCATGTCTCCAACCACCCCCACCCCCCACAGCAGTGTGGGGCACTCTCCACCAGGCCCCCACCCATGTCTCCCACCACCCCCACCCCCCAGCCACCATGGGCAGCCTCCGCCAGGCCCCCACTCATGTCTCCCACCCACCCCCACCCCCCCAGCAGTGTGGGGCACCCTCCACCAGGCCCCCACTCATGTCTCCCACCACCCCCACCCCCCAGCCACCATGGGCAGCCTCCACCAGGCCCCCACTCATGTCTCCCACCCACCCCCACCCCCCAGCAGTGTGGGGCACCCTCCACCAGGCCCCCACTCATGTCTCCCTGCACCCCCACCCCCCAGCATCCAGGGGCAGCCTCCACCAGGCCCCCACTCATGTCTCCCACCACCCCCACCCCCCAGCAGTGCAGGGGCAGCCTCCACCAGGCCCCCACTCATGTCTCCCACCACCCCCACCCCCCAGCATCCAGGGGCACCCTCCACCAGGCCCCCACTCATGTCCCCCTGTACCCCCACCCCCCAGCATCCAGGGGTACCCTCCACCAGACCCCCACTCATGTCTCCCACCACCCCACCCCCCAGCAGTGCAGGGGCAGCCTCCACCAGGCCCCCACTCATGTCTCCCACCACCCCCACCCCCCAGCATCCAGGGGCACCCTCCACCAGGCCCCCACTCATGTCCCCCTGCACCCCCACCCCCCAGCATCCAGGGGCACCCTCCACCAGGCCCCCACTCATGTCTCCCACCACCCCCACCCCCCAGCATCCAGGGGCACCCTCCACCAGGCCCCCACTCATGTCCCCCTGCACCCCCACCCCCCAGCAGTGCAGGGGCACCCTCCACCAGGCCCCCACTCATGTCTCCCACTACCCCCACCCCCCAGCCACCAGGGGCAGCCTCCACCAGGCCCCCACTCATGTCTCCCACCACCCCCACCCCCCAGCCACCATGGGCAGCCCCCACCAGTCCCCCACTCATGTCTCCCACCCACCCCCACCCCCCAGCAGTGCAGGGGCACCCTCCACCAGGCTCCCACCTGTGTCTACCACCCCCCCACCCCCCAGCCACCATGGGCAGCCCCCACCAGGCCCCCACTCATGTCTCCCACCACCCCCACCCCCCCAGCCACCAGGGGCAGCCTCCACCAGGCCCCCACTCAAGTCTCCCACCACCCCCACCCCCCAGCCACCATGGGCAGCCCCCACCAGGCCCCCACTCATGTCTCCCACCAACCCCCACCCCCCAGCAGTGCAGGGGCACCCTCCACCAGGCTCCCACCCGTGTCTACCACCCCCCACCCAGCAGTGTGGGGCACCCTCCACCAGGCCCCCACTCATGTCTCCCACCACCCCCACCCCCCAGCATCCAGGGGCAGCCCCCACCAGTCCCCCACTCATGTCTCCCACCACCCCCACCCCCCCAGCCACCAGGGGCAGCCTCCACCAGGCCCCCACTCATGTCTCCCACCACCCCCACCCCCCAGCATCCAGGGGCACCCTCCACCAGGCCCCCACTCATGTCTCCCACCACCCCCACCCCCCAGCATCCAGGGGCAGCCCCCACCAGGCCCCCACTCATGTCACCCACCACCCCCACCCCCCAGCCACCAGGGGCAGCCTCCACCATGCCCCCACTCATGTCTCCCACCCCCCCCACCCCCCCAGCAGTGTGGGGCACCCTCCACCAGGCCCCCACTCATGTCTCCCACCACCCCCACCCCCAGCATCCAGGGGCACCCTCTACCAGGCCCCCACTCATGTCCCCCTGCCCACAGGCCCTGACAATCCTCAAGCATGTGCCTCATGGCCAGCCACCACAGCCCAAAGACACAACCAAGTATTACATGTGCCCATGATACTACTCCAATGGAAACAATGTAAATCAACACATGTGTCTCACACACACACAATGGTTGCAAGTGAACCTGAAAACCTATATCATCACAAGCATGAAAACATTGAGATGAAACCACATATTGAAGAATGAAAAAATCCAAATAATGTATTAAAAACAACAGCAATGGCAATCAAAATTAACCAAAATAAAAGTAATAATAACAAAATTAAGCTGGCTGTCCCTTTTCAAATTAAAATCAATAAATGATAATCCAAAAAAATATCTTCCAAAGTTCAAGTCCATGAAAAGGAAATAAAGGGAAAAAAGAAATAGAAAACCATTGCTCCATGGGAAAAAATATTCATAGTAAAAAAAATATCCAAATCCAAAGTCCAACTATGTACAAAGTATTCAGGGTCCATAATCCCAAGAGAAGAAATGAAACTTGATGCTTGTGGTCTCGTGCAGAAGGGATGTGACCTAGCAGTTCGGGCTGGACTTCCCCTTTTGGGGTGGGGCCAGGCCTGATTTGCATATGGTCTTTCCCCTTCTGTAATGGCTTGGCAGGCGAAGAACGATGGTCTGGAGGGTTGCCCCGAGCAATGCCAGTGGTTAAGATTCAGTCTAAACCTTCCAGCCATCACCTCTTTGTTTTTGCTTTGTCACCCCGAGTGGGACGAGTATGCCCAGACGTGGGTCCCGTGCCTGCTGGGCCTAGAGACCCAAGCTACTCCTCACTGATGAGCCCCAACAAGGGTGAAACATGTTTGGGGATGCTTGTGGTCTCGTGCAGAAGGGATGTGACCTAGCAGTTCGGGCTGGACTTCCCCTTTTGGGGTGGGGCCAGGCCTGATTTGCATATGGTCTTTCCCCTTCTGTAATGGCTTGGCAGGCGAAGAACGATGGTCTGGAGGGTTGCCCCGAGCAATGCCAGTGGTTAAGATTCAGTCTAAACCTTCCAGCCATCACCTCTTTGTTTTTGCATTGACGTACATGGTGACATTGGACTCCCACTACATTTGTGGGTAGTCTAGTCAATACTGTGTATACATTCCTAGTGCATATTGCTGTTGTGTTGTACACTGCATGTTGCATTGATGTGTAACTCATCATCCGTGTCTACCTCCTAATTTGCAGGTCCTTTCCTCATGTCTACACAAGGCCCTCTAGTTTGGAGATGGGGTCCATGTTGGCAGCAGTGCACCTACAACTCTACATGGCGGCAACACTGTACAGTTGGAAGTGGTGGGAGTGCAGGCATTTGTAGGTGGTGAGACTACTAATTCCTTACATTCGTAATGTCATGTTAATGGTAGTTTTGAGGGTCAGTGGCTGATAAGTGTTATTGCTAAATACCTGCTCAAGTGTGTTGTTGGTCCTGCATTACTGTGAGCATTTCAGATGTCGCGAGTTTCAATTAGGGATACTGTACATTGTGACACTTGTGTCATGTTGTGGGGATTACTTTGTTTACCTGCACATAGCATGACATGGCACCGTGTGTCGTGTGGCGGTGCTGGGGATGGGTTGGGTGACATGGCACTGTCCTCATGTTGCATTTTGCAAGTGGGTATTCATTTTAGCTGCTAGAATGTGTTTTTTCACAAAACTGCATTGGTGGTGTCTGTGTAGGTAGGGATGCACACATTGTAACACTTCCAGGTGAACAATCTCAGGCTGATATGGTTTTGACGGTTGATTCTCCAGACATTCAGGATCAGTGTCAGGTTGAGTCATCATTGATTGTCAGATGGTATGTGCCAGGGCAGTGTGCACTCCACAGGGGTGTGATTTCTAGGTGAAGTAATTAGCCACTAGCTGTGTACGGGCTGCCTCCCCCGTGCCCTTTCCCCTCCCATGCGCAGCAGCCGTGCATGTGGTTTGGGATGTGGGGCCACCACCATGTCCACGGCCAGGCCCCGGCGTGTTGCAACGTTGTGCAGCGTATAACAGCTGTCCGCCAGATCGGTCAAGGGAGCGAAAGCGTGACTTAAGCACTCCGAATGTGCGCTCCACTATGCCCCGGGTTGCAATGTGGGCTGTGTTATATCTTACCTCGGGTGGCGTGGTGGGGTTCCGAATTGGCGTCATCATGTGGGGGCTGAGAGGGTAGGCACTGTCCCCTGTGGAGGTGGTGATTGGTATCACTGGTGGGGTTGTGACCTTGCTCAGTATCTGGCATGCATGCATGTGCAGTGGCATTCATACTCACCAATCAGCCATGTATCGCCATGCCACCCAGATTCTAGGTCCCGGCTTAGGGTAGACATTCGGTAAATGAAGCTGTCGTGGGTGGACCCGGGATAGTTGGCATATACTGAGGTGATGATTCCCTTGGCATTACATACTACCTGCACGTTGATGGAATGCCAGTGCTTGCGGTTCCTATAGATGTGCTCAGATGCCCTGTGGGGACGTAGAGCCACATGGGTGCAGTCGATGGCACCTAGCACTTTGGGGAATCGTGCCACACCGTAAAAATCCAGGGCGGCAGCATGCCTTTCTGCAGGTGTTCTGGGCAGGTATATGTGCCTGCGGACTGATGGGCGTGCAGTGATGATGTTCAAGACCTGGTGTAGGCAGCGTGACTGCGTGGCCTGTGACACCCCACCCACTATGGCACTTGTCCACTGAAATGATCCAGTGGCTAAGAAGTGCAGTACATTGAGGACCTTCTCCAGGGGGCTGAGTGCTTGGGAGCACAGGGTGGGTGATGTGAGGTCATCCTCCCACTCACTCACCAGGTCCAGTATTATGTGTGGTGGAAACCTGTACCTCCCATACACCTGGTCATCAGGCATCCCGAAAAGGCTGGTTCTGGGTGTGAATATTCTGGCCCTGACTATCCTCCTCCTCCTTTGGTAGCCCACGGCCACTGCTGCTAGGAACGGTATATTCATCCTGGCGTCTGAGCTTGTTATTTTGTTTGCGCGCAAATTTATGCGTCGCGGGTCGACGTATGCCTGCTTCCTACTGGCGTACGTGTTTCTTTGCGCATGTTGTAGGCGAGCGTGTGAAACTTCCCGCGCACCCCTGAAATCCAGTACCCAGGCCAATAGCGTGTGGAAATTCCCGCGCACCCCGGTATACACGTGCTCTGATGTACTCGCGTGTAACACTTCCCGCGCACCCCTGAAATCCAGTACCCAGGCCAATAGCGTGTGGAAATTCCCGCGCACCCCGGTATACACGTGCGCTGATGTACTCGCGTGTGTAAGTGCCCGCGCACCCCTGAAATACACGTACATAGGCCAATCACGTGTATGCGCACTTTTGTCCAATTACACGCGATGACACTCTGACGTGCAGTCTTTCCACGTGTGCTCGGTCATCACGTGCTATGAGGGAAACACCCGTGCGGGTCATGTCACAGACGCGCTTACGCGCTGAGGGCCTTTGGTCCAATAGAATCGCGTATGCGTGCTGATGCGCTTACGCGCTAAGGGCCTTTCCTCGAATTTCACGCTGACGTGCAGGATTTTCACGTGCCAAATCACTCCGTATCAAGCTGGCCACGCGAAAACACACGGAAGACCACGCTCCTGCCCAGAAGGCCTAATTACTGTCCCCCAGTGCCCTGAGCAGCCTCCCACGTGCCATCTGCTGCTGCTGCCTGCCTGCCTGCCTGCCTGCTGCCACCGTGCCCTGCCATTTGGTGCCTGCACATCAGCCATCTGCAGGGGTCCAGTTGCTGTGTCCACCCCTGCTGGAACTGAAGACTCCCGACTGGGATAACATCGCTCCACAGCCCAGCCCCAGGACCCAGTTGCCCACCCACTCCTGCCTCTGGGGTTGCCATGTCGGGCACTTCCACATCTGGCACCAGTGGCAACCCCAGGCCAGAGGGGCAGAGGGGCACCAGCTTCACTGCCACCGAAGTTGGTGTCCTGGTGGAGCATGTCCTGGGGCAGTATGATGCCCTCTTTGGATCGTCCCGCGCCAGCAAGGAAGGACGGGAGAGGATCTGGGCCGACTGTGTGGTTGCCATCAAAGCGGAGGGGGTGGCAACCCGCGACGTCCAGAAGATCAAGAAGCGCTGGGAGGACTTGAGGTCCAGGACCCTCGTGAAGGCCCAGCGCCTCGTGGAGGGGGGCCGGGGCCGCATGAGTTCCATCCAGATGAGGGTCCTGGAACACGTACGCCCAGCGCTCCACGCCCAGATCCTTGAGAGGGAGACCCGTCTGGAGTTGAGCGGTAAGTGTCCAAGCATTGCTGTGTGAGACAGGGCATGTTGCGGTGTGCTGGTTGTCTGATACTTGCCTGTATGTGTGACATAGGCCATATATGCATGTATGTGTGCAGGGACATCATGGTAATGCATGTGCGACCCGTGATGTGTGAACCACATGGTTGTTGCATGTGTTTAAATGCCACATGGGGAGCCCTATGCAGATTTTACACATGAGAGCATGCCAGTCTCTGTTCCTGGACATGGGTGGGGGTGAGGGATGGGTGCTGATGCCAGGTACATATATGGTAGCCATGTCTGTGTGCCTGACCTGCGTGTCTGTGACTTGTGAATGCCATGGATGCATGACACATGTGTGTGACAATGCACAGATTCACTGATGCAGCCTAGTTACCCTTGTATCCGTTGTGTTTGGGGTGTATGAGGCCAGATGGATGTGACTGAGGTGAAGTGTGTGCATGTGATAGGCATGACCCATGATGCATGTGAGTTCCATATCATTGTATGTTTCAAGAGTCCATTGGACATGTATGGAAATGTCCATGGCATGCATCATGCCTGTTACTATGTGTGTTTTGCCTGGACTGACCCATGTGTTGTGGAGGGACATGATGGAAGTGTACTTTGACAGTGGTGGTCATCTGCTATTGCTTCCTGTCTAGGGGACCATTGAACAGTACCCTGATGCTTGTGTTCTATGTCTCCCTCTACGCAGCGGCTAGTGAACAAGAGGGCGGAGACGGCGCTGTGGAGCAAGGCGGCGGGGATGCCCCCACGGCTGCAGCGGAAGGGGTGGGTGAGCCCCCACAGGGACCTTCTACGGCGGAAGACGGTGAGGAGCCATCCAGGTTGGTGGTTTCCACAGAGGAGGAGGAGGCAGCCACTGAGGCACACATGGGGCCTGGTGGGGGCATCCCTGCTGGTGCAAGTGGTGCAGTCCAGGGGCAGGGGCAGGAGGCAGCACAGGTCACCGTGGAGGGGCCTGTGCATGTCGCTGTCCCTGACCCTGTGAGTGCACCACCATGCACCAGCAGGGATGCCCCGTCCCAGGCCCGTCCGCAGGTAGAGGGGATGTCCATGTCACCTGACTCCCCTCCACCTGTGGACGAGGGGACCCGTGTCCGTATGGAGAAGGTCCTGATTGGGGTCGCGATGCGCGCGGGTGCAATTCGTGATGACGTGCGTGCTTCCCGGGAGGAGCACGCACATCATCACGAAGAGCACCGTGCCGACGTGGCACAATTGGGATCTTCCATGTTCGGGGGTTTCCTGCATGTGTCGGCCAATCTGGCGGCCCTCTCCTCCTCTGTGGAGGCTATACGCCGGTCGTTCTCCTTGCCGTCTTCCGGCCCAGATGCCACCAGGGCCCCCTGTGGACCTGCCTGACCAATGCAGCCAGCTCGGTGGGGATCCCATCCCTGCCACAGTCGGGTGTCGGAGGTCCAGCAGGGGTGGACACCACAGCAACTGTACCCCAGCAGATGGAGGATGTGCCGGCATCATCAGGCAGGGCACGTGCACGACGGCGTCGGTGGATTCCATCAGCCTGGATGCCGTCGTGCTGGCAGAGGCAGTTGCGTTGGAGGCAGCAGCAGAGTCAACATGGGAGGCATCATGGCTCGGGGCCATCAACATCGGAGGGGCAGGCATCGGCCGGAGGGCAGGAGGACCCAGGACAGGAAGTGTCTTCCGTGTGGCTGCGGTTGGGCCAGCAGATAGGTGCGGAGCGGCGGCGGGCGGAAGAGGCGCGGCTCACGATGGTCAGGGCGGAGAACTCCATGCGGAGGGCCCTGAGGCGGGCCGAGTGCCTCGAGGCAATCCGCAGGGGGTTGGAGGAGCAGATGGCGTCGTCCCTGCGGACCCTCGGGGCCATGGAACAGGACCGCCTCCGGAACATAGACGAGGAGTTTGATGATGCCCTGGCCCGGAACACCACGGAGTGAGCCGCTGGACTTGCCCGCCGCCTTTGTATATAGTTCTTTAGTTTTAGGTTTCATTTGTTTCTTCTTATGATTTGGAGTCGACGGACACTGCTCCACTTTTTGTATATAGTTGCATTTTAGTTAGGGTTTTTTGTAGGTTTCCTTTGTTCAGTTGGGCTCATGGACCCTTGGATGTTTTGTACATAGTTCTTCATTGGATTGTTTTTTTTTTTTTTTTTATTTATTCTCCATGGAGCAATGGTATTTGCATTTATTTTTATCTCTCGGATTGATTTTATTTTTAATGTGACTTTGAAAAACATTTTTTTGGATTTGGATTTGTAGTTTTGATTTTTTTGGACGGACATGCAGCTTATCTTTTTTTCATTGCCATTGTAGTTTGTTTCATTTCATTTGCATTACATTTTTTTTAATACAATTTTGTTTTCATACTTCACTGTGTGGTATCATCTCATTGGTTTCATGCATGTCATGTTGGGTGTTTTCCCATTCATTTGCAACCATTGTGTGTGACGGACATGGGTTCATTTGCTTTATGAACATTGGGGGTGGAACATGTAATTTCCATTTCCATGTGGGTGAATGGGTTACTTAGTAGGGCCTTTTGGCTGTGGAGGCTGACCATAACGCACATGATTGGGGATTGTGAGGACCTGGGTGCAGGGGGACATGAGTGGGGGCCTGGTGAAGGGTGCCCCTGCACTGCTGGGGGGTGGGGGTGCAGGGGGACATGAGTGGGGACCTGGTGGAGGCTGCCCCTGGATGCTGGGAACAATTTAAAAGTACATTTTCAGTTAATCCATAATATTTTTCAATAAAATCTCACCATGCCACACGTCCCACATAGCAATCTTGAATTTCTATATACCTTTTGAAACTTTCCGATCCTTTTTTTGTTTTTGATCTGTCCGCGCACAGTGCGCATGTCCGCGGACTGCGCACAAGCACCCCTATAAAAGACCACGGCCAAGAGCTTATTCCCATTGTGTTTCTGGCTATTCTTCAGAACATAGTGATTTTTGCTGCCACCTGCAGACTACACCATCATCGAGATGGCATCCTTGGCTGCTGAACTGCCACTTGGTGCTGCACCTGCTTCAGCACCACCACCACCCCCTCCACCACCACCACCTCCCCAAGGGCCTGAAGAGGGGAACAGGACTGAGGATGCGGAGGAGGAAGAAGAGGATGATGAGAATGAGGTAGAGGAAATCCCTACTACCCGCACTAGGCGTGAGTCTTGGGTGTGGCGGTTATTTACCATTCATGGGAATGGTCCTAAGTCTCGTGCGAACCATGTTACCTGCAATGAGTGCAAAATGATACTCAGTCGCGGGAAGCACGGTAACTACAGCTTTGGGACCACTACTATGAAGCGACACCTGAGGTCATTTCACTCTGGGGCTATTCGCAGGGTTGTACCTTGCGAAGAACGTAGCAGGTTGATTTCCTCTACTTCATCCTCTGTTTCTGATCCTGTCACCACAAGGACCACCTCTGTGGGACAGCGTCTTTCTCAACCTGCCTCACAGGCCATACAGAATGCTGATGACCCTTACCTTTCGAGGGTCACAGTTGTATGTATGTACTGTGACACAGTACTCTGCAGGGGAGACTATCGTCTCAGAGCCGCCTTTCCCAGTTAAAAAATAGAAGTGAAAATAAATGAAGCAGAGCTCTTTGTATTTTTTAGAAGTCCGCGGACAGTTCGCGAACATTAAAACAATTGGGTTGCTACTCCATCACAAACATTGTAATTTTCTCTGGAAAGAAGTGGTGGCTCTGAAAAGAGCCTTTGGGTGGTGTTTGTAAGTCAAAAATTGTAAATGCTTAACATCTACTTCAAAATCGTTGTTGTAATTCCAAAAAAGGTCGCAATGCATTTTGTACATTTCTCAGAAAAATCTGATTGTCAGCATAAGTAAGATGGACTCCATCTCTGCGAAAAATGTATGTACTACAAAACATAATATTTTCATTGTGAAAAGAAGACATGCCAAAATCTCTTAGAAAGCCACAAACAGCCTTATTAACATTGCGCCTTGCTTTTTCCATTTGTGGACCAAATGAAGAAGAACGAAGCCACATTTGTCTCTGCGCAATCCGTGAAAATATCACTTGAGAATTAGGAAACATGTCCATAACCTTCCTCAGTCCTTCTTTCATAGCAAATTGCAAAAAAATTTCAGTCACATGTCCTAAACTGTTCCCTCCACAATGAATTACAATTATGTCTGGATGTTGCTCTGTCTCCAAAGTAGCACAGAGAGGTAGCAAGTCCAACCACTTAATTCCACGTACTCCATGCCAGTGTACTTCCACATGTGGGAATCCAAGATCTACAGCTACTCCACAGCTTTCTGCATGCACCTTCAACCAATGTATCCACGAATCTCCTAAAATCCAAACAATCTGTTTTCTGAAACACACAGCCATAGCTATCTTTTGTTCTCTCAGCCAAAAGAGTATCTGAGAAAATCTCTCCTGGCACAACACACCCACCAAACTTTCCTGACCAATCCCTTTCAGTACTTATTCTCATTTGCATGACTTCTGAACCCAAAAATCCCCGGATGTAACTCCCGATGTCCGCGAACTACCGCCATGTCCGCGGACATATCGTAACATGAACAGCCCTTCTACCATTTCCACTACACTCTCTCTGCCATTTCCTCATTGGATGTACCTCAAAAATCACATGACCATGCACCAATCACATTCAAGACCTCTACATCTAACTTCTTAATCATAGATCAGCACTGCAAATGTACTCTGAATCTCTCTGAGTACAAGTGTCATATCATTGGCAAGCAGCATCTACCAGAAATACTGTACAAGTCTTCAAGAGTTCTACTTGCAGCTCCATGCATATCCATATGCATGAACACAAACTTCAGGTATGCATATTTTCTGTATTGTAGATGACATAGCTCTCAACCATTTTTGTTTTACAGGCGGGTGAAATCACCCGATTTTGTTTTTGGCAGGTGAGACGCCCATTGGAATGAATGGGCGTGCAGGAGGCTTGGCGGGGGAGTCTGCCCTTTACAAGGCGTGTGACACCCGCCAAAAGCATGTGAGTTGAGAGCTATGGTAGATGAACACATTTTCAAACAGACTTTTACCTTGTAAAATCTGTAAAATGAATTTACTGTACTTTTTTCAATTTCCTAAAATCAACTATCACTTATAAACCTTTATACTTTTTACTTTCTTTATACACACACACTCAAATCATGTTAAACTAACATTTTTTAAATGAAATATATAGACTACATATATTCAAACAAAATTGCATGCAAACACAATCTATGTTTAAACCTTCATAAAAATACTTATACAATTTCATATTTTTTGTTTTTATTTATTTATTTACTTAATTACTTTAAATTAGACATGACATTGAGGCGCTATTACCTAGAACAGTTTACTTACAGAAATAGTGGTATTCACTAATATATTATAAATTTCACAAGACATAGTAAAGATATTTTTTTTTGCTACAGTTAGTCATTCAATACAATTTGTTCATTAAGAACATATCATATGTACTGAACTGATGCAATGTATCTTATGTAAATAAATTAGTTTAATGGTTTTACAGAAGGCACTGAGGATTTCAATTAAAAGAATCAATATCTAAATTAAAAACAGTGCTATATACAAACAAAGTTACTAATTTGAAGCTTTTACAATTATAGTGAAGACCAGTTTCCTGAAAAGAAGCAGCCAAATTCGAAGAAGAAAGAAAAACTAAGAAGTTACCTGTTAATTTAAAAAAAAGTAAGTAAAATATCACCATAATATTTATATTATTAATCAAATATACTATAACATTAATACAAGCTATTTTAGTTCCTAAAATAGAGATTTTGTACCATTTTGTCCAAAAATTTCCATGTCTTAAACAGCGATTTACAGCCAGAATGGCCCACACATTTCTATTTTTGGACACACAAATTAGCCAACTGAACCACTACAATTTTCATATTATAGAACAAACAACTGTTTTAATTGTATACATTAGATTTACTATTTGTACTTTTCCACACCACTAGCTTACTTTTTTTTTGTCATCTGAACCCCAGTTTAGTAACACCTAAATTCAAGAATACCTATCCCTACTAGTTTTAGTTCCCAATGCACAATCACACACCAATACATACATCTTTATCATCTTACTCAAACACTCATGCACACAGCACACATACATTCCAGAACACCCCAACCCATATCTTCTTTATTTTTTTCAACAGACCCTAAAGAATGCCTACCAAAAGACAACTCCGTAGAAAGCAACGCAAAATTAGAGCAAATGAAAATAAAGGTGTCCAACATAAGCATCCATCTCTAGCAGAATTTGTAAAAAAAAGTTGAAACAAAACAGCTAATACAATCATTTAGTGAAACACAAGAAGTTTCAAGTACAACAACTTTGCTTCCTCTATCAAAATGAAACAAACCAAAAAACAATTAACAGAAAATCAGCTATCAGTACAGATAAAACTACTTTTTTAATGTAGTGCAAAGTAAGCATACCAAGAAAAGTATTTTAGCCAAAATATACCGTCACAAAGTCCTTCAAAATCTTATAAAAACAGGAGAGAAATCAGGTTCAAAGCTTAAAACCTATCGTAGGAAATTAATCTTAGAAGCATTGATGGACAGTGCAATTCTTCTCAAAAGAAATTTATTTATTTTACTGTTAAACAAAATGAAACCACTAACAAAACTAATAAACTACATTACAAAAAAGACTTCACAATAAGCGAAATGTCAACAGAAAGAACTTCTTAAGTATCTGCGGAGGTGAATGGAATCACACTACGAGCACAGAACCATATTTTAATGAAGAAGCGTACAAACAAAAGCAAACGAATACAATTGCCATAAATAGCAGTGGTCGAGGTTATGAAAAAGTGAATAATACCATAATGGAACAAGAAGTACTCCTTACAAAAATATGCCCTGAAAACTTAGAATTACCCCTCCATTCAACTGAATCAGAACGTCTAGTGTACAAATGGCCATGCACGTCAATGTGTAACATTCCCAAACAATGTTTCAAATCTTTACACCAATTCCTCAATAAATATGTAAAAAGCAAAGACAAAATCAAAATTAAATTACTGCAAAATATAGATACCTGTCCAGTGCGCAAGTACACAGGACTACAAGGACATTTATTGGCATGCATTACAGGACCTACTTGTAAAACCAATTTCCATGATATCAAAAGGATAACAACACATCATTCAACTATAAGAAATCTAGTCTATAAACTGTACTCTGCTAAAAGTCCTGCTTTAGCACTAGCAAAGTTAAATAAAATCCTTCTACATGGTACAGCAAAAGACCTACTTGAAGAAATTCACTATATCCAGAAAAAATATTTTGGAAGTGAAAGCCATTTACAGAATGAAATAGCTTTAAACCAATTAAGCAACAATTCTACACATGGCAACCTTTTGCTAAACACATACAAAAAAGAAATACTAAAATTTAAAAGTACATCAGCTGAAGTACCAAACCATGTATGTGTATGTTGACGTAGAATTTTTTATAAAAGTAACACAAAAACTGTGGACCTATCATACAAAATAGAAGACAATGAAGATTCTAAATGGTTTGAATTAGCTCTCTACCTTCTAGCAGAAAACAAATATGAAATAACTAAGCCCTTAATACTTTGCAGTTATTGCACTACAAAACTTGACAACAACCAAACTCCTTCACGTTCTATCACAAATAATTTGGAATTATACCCAGTACCAAAACCTCTACAACAACTTAATTTATATGAGAGCATCATAATTCAAACAGTACACCCATTTCAAGCAATAATACGCCTTCAACCAAAAACAGCAAAATTACCTCCCTCTGAATCGGTAAAAGGCATTCGTGGAAAAGTATTTTATTTATCATTAAATCTAAAAGAAAATGTGCATACTCTAGGAGTGTAACGTCCAATGCAGCAATCTTTAATTATATTAGTAAATGGAGTACCTACAAAAGACCAAAAAAATATGGCAACAGCTGGTAGATTTATATAAAGTTAGACAAGCCTTCCAATATCTTAAAGAGAATAATGAATATTACAAAGAAATTAATATTGAAGAAAACTTGAAAGATACAACTGAAATAATTCAAGAAACACAAGAAGCTGGTCAATTTGAGCTACTAGATCCTGCTACAATATCAAATACTTTAGACCTTTATACAATTCATCCTTTGCACTTTAATGACACCGTACAAGATGTACTGGAAACTTACCAAATGCGTCAAACAAAAGGATCGCCAATCAGTATATGGGAAAAAAGTATAGAAGCACGTGCTTTTCCTCTACTCTTTCCTACTGGCAAAGGAGGAAGGTATGATGATAGACCTTTTGAAATATCAGCTTCAGAATACCGCTCGTTACGGATGTATTCTGAAGATCCCAGATTTAGACAAAATGTGGAATACATATTCCACCTACTCTTTGAAAGTGAACTAGCAACTTTATGTTACGGAGTTGCACATATTAAAATCAGGATCACACTTTCAAAATATGACAGCTACACAATTATTAGAGAAAGTGCAACAAAAGGATGAGGTTTTACTATCAAATATTACAAATCTATTAGCAAATATGCGTGGTACTAAAGAGTACTGGTTTCAACGTCTTGGAGATGTACGTTGTATGATCAGAAACCTTGGCCCACCCACTTGGTTTGTTACATTAAGTTGTGCAGAATATGCATGGGAAGATTTACATGATTTCCTACGCATATCAAATAAAAACAAAACAAACATAGATATTCTAACACCTGGAGAACTTTGTTCTTTGGATCCTGTTAATGTTTCAAGATATTTTCACCATCGCTTCATTGCTATGCTACATTTTATTTGTAATAAAACTGTTCCTCCCCTTGGAGAAATGCAACACTTCTTTTGGAGAAAAGAATACCAAGCCAGAGGAGCACCACATATCCACATGCTTTTATGGATTAAAGATGCTCCTAAATTTATTCAAGACAGTGAGGCCACTGTTTTACAGTTTATTGAAAAATATGTCACTTGTGAAATTCCATCAGAAGCCACAAATAGTGATCTTCGTGCACAAACTTTACAATTTCAAAGACACAAATGTGGAAAATATTGTTGTCGCAAATACAAAAACAAAGTCAAATACTACACCAAATGCCGATTTGGTTTCCCTAGACCAGTTACAAATACAGGTCAAGTAAACAACCTCATGTCTTCAGTTAGACATAGTGTTAAAGGTAAGTCACCTAAAAATACATATTACATAAAAAGAAAAGAAGAAGAAAAATATATCAATGATTATAATGCAATCATTGCCCACTTATGGAATGCAAACATAGATGTGCAGTACATTGCAGACATTTCTACTGCAGTTGCACGATATGTCACAGCATACTTAACTAAAGCAGAAAAGACAGAGCTCCAAGACCTCTGGAATGACCTGTCATCAGATAAAACAGTATCTCAGAAATTATACAGCTTGGGCATAAAAATGCTCACCCATAGAGAATGTGGATCTTATGAAGCAGCTGATTGTTTAACTGGTACTTCATTGTATGGTAAATCTGAAAATATAGTATGGCTAAGTCTTGGTCCAGCTAAATCTAGAAAAAGAGTTCTAAAATCATATGAAGATATAGAAACAATAGCCAAACATGATCCCAACAGCCAAGACATTTTAAAAAACAATTTATTGGACACATACTACCCAAACAGAAGTAATACTTTGGAAAACATGTGTCTAAACCAAATAGCCCAAAACTACACATACAAAAATAATATGAAACCTGATGAAAAAAAAGGTAAATATAGAGTGACAGACTGTGAAGGCAGCTTAGTTAAACTCACTAAACCAAATTTAATTAATCATGTCAAATTGTCATTGAAGACTCCTCAACATAAAGAAGTATATTACATGTCCCTGCTACAACTCTTCAAACCATGGAGAAAAGAAGAACAATTACTAGATAACTATGACTCATATGAGGATGCTTTCAAAGCAAATGAAAGCACTATAACTGATGTAAACTTTACACAGTACAAAACAATGTTGCACAATGAACAGCAACATGAAGAAGAACTCCAAGCCCAACTAGATAAGGATACTCCTGACAGTAGTCAACCTTCTGTAAGAGGAAGCCAAGAACCACTGGGAGAACCACTAATAACAAATGAGGCAGAATTAGCTATGATAGAAGTAGAAAACACCATGTGTCAGTATGAAGATAAGGAAGACTTAACTATACTACAATCAAAACTAAACAATGAGCAAAGTAGCATTTTTGAAGAAGTAACAAAACCAATTGCACATGGTGTAAAACATGAAAATAAAGAATGTTCCTGCCATAATTATAAACCTATACTACTGTACGTCAGTGGTGAAGCTGGTTCTGGCAAAACATTCCTAATCAAAATCATTAGTAAATTCCTTCAACAATTGACAAACAACAAACTGTCAGCTGTTGTCACTGCCCCCACAGGTTTAGCTGCCTACAACATAGGTGGTGTTACATTAAACCGATTACTACTATTACCAGTAGAACACCAGAACAAATTAGACTATTACAAACTTTCTGCAGAAGCTGCAATGGAATTACGCAGAGTATTGAAACAAATGAAAATGCTACTAATAGATGAAGTGAGCATGGTCTCCAACCTGATGTTAGCTTTGATTCACCTCAGATTACAAGAAGTACTCAAAACAGACTATGAAGAGCTCTTTGCAGGAAAACACATTATTGTTTTTGGAGATCTGCTTCAATTAACACCAGTAAAAGGTGAACCTATTTTTAAAACATTAGGGCACAAACTCTGCCGTAAAACTGTTGGCAGCATTGGAAATGTCAACCTTTGGCAACATTTCCAATACAGAGAATTAACAGAAAACATGCGCCAATCTGCAGATCTAACTTATGCCAACATTTTAAAAAGTTTGAGAGTTGGTATACTTTCTAAAGAAGCAGAAGCAACATTGAAAACCCGGCACATTAATGCACTTTATGGCGATAATGCATGTGCTACAGATGTTATGGAACAATTAGCCCACAAAAATGTCAATTGTATGGCCTTAATGCCAACTCTTGCAAGCTGTCTCAAATTCAATTAAATAATGTTAAGTAAAGAAATGCAACCAATAATGGAAATTAGCGCCACAGACAAACTAGATGTACATGGTATGACACTACCCATGTGTGACCAAGCCACAACAAGACTAAATAATTTAGAAAAATCAATCTCAATCACAGCAGGCTTAGAAAAGATGTTAAAATTATCCTTAAATTGCAGAGTAATGCTTAAACGTAACCTTGACGTGGACCAAGGACTAGTTAATGGAGCACTGGGTACAGTTGTTGGCTTTCAAACATACCCACGTGACAACAAAATTCAGTTTGTCAATATACTCTTTGACAAACTTTCAGAAGTAAAACGGATAGGACCCTCAACAGCTAGATTCCTTCTCTTCAAAGATATGTATGTACGCAGAGAACAATTTTCTCTAACTCTTGCATACGCAGTCACCATTCATAAATCACAAGGTCTTACCCTAGACAAAGCAATGATAGATATTGGTAACACAGTCTTTAAAGAAGGCATGAGCTACGTAGCACTATCACGCTTACGTACGCTTGACGGTCTATTTCTAATCAACTTTGATGCAAGTAAAGTAAACACTGATATTCCTTGCATTTTAGAATATAATAGACTTCGCTCACTATACACTCCCCATCTAAACACATATTCTGTTCCACAAAAACTAAAACGTTGTAAAAGAAAACTAAATCAAACAGAAATGCAGCAGGACGTCACTGCAAATCCTCCAAAGAGAGTAAAAGAAACTAATACTTCATCAAGTACCACAAACAAAAAAGAATCAATTGGAGAAAGTAAAGCAGATACTTCTTTAAAGAAGGAAGACAAACTCCAAAAAAAGCAGTTAGATACAGAACTACCTGGACCATTTAAATTCTCAAATATAGTAGGTGTAAGTTGCTATGCAAATGTAGCAATTAATATTCTATTTCAATTACCAGCAATTGTTGACAACATTTACTTACACAGTACAGACCCATTGTGTTTGCAAATGTTAGTACTTCACAGAAATGCAGCAAACAATCCTGACAACACATATAGTGTTTTTGGAATAAGACGACAATTGGACTACTGTGCTGGAATGGTGAAATTCACTATAAACTCACAGGAAGATCCACAAGAATTTCTAATGTACTTACTACAAGTACTGGAAAACAAAAACATACCTATAAATGAAATCTTTCAGATTTCATACATGTGGAAACATACATGCACTCTCTGCAACAATGTGACACAAGAAGAAATCCCCAATGAACGCTTCATATATATATCAATACCAAATTGTGAATCCATTCCATTTCAGCAACTTGTACAAAATGCAAACCATGGTAGATTATGCTCTACCTGCAATTCAGATAATCGCTCCACGTTAGTAATACAAACACATAGTAAATACGTAATACTAATGCTTCTACGTTACAATGCAGATGGTACCAAAAACAACTGCAAGCTGACTGGATTCACACATGGTCAAATATCACTTGGTAAGAAAACCTTCACAACAATAGGTATAATCTACCACGCAGGAGCCACAACCAATTCAGGGCACTACACTGCATATATAAAAAAGAAATGTGGATGGTTTGAATGTAATGATAGTACCATTACTCTAAAGCAGACATTACCAGCAAATCTTACAAACGCTTATTTGATGTTCTTAAAACCAAAATTTGTTAAATAAACTGTATTTAAACCTTTAAGTAAATTTGTGTTAAAAAAATATAAACTGTTAGAATACTCCAAAAGCTATCTAACTGCTCAAAGATTCTACAACAACTAATCAGATAAATGAATACCACTAAATTAGGCCAAAAAATACACAGTTAGAATACGCCAATTGGTATCTAACTGTCCCAAAATTTAACAATATCCAAATAGATAAATCAAAACCACTAAAATATATTAAATAAATAGACAGTTAGAATACGCCAATTGGTATCTAACTGCTCAAAAATTTTATAATATCAAAACAAATGAAGAATCTGTTACTGCTCCAAAAAAAATACAACAAAGCAAAGTATAAAGCATTAGCCAGAAACAACAAGTGAACACTGAAAACAAACAAACAACTAAACTGTAGCATAACAGAAAAAGGTTTTTTTTTTAATCCAACATGGATTTTTTTTTCTCCCACAGACCCAATGATTTTAGCAACAAATACAGAAACTGAGCAAATTGCACAGTACTCTGATTTGTACTCTACTAAATATGAGGGTTGAAAAAAAATAAAAGTATATTGCTTATACAATGTAATAAGTCATTACAAAATACTAATACTAATATGCTATTTTCTTTTATCACAGAAATGAAGAAGAAAAACATGGACTCCCCTTACTAGACCAAACAGTAAGTATACAATAATAAGGACAACCATAGCAGCATATCACATCCATAGTATCTAATACCTTTGTTCCTTATGCATTTGTTTTTCACCCAAAGTTATAAGCAAATATGAATGTGATATGCTGCGGTGGTTGTTGCCAGGGCATACAGTCTTGGGTGCATGGCAAAATGGCCATGCACCCAAGACTCTATGCCCTGGCAACAACCACCGCAGCATATCACATCCATAGAGTTAAACATTTCAATTATGATCTATGGGAAACTTTTAATGTCCGCGAACAATGTGAGTGTTCTTAGAACACTTTGAACTTGCCAGCGAACAATACAGACACCGTTTTCAGGACAACCCCTACGAACATTTCAGAACAACGCGATAGTTCTTAGAACACATTCAACTTAACAACGAACAATACGGACAGCGTCCTAAGGACACCCCCTACGAACAATCCAGGACACCGGGAGTTTTCTTAGAAGCGTCTTCAGAACACCACCATCTTGTTTATTTGCGAACATTTCAGGACACCGCGAGTGTTCTTAGGACACATTCAACTTGACAAAGAACAATATGGACAGCGTCCTCAGGACACCCCCTACGAACACTCCCCAGACACCGCGAGTGTTCTTAGAAGCGTCTTCAGAACACCACCATCTTGTTTATTTGCGAACATTTCAGTACACCGCGAGTGTTCTTAGGACACATTCAACTTGACAGAGAACAATACGGACAGCGTCCTCAGGACACCCCCTACGAACACTCCCCGGACACCGCGAGTGTTCTTAGAAGCGTCTTCAGAACACCCCCATTTTGTTTATTTACGAACATTTCAGGACACCCTGAGTGTTCTTAGGACACATTCAACTTGACAGAGAACAATACGGACAGCGTCCTCAGGACACCCCCTACGAACACTCCCCGGACACCGCAAGTGTTCTTAGAAGCGTCTTCAGAACACCCCCATTTTGTTTATTTGCGAACATTTCAGGACACCCCGAGTGTTCTTAGAACACATTCAACTTGACAGAGAACAATACGGACAGCGTCCTCAGAACACCCCCTACAAACATTTCAGGACACCGGGAGTGTTCTCAAAAACGTCTTCAGAACACCCCCATTTTGTTTATTTGCGAACATTTCAGGACACCGCGCGTGTTCTTAGAACACATTCAACTTGACAGAGAACAATACGGACAGCGTCCTCAGGACACCCCCTACGAACACTCCCCGGACACCGCGAGTGTTCTTAGAACAGTTTCACTTTGCTTGCGAACAAAACGGACACATATTGACTCCTTAGAACTCCCCCTAGTCAGTTTATTTAGAACATTTCAGAACACCCGTGATGGCCGCAAACAAATCGAACACAAAAAGAACGTCTAACACATAAAAAACACAACTTTCATCCTATCTCACACACTCCCACCCTCCCCAAACACGCCTACACACCAACACACTCTACAAAATACACATTTTGAACAAAGTTTCACCGCGCTGTCTGGGGACGTCCGCGAATCCAAGAAGGCGGGCGCTACCGAAAAATCTGACGCGCTTCACGCTCCACGCCGTCCAATCAACGAACACGTTGCATGTCCGCGAACATCACGCAAGACGATTGGCCAATCAGGACACTTTCCGCGGAGCGAACAGGGAAGTGTGTCTGCAAACCGAACACAGATATCACTAATTTTTTTTTACCTACTTTTTGGTCATTTTAAAAAAAACTACTGGACGGATTTTTACCAAATTTGCTAAAGCACGCTTTCGGGACCAAGCCGCTGCTCCTGGTCCAAATTTGGTGGAAATCCGTCCAGCGGTTTGGGCTGTAGGCGCGAGCAAACATTTTTTCCCATTCACTCTATGGAGAGTGAGTATAATGTATACAAATATGAGCATATAGAGGGAAGGTAGAGTAATAAAAATAAAACTATGAGAAAGTGCTGATAACCATAATGATTATCTTCATGCACAGAAAGGATTGCTCTCTTTCAAGCCTGTATCTTCCACTATGTATATGTTTCATATGATGTGACTGGACCCTAAGTCTACAAATATAGTACCTTTTCAATTTTTACTTCCTGACTGTTACTGAAGAAAACTATGTGGCTTCGATATGTCAGTAAAGGATAAAAAGGGAGAGCCAGCCATGTGATGTCATCAGTGATGTCATTAATGACATTTGTGATGTCATCTTTGATGTCCTGGGTGTTAGTGTTAGCAGTGCACGGTGGCGCGAGTTATGGTTGCTTATGTTACCATAACTGCCGAATTTCAGGGGTTTTTCGGTTTTACTTTGAGCCATAACGTCCCTTTAACAAAGTTTTTTCACTGAATTTCATAGGTTTTTAGTAGCGCAACTTAACCATAACGTCCCTTTAACAAAGTTTTTTCACTGAATTTCATAGGTTTTTAGTAGCACAACTTAACCATAATATCCCTGACTTCATATACATGTAACATAGAACATACTAACCCCCTCATAGTGATTTTCATGTCCGCGGACTACCGCCATGTCCGCGGACACATCGAAAATCTGAGTGTGGTGAATGTAAATTTAAATAGTGTGCCCCATTTCCCCTTTGAAGTTGGCTCTGAAAAGAGACGTGTTTTTTTTATTTTTACAGATGCTTGACAGACACCTGTTATTTTGTATTTTTTTTCTTGTTTTTTTTTCTTACTTTACTCCTAAAATCTTCACATAACCTTCTCCAAAGCAACCCATACATTCCAAAATAGAAAGGCATTTCCCGTAAAAGATAAAGAAATGCCATCTTCTTTAAAATTAACAGCATTACTGGCATCAATATTCTCATTGATACAGAAGAACATACCAGATCTAAGCATGAAGGCACACATGCCTCGGTTGATGACACACCTAGCAATAGTTTGCTGAGGACAAAAAACTGAACTATTGTCCCATATTGCCCTAGGTAGTAATCCAGAAAAAATTACTTTTGCATTTGGAAGGATCTTCATTACTGCTTGAACCAAGCGTTCCAAATCAGCCAACAAAGTAGGGGCACTGACGTTGCCCAAATGGAAAGCACCATAGTGCAAAACTACCACATGCGGACTGTTCATCGTGGCCGTATCCTCACAAACTTGTACAATTCCCTGTACATTGCAATCAGGCACACTGCTCCACACCACCTCCACTCCTTTCACATCAAAGTTCTTTGCAACATGCCTGCATTCAGCGTACTGCTGTAAACCATGCACAAACATATCTCCGAGCACCAACATCCTGACTTTCTCCACTTCTGCCATCTTCACCACACACAGTCTCTTTCAACACAAATCCACAACCTCGACATCTGATTGGCTGATCCGTACAGTTTTCTTTCCATGTTGGATTTCCTGGAAAAACCCGGATGTAGCACGCCCTGTCCACGAACAGCCGCGGTGTCTGCGGACGGCGTCCACTTTACTCTCTGTGCCATTCCCTCATTGCATACAGCTAAGCAATCACACAATACGAATAACGTCCTCAGAACAACCCCATTTTGTGATTTTTCGAACATTTCAGGACAATTATTATTTCATTATTCAACATATTAACATTACACATATTATACTTTCATCTTGTACTCTGCACACAATGCTATGTTTCTCCATTAGTAGCTCAGTATACTAGATAGAATCCCATAATACAATGCTATTTATATCAATGCATCGTTCAAAGCACTAATAACGGAATGATATTTATTGCAATATCCTTGACACTTTTTTCGCAACATTATAATAAAAATCCCTAGTACACAAATTCCATGAAAAGTACATACACACGTGATGTCATCAGTGATTTCATCAATGACATTTGTGATGTCATCTTTGATGTCCTGGGTGTTAGTCTTAGCAGTGCACGGTGGTGGCGCCAGTTATTTTTCAAAGCTTACCATAACTTGCGATTTTCAGGGGTCTTTCGGCTGTACTTAGAGCCATAACGTCCTTTAAACAAACTTTTTTTAATATCACGCAAACAATATACAAACATGGCGTGCAAAAACCAACTTCTACAGATGGCTTTACACAGAATGTTGCAAAGTAAGAATTTATGCTCGTTCACAGTGAAGGTCATCTGCTTCCACAACTTCTACAGATGGCTTTACACAGAATGTTGCAAAGTAAGAATTTATGCTCGTTCACAGTGAAGGTCAGCTGCTTCCATTTTTTTCTCGGGCCCCGGAGAGGCTCACGAAGCAGACTATAAGGTTGTATTGTGTTTTGACCTTGACAGACGGAGATTGTGATGAAAGACTTCTCTTGAAGGAGTGTTGCTAAAACGTAAGAGAAGATAAAGATGAAATTTCTGAAACGAAACCACTTTTATATATTATATCACTATGCGAAAGATCGTTGGCACACCCGGAGTCGTATTTTGGGACTGCACCACTCGTAGACAATGGAAATTGCAATTGTACTATAAGTAACCCTTTAGATTACTTTATACCAAATATAATTACAATAGCGTAGCATTAAAGACCGCTCAAGTTGAACTTGTTCGTTGAAAGTGGCATAATGTTTTCTACCGCGCACTATCACCGCCGAATTGATCCCCTGTCGTTTAGAGGGCTCTGAAAAAGGCAGACGACACAGGGTGGGTTAATAGAAATAATTTAACCCGTCTATAGGCGGTCAAGCGCTCTACTCGCTGTGCCACTTCACTGTAGCCTGTCAAGTGGCACAGCGAGTACAGCGCTCGCTTTGACATCCGTGCACAGCTTGCTAACACAAGTTTGAATCCCGGCAAGGCCAAACTCAGCCTTTCATCCTTCCGTGGTCGATAAATGAGCACCACACACCGTGGTTAATAATAAGCACCGCTTAGATACCTCACGGTTCTTAGCGCTATATGAATGGGAAAATATTATTATTTTATTATTAACATACTCTGTTGCACTATCTTCGATAGCAAATATTTTCACGCCCTAATAAATAAAATGATGATTTTTAATGAAGATCGGCTGGTGAGACTAATTTATGTTTTTTACAACAGGTATGTGGCTCCATTTTGCCTATGTCACGATTTACAGACTCCAGCGGATGGGGTCTTCAACTGCCAGGTGCAGGTCCAAATATGCAACTTCATGACCCTCACCATTTTATGGGACAATCGCCAAGGACCAATATGCCGTACGCAGTACTAGCGGCTACAAACAACATACCAACCAATAGGGTGGTCTAATGGCTCGTTGTTGGAGCAACCTTCCGATTATCAGAGCGACCATTTACTGTTTTTATCATAAACCAACAGCCTATCTACCGCAAACGAACAACGCCTGGCTCCAAATAAACTTTTGCTGATCGACAACAGAGACAATAGCAAATCGCTGAATATTCACTAAACATTTCATGTGAAATAAATGTACTTTACCAAATGTACAATCCTGCTGTTTACTTTTAAACCACAGTTTCATATTCCAAATTGTGGCGCACTGAGTTGTAAGCTGATCTAACACTCTCTGTACCACAAAGGAACATCGCGTGTCTCAACATGAACTTTTGCGGATCAACAACAAAGACAACTGCAAATTGCTGAATATTCTCTAAACATTTGATGTCAAATAAATGTACTTTACAACATTTACAATCTTGCTGTTTGCTTTTAAATCACAGTTTCATATTCCGAATTGTGGCGCGCTGTGTTGTGACATAATGTGTGTTGTCTTCCGGGTTCTGTGTAAAGTCGCGTAGTACTGGAGACGACTGGGCGCGTTTGATTACGCACCCTGTAACGTCACGGAGAGAGGCGGGGAATATGAATGCTTTGATAATATCAGGCTTAGGGGCGGGAGATATGATTTAGTGTCGCAAAAGCAAGTCAGCCAGGTCAATAGCGCCAGTCATAGGATTATCACATAATGTCGGCGCACACCAGCCGGATTTATCGTTTCTTTAGTGAACAAAAAGTCGGTTGATGCCCCTAGGAAATTGTACTATTAGCGGACAAAAGGAGTGCTCTTAAAACACTTTCACCCTGACAACGAACAATACAAACAACGTTCTCAGAACACCCCCATTTTGTGTAATTGCAACCATTTCGGGACACTGCGAGTGTTCTTAGAACACATTCAACTAGACAGATTACAATACGGACAGCGTCCTGAGGACACCCCCAGTTTGTGTATTTACGAACAATTAAGTACACCGCGAGTGTTCATAGCTCATTTTTACCTTCCTTGCGAACAAAAATGACACATACTCTGTCCTCTAAACACCCCACCATTTAGTTTATTTACAAAATGTCAGAACAGCCGTGTTCTCCGCGGACAAATCGAACGCAACAAAAACGTCTAGCACATAAAAAAACAAAACATTGAACCTATCTCATACTCCCCCACCCTCCCCAAACACTCTTACACACCAACACACGGCACTAAATACAATTTTTGATCCACGTTTCACTGCGCTGTACGCGGTCGATTGCGAATACAAGATGGCGGGCGCCACAGAAAATCTGACGCGCTCCACGCCCCTCGCCGTCCAATCAGCAGACATGACGCAAGGCCATGGGCCAATCGGGGTGCTTTCCGCGGAGCGAACAGGGAAGTCCGTCCGCGAAGCGAACACAGATATCACTAATTTGTTTGCCTTACATTTTGGTCATTTTTAAAAAAACTACTGGACAGATTTACACCAAATTTACAAAAGCACGCTTTTGGGACCAGGCAATTCTATTTCATTATTAAACCATTAAAAAAAGATTTCAAAAAGGAGAACGCTCGTACGACGCATTCAGCAGCGTGCTCGCTGCTTGTTCACATACAGAGAATCAACACACCAATGGTGATACACATACTCACACACACATCTCTATGGTTTTAGCTCTAGAGGTTTCCCTTTTCTCTTTCCTCTTTTGTCCACATTCAATACATTGTATAAGGTGTTTAGCACAGAAACTGTGTCGGCCATTTTAAGATGGTTTACTAGCTTCTAGTGGCATACTTGTAAGGCCTTTAAATATGCTTCATTGTAATATGATTTGTTATTAATGAAAACAGTTTTCCGTTTTAATGTGTTTTCATCAAGGAATATTTGTAGTTATAAACCTGTTTTTAAGAGAAAATTCGATTTAACATAGCAGCTACAATCACTATTTCAACAATAAAGTGCTAGTGCTTAAGGTGCTTAGTGCAAAAATTAGAACATAGCAGCCACTGTTATCATTCTGGTGCGTTCCTGCAAACTACATAATTTGCATTTTAAAATGCAGCATGCATGTTCATTATAGCAGCCATAGTGATTGTTTCCAAATTAAAATACTAAATGTCAATCCTGTAGTGCACTCCAAGCTGGGAAGAAAAGCAGTCATTTCTAGATCACACTCCATAATGAACATATGGCAACTTAATCAATGGCCCTATTCTCTGTGTATCGTGTGCTCCCTATTTAAGGCATTTAAGGCAAAGTGATAATGACTAGAGGTACATCTGATAAAGTGCATAGTTCATACTCCATTCCTATAATAGTCTGTATTTGGGCTCAGAGTTCTAGCTTACATATTGGCGGCACTGCCTGCAGTCTATTCACTGCATGTAGCCAGCCTTATGATTACTTTGTCTACTTACGTTACTGCATCTGTACAATGTATAATCGGCATTTTGCTCCAAAAATGTTGCATAATTCGCTATTTCGCCATCAGATTCTATAAGGTTTATATACTTTCTTCATTGGCATCTCTTCTGGGTGCGTCATTTCTGCTTCATGTGACTTCACCAGTCTCCTCTTTCACTCATCTTCAGATTTCTTCTGGAACTTCCTTCAGAAGACCGTAATTTCTTCGGGGATACATCATATAGGGTTTTCCAGATGAATACCTTGTTTCAAGAACGTTTCGTGGTATGGCTACCATTACTGGCTTTGCGCATGTCGCAATTTCCGGCTGCCAACATATATGAAGAATGGCGGTGGGACTTCCGGTAGAGGTATTTGGATCCTCCTCTACAAGTCCATTGGACCCAATGGGGTTCGGGGCGCTATTACTGGTAATATCGCCAGCGGAAATACCGCTGAATACAAGCGGTAAGGGGACATTTTTATTTCCAGCAAAAAGCTGGAGGTCAAACTGCCCCTTACCGACTGACTCATGATTGGGCGAACCCTTAAATGTGGCGGTAATAGTGTTACCGACACATTTAAGGGCTAATGCCCAACTCATGATGAGGCCCAACAATAACTGAACAATGATTGGCCTTTTCTTTAGGCTTTTATCCTCCTAAAATGGGCCCTAAACATATCCAGCCACTGAGTTAGGCACATGGCATTATTTTGTTTAATCTAATCAGAGGTGGGTTACAATGACTAGTGGTGTCTATGGACTAATATTATGAGCTGAATGCTCTAATTCTTTATCACTCTAAGTCAAAGAAAGAGGGTCTCACTTTAATTGCCATGGGATTTAAGCATGTCTTCGATGCACAATGCAATGTTTGCAGGATTTTTAAGATGAAGCACAGGCATTGATCAGAGATTACTGGTTCAGTCTCCCCCACTGGCTCCCTATCATGAATCCGACAGAATCTCCCTCCTAAGCTCCATTGTGTTTTGAGAAAAGTAATATGAAGAGCGTTCAATGTAAAAAACATACATGGTTAAGGGATCTAGTATTTTTATTTGCTAATAAACCACATTGCACCCTTTTTACGGAGGCATTCGCCAGTAAAGGTAATGCCTTAATGACAGTGCAATCTGGCTTCAATGGGCATCATTGTTGGTATTAGCTCTTGCTCCTGATGAAAGTTTGTACAGACAATTTGACATCAAGTGTCCTGTTTTGGGAAAAATGTTGGACACGGTTTCAAATGTCTGGATTACCAGATGGGCTCTATCTGGTGTACCTGTCTTGGTTTAGCTGATGGTACCCCTATGCATTTATCCATATCGATGTATCCCTACGGCCAGCAACCAATTTGGATACGTATAGTACAGCGATAGAGTATGGTTGACAATGGGTGACATTTTATTCACAGACATAAAGCCACTGGTGTAACGGGGATCCCGCACATGTCTGGGGAGGGCGCACTCAGACTAAAAAAACAAAATCATACTTTTTTTAAAACTACAGAACTTAACAGAAATAATTTCTTTACAAAGGCAGAGTGACTAGAAAAAGACACTGTTTCTTCATGAAGTATGAGGATTCTCTTGCTCTCTCACCGCATGACATGCAAGCCTAATTCTGGAGGCCTCCATGTCATGGCCTGGGTGAGCCCTATGACTTAAAAAAGAAATAGTTTCAGTTTGAAGTCACTCTGCCTTCATGAAGAAATGATTTCTGTTCCGGTTTGTTTCTTTAACGGAAATAATTTCTTTATGACGCAAGTACTGGGATGAGGGTGCGGGACATGGAGGTAATGCCTGGCTTAGTTACCTGTAATCTTCATCACTCCTAGCCCCACTCGTCCTTGTCTTAGTACTTCCCTATGTGGCAAGGTGCCCCATACGTCAGCACTGGGACAAGGAAGAGGGACATAGAGGTAATTATGTGCTGTTTTGCTGATTTTGGGGGTTACGGCAGCGGGTTGGAGGGAGAGGGGATCTGTGGGGGTCAGGGATTGAGCGATAAATCATAATGGTAATCCATCTCCAGGCTAAGCAGGAATGACATGTGGTGTTAGTGGCTAGAGAGGCATGTTGGTGCAGCCAGTCTAGCTTAGTTTGGCTTGACTTTTTCTAATTAGAAATCTCAGATAAAGCAGAACTGCTAAGTGTAATTACATTGCTAGACTGGCATTTGGGTGCTGCCAGTGTATCTGTTTCTTACTGTGGCATTGTATATTTTTCTGGGCACCTGTGATAAAATAAAAATCATCATAAGGGTTATTGCTTTGACTGACATTTTGGTGCAACCAGTCTAAGTATGTCTAAATGTTGCCCAGCATGCTTCACTGTATTATGTTATTATGTGTCTAGAGTGGGTCTATAATATGCAGCCAGCTGGACATGTTTTCATTGTGGCATGGCATTTTTAATAGGAAAGCATTACAACAATTAAAGCATTAATGTTCTTGTGCACTATTGGTGACTTGCATGTATTGGCTTTTTGGACTGGTGTTACCCTACAAAATAATTGCAAACACTCTTTTTAGCCAATTGTTCTCAGAAAATGTGCTGTATAATGCATTAAAACATTACAGGGCTTGTGGTAGCCACCCTGTAGTAATGGTTAAGTTGCTCAACCCATAGGAAGAACACTTTTTGGGTGGCTTATGACTTCGCCCCCTTGGACGAATCCTCAAAAAACTTTGTAAAAATAGTATATGGCCCCGTCAGATCGATTATTCAAAGTCTGATGAGGTTTTGTTAAGGGGGGGCAAAGTTATAGCAGGGGCCCAAAATGTGTGTTTTTTCCCATTTTGCTCATGCCTACAGCTGAAACCGCTGGACGCATTTTCAGCAAATTTGCAGCAGGAGTAGTGGCTTGGTCACAAAAGCATGCTTTCGTAAATTTGGTCTATATCTGTCCAGTTGTTTTTTTTCAACAACCAAAAGGTAGCTAAATCATTATTAGTGATATCTGGGTTCGGTCCGCGGGCTCACTTCCCTGTTCGGTCCACGGACAGGCCTTTGATTGGCCCACGGCGTGATGTCTGCAGACATCGGATGCCCCCGCTGAATGGATGGTGAAAAGCGTGAAGTGTGTCAGATTTTGGAAACACCCGCCATATTGGATTCCTGGACAGCCAGCGTTGTCCGCGAACACTGCAGTAAAAGAATATTGAAAAACACAACATTGTACTTGTTAAACTTATTAAACAATCTTTAGGAAGGTGAGGGGTGATGAATATGGGATGGGATATGGCCATAAAAAGGCAAAAGCTAGATGTTTTCCTCTCCAAAGTCCGGAAACAGTTCTGGACATCTATGGTTAGTTGTGCATTACAGGATTGGTGAAAAGCTTTTTTGGATGGCTTATAACTTTAGCACCACTCAATGAAACTGCATGACATTTTGCAATTTCATTCTGGACCTGAATTTGAATTGTTTTGGAAAGTGTGGTGCTCTTTTGTCAAGAAGGAACAAAATGAGAGAGGGGATCCCAAAATATTTTAAAGACTTGTAAATGTGGTGCCATTTGACAAATCGGCACACACCTTTGCAAAATGATTTTAGATCTAGATATACATGTTTTGCAAAGTTTGGTGGGATTTTGTCAACACGGGGCAAAATTAGAGCAGAGTCTCAAAATATTGTAACAACTTATAAATGTGGTGCCATTTGACTACACAGAAGTTTGCAAAAAGATTTTACATCTAGATATAAACGTTTTTGCAAAGTTTGGTGGGATTTTGCCGAGAGGGGGCTAAATAAGAGGGGCGGTCTAAACATGCTAATAACTTCGTTTTCTGGAAAAAAGTCTAAATGGATTTTGTCAAGTGGGGGCTAAGTTATATGACAATTATGTACGCACATTTTGCCACTTTTGAAAAAATAAAACATGGGTGGATTTCCAGCAAACTCATGTAAGGAATATTGGCAAGGACCTAAAAGCATGGTTTCGCAAATGTGTCTGTGTTTCATTTTCTGACGTGTCATAATGTAGGTACAAAAAATATATACCTTTGGTGATGAGTTATAGCCTGTGGCTATGGGAAGTGGCAGTGGCCAGATTGTCCGGGTCATGGCATAAGGTCATGACCCGGACAATCTGGCTACTGGCCATGACCACGAGGGATGACCAATGAGGATAAAGTGGCCATGTCCACCAGGTACCGGCTATTTAGTAAAGTTTTTCAAAACTGGGATAGGTTTTAAAGGGAAATAAAAATGTACTTGTGATAACATGGTCATTGGGTTATCTCTTCGTCTTTTGCAGGCTGCCATGGAAAGGGCAGAAGGGCTCTGCACGGAGCCCCGCCTTCCCTTTCCATGGTGGCCATTTTGGAAAAGGATTTTCCTTCCTACAGTGGGATGTCACACGTGTCCTGGGGTAGGAAGAAACATCTTTTTTTTTTTTTAGCACCACAGGTTACTGCTTTCGCAACCCGGGGTGTTAATGGCTTCATCCCCCATTGCAGGAGCTGAAACAGGGGATAACAGTCCAGAGCCCTCGTTATTCGCCCTCGCTTTGCTTGGGCCAATAAATTGGGCTGGCAAGCCGTTATCCCCCGTTTCAGTCTCTTGAACGGGGGATGAACGCCATATTATTCCAATTAGCAGAACACAAAATGCTAATGGAAATGTTGGAAAATCTTATTGAGTCTATGTACTTTATTGAGCAACCTTCTTTGTTGTTTTTTTGATTATTTGTTTGGCAGTATACGTTAGAACGTAAGGTGGGGAGGTAAATGAGGGAAGAGGCATGATGGAAAATCTTATTGAGTCTATGTACTTTATTGAGCAACCTTCTTTGTTGTTTTTTTGATTATTTGTTTGGCAGTATACGTTAGAACGTAAGGTGGGGAGGTAAATGAGGGAAGAGGCAACAAGCACTAATATGGAGGGGCAGGTGGACAGGAGAAAATGTTTTGTGTGTGTTACAGCTAAGATAGGGGGCAGTGTTTCTCATGCTCCCTGATTACAGATTAAAAAGCACTTTGAAATTGCTCCTCCCTGCATAGTGGTGTGTTGCAGTATATACAGAGGACAGTTTTCTTCGAAAGATATGGACCAACAGCAGTTTTCTTCGAAAGATATGGACCAACAGCCTCTTTTATTGCTTGCAAGAAAGCTAGTGGGATTTTGTGTACCACAGAAGTAGGCTGTGTGGTTACAGTATTAGTTGAGGAAGATGAGGTGGAAGAAGACAGCCTACTGTTTGCTAAGAAAGGAACAGCCTTTCTGAGAGCATTGCGGTTGTTGGATTGGGTGTGGCGGCGCATGGAGGATGGTCGCCCAGGAGTACTGTCCAGGTAGTCCGTGACTGATATTGATATTGATATTGATACTGATATTTATATTTTATTTGTATTGCGCTCGTACATAAGTGTTTTAGAGCGTGACAAGGCAAGGGAAGGGAACAAGGCAGAACGAAAACAACAATCTTACTATACCTACTGACATTAAGAACACGCAAGTGCATGGGAGGGAGTAAGGGTAAGTGCAAGGGAGAGGGGGAGAGGTGGAAAGTGCTGAGAAAAAGTAGAAATGATTAAATGAAACATGAATAAGTACATAAATAACAAAAAGCAACAAAAACAGTGGTAGTGCAGCCAGCAAGTGGCAAGTGCTTGGAATAAGGCAACAGACAGGGTGTGGGGGACTGTAGGGTTACAGATACAGACCCCAGTGCAAGGGATTTTGTTAGGGTGAGCAGGTACCTGGGCCCTAAAGACAGTGGGAGACCAGGTGCATGATGCTGAGAGAGAACAAATCAGTTGGTTAGAGCAGGAGAGAAGGCAGAAGCAAAGAGGAAGGTCTTGAGGTGCTTTTGGAACCGGAGATGGTTTTCCTCAAGTTTCAGAGTGGCAGGGAGGCTGTTCCAGAGGGACACCTCATCCAAAGACAGAGATCTATCCCCAGCTTGTTTCTTAGAAAAACGACTAACCCTGAGGGGGTTAGAGGTGGAGGAGCTAAGGGCTCCGGAGGGAAGGTATTTACAGAGGGACAGCTGAAGGTATTCTGGACCCAGGCCCCAGAAAGCCTTGTGAACAATGCAAAGGGTCTTGAAATTAATCCGTGCAGCCACTGGGAGCCAGTGAAGAGCTTTCAGGGCTGGAGAGATACGATCCCAGGTCTTGAGGCCAAGGACAAGTTTTGCAGTCCTGTTCTGGATAAGCTGCAAAGGGCAGAGAGTAGAGGCAGGGAGATTTAGAAAGAAGCTCTAGCAATAGTCCAACCTTGTGAAAACCAGGGCCATTAACAATGGTACAGGTAATCCTGCCGGTATTGTTGTTACCGGACCGGCAAACTACGAGTTCTGCTTGCGGGTGCCTTACTTCCCGCTAGGTCTGACCATGCAGGTGGACCGGCACCCGCGAGCAGACCATGTCGGATGCACCGGCCTCCCCATTCCCATTGAGTCCAATGGGACTCAAATGGGAATGGGGACTAATATTTACTGTTGCATGGGAATGGGCAATTACCCGGTCTGCTGGGGCTGTAATGCCCTGGTAATTGCCCATTCCCAGGCACTGGTAAATTCATGACTCCGGCGGCAGCTACTATTTACCGGCACGGCTACTGCCAGGGTCATAATAACGCCTAGCGAGCTTCTGGGGAAAGGAGAGGAATGGCAGAACATCTCTGAGAAGGTGCTGTAGTAAGTTTGACTTTTTTGCGACATCAGAGATGTGGGCAGAGAAGGAAAGCGTGGAGTCAACTCAGAGGTTCTTGGCCTCAAAGGTGGGGGTAGGGGGAGGGTCAAGGGAGGCTGGCCAAAGAGCGACAGGAAAGGATGGTGAGGGTGTGCCGATGAGGAGGCAGAGACCGTTGGCTGCACACCAATCCTGAATGGCAGATATGCAGTCAGAGTTGAGAGAAGGAGAAGAGGTGGCCAAGGGAAGCCTGAAAATGAGTTGAGTGTCATCAGCATAGAACTGGAAATATTTGCACAAAATGGCAATGCAGTGGCCGAGAGTTGCCAGATATTGGTTAAAAAGCCAGGGTGAGACTTTGGACCCTTGGGGAACACCGCAGGTGGAGAGGGAGCTAGAGATAGAGGGAGACTGAGAGGAATGTTGCACTCAGTGCATTTCACTTTGTCAGCTTTAGCCTTTGGTACATTCCCAACAGTGGTAAAGAACTGCCACACCCATGATTCTGTCTTGGTGCTAGAGGTATGCACTTCCTCTACCTCATCTTCTTGCTCCTCTGCATTGCCTTTGGAAGTACTGTGCATTTTTTGTTGTGTAGGTCCTCCGGTTGGTGGTGGTGGCTTTTGGTAGGGAGGGATGGCAATAGCTGATGCCATTTTTAAGATAAATAGCAGCTTTGCTAATATTCTTACAAGTATGTGCTCTGTGCTAGATTGTTAATGGATAATGAGTAAGAATAGGTGTAGGAGTTGTGTAAGGGTACCTTTTGAGTTTGCAAGTTGCAGGATCAGCAGAAAATGCAGTTTCAAACTGCCCGCGAAGCACGGACCTGATTGCAGAGTGCAGACGCATTCGCAAACACGTCATCATGCCATGCACGCACACAAGATCACTTGACACCGTCCGAAAAGTCCACAATGAAGTCAGACGTTTGCGGACGTCGACGAATGCAAAGATAGTCGAAAAAGTGTATAGACGTGTTAAAAATTATCCTGGAAGGTTGAAAATGGCTGAGTTTTAAGGGCAAACTTTGTTAATTGGACAGAAATGTTGCTATATTGGGGTAAGTATGATATTAGTAAGTTGTAGGAAATTAGTGTGCACTGGTAAAAACCCACGAAATTCACTGAAAAAACTTTGTTAAAGGGACATTATGGTTAAGTTGCACTAATAAAAACCTATGAAATTCACTAAAAAAATGTTTGTTAAAGGGACGTTATTGTTAAGTTGCAATGATAACAACCTATGAAATTCAATGATAAAATGTTGTTAAAGGAATGTTATGGTTACAAGTAAAACCAAAAAAAAAAAGATATTCGCCAGTTATAGTAAGCTACCCAACCATAACTTGTGCCACCACTGTGCACTGCTAAGACTAACACCCAGGACATCAAATATGACATCACTAATATCATTGATGACATCACTGATGACATCACATATGAAATTAATTTTGTTGAAAAGTCCATACAAGAGGTTGTGTTTATAATGTTGGTAACAAAATGTCACGGGTGAATGGGAGACCTATCATGAACTACTTAATCTATTAAAGAATGTACTCATCTAAACAAAGCATTATATTGCAGTGTTGTTAATACAGGAACCTAATCATGCATAAACATGGGCAATAGCTGCAGCATGCACCATACAAGTACAATATGTATAATCTTATAATTTTGGATAGTAAAATAATGAATGTTACCTTATCAGAGTTTGGAGTAATGTTAAACATACAATAACTAGCTAACAATTCAAGACCTACTACAGACTTGTGCTTGTACAAACAATACATATGAAGACCCACACTGCATATAAATCAGAGGCACGTACAGGGAAACTAAAGTAAGGAAGAAAGAAACAGCATCATCAGAAAATGTTAATAACATTAAAGTTTATCTTCATGTATACAAATAAATTGTGTGTTTGAGGCCTGCTTATTGCCCCATGTATGTGCACAATGAGCTGAGACCAAACCCTAAGGAAAGTACTTTGAGAACATACGACAAGGTTAACGTCTAGATATATAGCACCTTTTGAATTTTAATATTCTGACTGTCAGTGAACAAAACCAATTGGCCTAGACATGTCAGTGAACAAAAACAAGTGGCCTATATATGTGATGTCATTAGTGATGCCATCAATGACATTTGTGATGTCATCTTTATTGTCCTGGGTGTTAGTCTTAGCAGTGCACAGTGGTGGCTCATGTTATGGTTGCTTAGGTTACCAAAACTGGTGAATTTCTGGAGGGTTTCGGTTTTACTTGAAACCATAACATCTTTTAACAATGTTTTTTCATTCAATATATATATTGATATGCTTCCCCTAGTTGCAGCGAACCTGTGAAGCAGCACGTTCATCCATATTGCGCAAGCGTTGGAATCTAGGCTGGCCCAGAGTGTGGCACAGCCCATAATTTGCTGCAGAGGTGAGGGGGGAAGCATGGCTCGCATGGGGCCCCCCAGATTTTGTGTTACGCCACTGCATAAGGCTAATCATTTTCTCATCTTCAAGCCAAGCAGACAGGTGGTGTGATGGAGGGTACTTCCTTCTTAGAAAACCTGAATATTCATTTGAACAATTCTATGAATTCCATTGAGTTTAAAAAAGTGATATAAACTGTTGTGTTGTTGTTCTCTTGAAAGTAATTGGAAGTCACTTAAAACTAAACATATAGCTAAAGAGGCCATGAAGGTTCTGCCCTGAGACAATATGTATAGCATTATTTAATGCTTATAACATACCATGATATGAGGAGTATATGTTAACAAGTCTAAAAGAATCAATTTACGATTTGTAGAGATCTGGATTAACAAGCCTCATAACAATCGGAGTTGCCTACTATATGCTAAAACAGGTTATATTGTATCATTAAATAACATAATAGTCTCATGTCAGCTCTGGAATATTGAAGACTGTGAATCTCAACAATGGTTCATTATAGCATGGTGTAGTTACAGATGAGGAGTTTTGGCCCATTTGTCTGGAGATGTAACAATTGCTTGCTCTAATCCAATTTTGGGAGATTATTCAATCAAAATTGAAACAGTTGCCTTGAATTATCTGCCTATTTAATCTGACTGATATTTGTCACAGATGGCTTTAAATTTCTTTGTAGGGTCTACAGAAAACATCAAGAGTTTTATTAAAATCACTTCAAATGGTTGATTGGATGTTAAAGGTAGGTAACCATGTCAGTATAAATAGGCAGGTCGTTCCATATAATGTACCGGCTGGAAAATGGGTTTGGAAAGTGATGATAGATCCAACCCCTCTCTCCTCTCCATTGGCATTCCTTCTCCATTGGCAAATCCCAATATTCCATAACCCCAGGTTAGTGCAATTGACTGGTAACCCCTACTCTCTACTAACTGGTCTGAACACAGATGGGGCCCTGAATGCAGGCTATCTACCTCCCTCAGTTGTTTCCTAGATGACCCTATACTGTCAATCCTGTTAGTGGTAGTGGGCGGTGAATGTGTGTGCCATCATACCCTCAAGCCCCCCTCTGTCTCCTTACTACTCTCCTATGCCCCCCGCTCTCCTGCGCTATACTATACTCCATCCACCTTCTCTCCTACGCACATCTCTCTCCTCTGTTCCTCTCTCAGCTTCTACAACCGACCTTTACCCTAAAATGTGACTACCTTCTCCCCAATCTTGCTTCTCCCATCTCCTCCCTTCCTCCGTACTTCTACTCCCCTCTTTCCTACTACAAATACCGTTTCCACTCTCCCACTCTACACTACTCTCCTTCCCCAAGCTCAGAGATATGGTGCCCTGCTCACCCTTTCACTACACTGACTATCACTACTAACACCCCCTCCCCACTTCCCTCCGAAACCCCTCCCCTCACAACACCCTCCAACACCCCTATCAACTAGCCTCTCTATCTCCTAACACGCACTACCTCTCACACTAATTGCTTCTACCCCACTCCCATACTCCATTCTCTCACACTATTTCTATCTCTTTCAAACCGTCTAACACCCCCTCCCCACTTCCTTCACTATAGTATGATTCCCTGTCTCCCAAAAACCTCTGGTACCATTCCCTGTCTCCCACATATATCACCTTTACTAAACTATGCAACCAACTCTCCAATACTCTGCTTCTCCGTCCATCCTCCACCTGGTCTCTTGCTCCAGCTTCAGCTACTCCTGCAACATCACCCAAACAACCCACGCTCTGCCTTTTCTTCTGTCTGCAGTTAAAGTATGGACCGGTGGTCCTGTTTGCCCTTCATTGACTGCACCCTCACCTGACACTCTGCACCGATTTGTGCCTGCCTTTTACACAGGACACACACAGGTGGGAGATTTAAAAACCCCTCTAAGGCCATCCCCCTTTACAGCACGGTTGTGCAGACATCTCTGAAGGATCCCCTGCTGTTTCTATGTTGGGCTGTTGAGCTGGATATTCATAGTTCTGCTTTGATGATGGGTTTTTACTTTACTGTGGTCATGGTCAATACAAAAAGGGTAGCATATGCCTCCCTCTAGAAAGAACATGGCATGATAACCTGTTCTGTGGTTTTGACCCACTTTGAAAGTCTGCAGCCATCACTTTTTGCTCCCTGGGATGAGGTGACGTGGGCTGAGGTGAGGTCGTCCTCCTGACATTATAAAGCCTCTCCTACTTCGTTTTGGGAGAGTATTTTTAATCTAATTACTGCTGGAATTGTGCTAATAATTTGAAGTGTATTTTGAATTGCTGCAGTTGCTGACTGCTTTTATTGTGTAAATTCATTACACTGCTTACTTAGTCATTGGAAGTTGTCGGCAAGTGGCACAGTCCCATTTTTACTTTTTGCAGTGGCCGTTCTTGCCTCACTCTCAGCTGTTCTCTCTCTACAACATGTGCTGCAGCACTCGCCTGCGAAGCGGACTGGGGCACCGGCCATGCCGAAGGCACACTTATGGCAAGCCTGTTGGTGCCCGTCCGTGCATGGACTGCACAGGATGCCCTGGACTCCCTTGCCTACTTTTATCTCTTGCCCCTACCAACACTCTATGAACTGCAGGATTTCAGGCAACCTCAGCCACCCCTAAAAGCAGTTCAACTGCTGAGCTGCGTTGTGCTCTGCTCAATACTCACTCGTTACCTTCTCATTCAATGGAATGTTATGATCTTATTGGCAACAGCCAACCAGATCTTCTGTTCCTTACTGAAACTTTGCTTACAGGCTCATCGGGTTCTGGCATTGTCCAGGCCCTCCCTTCTAACTATGAAATAGTACACATGGACTGCCTGGCCTCTTACCCTGGTGGAGGAGTAGCTCTTATCCACAAAACTAAATACAAGGTATCCTATTCTATCCCTAACCACACCTTAAAAATGTAATGCGTCTTATGTTGCATTGGGGTCTCCCCTACCTGTTCCCTCACAGTTTTGGTAATATATCACCCCCATGGGAATTACAACCTGTTCTGTGTACAATTCCCTGCTCTTGTGCTTGAATTACAAATTAAACATCCTGATCTTCTTATTGTTGGAGACTTCAATCTTCCTTCGAACACTGCCTCAGCATGGTCAGTTACCAACTACCTGTCCACTTACTGTAAGTGATTTCAATCAGGCACATACCCAAGTCAACACCTAGCGTGTAATGCACAACTAAAATCCTTATTCATTTTTGTCTAAAAGTTCTTTATTCTGAATTAATACACAAGGAGTAATAGTGAGCAAAACAATTCAGCACCGAAATAATACTTTTGTGTGTGTGTTCAGATCAGATAGGACTGTGGTTAAAGGTTCCCCTGCACACCCCTCAACCCACAATATGCAATGTAAAGAGATGGGAGGAGAGAGCAGGTATTCAAGAATGGCAGAATTCAAACAAGATATAAATCCCACTTTCCCCCAGCAAACACAAAAGAAAAACGGAAATGCCATCAGCTGTCAGAATGGCTTACAACGTTATCTTAAAATGGACTGGGTAAAAACACCAAATATGGTCAAAATTGCTGAAATTTCTATACATTCTTCTAGGAGCCACTTTGGATAGCTACCCACAAACTCGAGCAATGATTTGATACCAAGAAACAATTTGAAATCTTAAAATTCAAGTCGGAAGCAATCAAAAGCTGTTTTGCACGTGTAAGAATTTCCCTAAACGAACATTTTGCAGGAAACTTTTCACTGGCCCTCATTACGACCCTGGCGGAAAGTAACTGACCTGACCGCCATAGCGTAAATAGCGTTTCCGCCATTGCACGATGGAGTAAAGTGCGGCTAATTCTGACCCATCGGGCACGAGCATTACGCCATGGCGGAAGTGCAAAGTCCGCGATGGCGGAAATGTCCCCAAAACGCCCCTCACCGCCGTCGTACGGCGCCCTAGGTGCAATTCCGCCACCCATCATAGCGGTCACCGTAATGAGCGGTAATCGCAAAATACGGTGACCGTAAATATACGGAAACGGAAGTAAAAACATGGGGCCGGAACGGGAAACAGCACGCCGTACACCTATAAAATCAGAATCCCAACACAACCATCAAAAATCCGACCCTGAGACACATCCCAACCCGTTAGCCACCCTAGTTAAAACAATCAAAATGGGAAAAGTTGCTCAAAAAGCGTGCAACCGCAAGCGGCAGGTCCACTTCTCCCATGTGGAACTCACCGTGCTCACAGAGACCCTCCAGGAGAATGCTGCCGTCGTCTTCTCGACGCAAATGACCAGGACGGCACTTGCGAACAAGAAGGCCATATGGGCCCTGGTGGCACAGCGGGTAAGTGCGGTGGGGACCGCACCCGCAACCCACAGCAATGCAGAAAGCGATGGGACGACTTGCGGATACGCGTACGGAGCATACTATCAGCCAACCGTAACATTGCCACAGCTACCGGGGGAGGATCGGAATCACCCATCAAGTTGACCCCCTGGGAAGAAATCTATGCCTCCACCATTGGAATGGAGAGTATAGAGGGAGTCGGAGGGATGGAGAAAGGAGTGCAGACATCCGAAGAATCAGGTAGGTGGGCCAAATAAAACAATGCTAAATCCACAATGTCCAATCATGTGAAGTACCATGTGTCCACATAGTGCAACAGAAACACATGTCCAGGAGAACGTCCACATACATTGGCCTGATAGCGCACTTAAAAACTCACATTAAATACATTAATAATCAAAAATCCTAAAAACACCCTCTACACGTGCAGCATGCACACCCTAACTGCAGGCTGCAAAACAACTGCATCCTCAATCCACACAAAAATGAAACCACCTCCAAGGCCCTGACCCAAATCACCCTCAGGTACCACCCCAATGCATGTGATACATTGCCATTCCAATTTCCACAGACCCATAAATAACGCTTGCCCTCCTTTACTCCACCACAGGGTCCGATTCAAACGACGAGCTTCAGGACACCCCTACCAGCACACCTGCAAAGAGGGCCAAGACCAACGGCCAAAGACCCTCCACCTCAGCTGCACGGATCAAGACACGGCAGCAGCACAAATCAAGTGGCAGCACACAGGAGGGGACTTCAACAGGCACCCCAGCAGCCAGCATGCCCACACCAGCAGCACCACAGGTCCCCCCAATGGATGCCACAGAAGGCACTGCTTCTGGTGGCAGCAGCACCATAGGTGACACTGCATTAATGCCAGCATGCTCCGACACAGACAACGGTGCTGTCGATGTAGGACCCATCCATGACCTGTCTCAATCCCCCTGTTTGTTTCATCCCGTACACCATGAGGATACCACGCAGGGGCACCCACAAGACGACGACTGGCCATCCCCCACAAGCCCTGTGGCAAGGCAACATGAGGTGATCAGCCCCTCTGTGACACCACCGCAAATGGGCATGGCCCAGCAGAGGCAACAGTCCCTCGACCAGGTGATCGTGCAACAGCAGCAACTGGCCACGCTCCTCAAGGAGCATGCTGATGAATGTGGGGGTTCTGAGGCAGCCATAGAAACATCTACTGAGACACTTAGGGCACAAATGGAGCGAAGTACAGAGACACTAAGGGTACAAATGGAGAGAAGCACCGAGAGCCTGAGGGGGGAACTGCATGTGACGTCCAAAGACGTATGTGGTGAACTTGCCGCTGTGCGCCGTGTGCTCACTGAGCTCTCACAAACCCTTAGGGACATGCATGGACGTGAGCAGGCCGAGACATCATCCGTTGCAAGTTCCGTCCAGGGCAGCCCCCAACGTACATCTGGGAGGAACCTGCGCTCCACAGGCAGGGGTGCCCCTGATACCCGGAGAGGGGGCTGCAATAGCGTCTGCCCACTGACAATGAGCATCTTTGGACACTGGTGTTCGGGGGGGAGGTAGGAGGGTGGAGGGGGGGTGTTGGGCTTACTTGGGTGGCGGGTCGATGGGGTGTGTAATATAATTTCACATATGCTATTAACATTACATAATCATCCAATGAGATGTGTGGACATTGATCTTTGTGTACGAGGCCTTTATAGGCGTACAGTCCACATTGTGCATGTTCCAGACACACACAGTGCCACAAGTCCCATGTCCATGTATCAGCCACCAGGCGTGAGTGCTAGAAGCATGAATCCATGATATTCTGATGAATTTCAGGGGCCTCCTGTGCCTCGCGGACTCCTTGAGGTGCTGCCACATCCCCACCCTCATCATGACCATCTTCAGGTGCTTGCAGTTCTGCGTCAGGGGGCATGGGCACATTTCTACGTACGCACATGTTGTGTAGCATGACACATGCCATGACCATCTTTGCAACCTTCTCATGGCGGTACAGGAGTGCCCCGCCAGACCTGCTGAGGCAGCGGAAACGAGCCTTCAGTAGGCCGAATGCCTGTTCTATGACTACACGGGTACGTGAGTGGGCATGGTTGTAGTCCTCCTCATGCTGGTTCTGTGGGTTCTGGAGTGGTGTAAGGAGCCATCTCTTCAGTGGATACCCGGCATCACCTGTATGTGGACAATAAAGGATGTTTGTGGAATGACATTGCTACGTACGCATCCCCCCCCCCTTCCTGCCAGGTCATTGCCGCATCACATACCCCACATTATCATGCATGAAATGAGACTCACCGAGTAGCCAGGATCTGTTCCCTGCGTGTCGCTCCATGTAGCGTGGTATTGTAGAGTTCCTCAAGACCATAGAATCATGGGTTGATCCAGGAAATCGGGCACAACAATGTGTAAAGATCCTGTTGGAGTCACACACCATTTGTACATTAAGAGAATGATATTGTTTCCGGTTGCGGTACTGGACCTCCATGGCATGTGGGACAACCAATTCCACATGGGTGCAGTCGATGGCACCAATGCAACCCGGTATGCCGGCAAGTGCATGGAATCCCACTTTTGTGTTTGTAATCTCCTGCTCCGAGCGTGGTAAAGAGATGTAGTCGTCTGCGTGCTTCAGGAGGGCATCGAGCACTTGCAATAGTGTCCGTGAGAACAGTGGCTGTGAAATGCCATGCAACTGTCCGACTGTGTGCTGGTAGGTGCCTGTGGCCAGGAAGTGGAGTACAGACACCACCTTCAGTAGGGATGGGATGGCGGTTGGGCTAGCTATCATGCTGACAAGGTCAGCGTGTGTCATGTCCACAATGGCGGTTATGGTGTCCCGGTCCAAACGGTAGAGGGTGTGGATCTGCTCAGCAGTGAGGTTGAACGGATGAGCTCAGAGGCGTGGGATTGCGGGCTGCCTGCGTGGTGGTAGTGGCTGTGCTGGTGGGCCTTGCTGGCCCTGCCTTGCCCTCCTCCTCCTCCTGCGTCTCCTCTGTGCGGCCGGTTGTTGTAGTAGTTGATGTTCGTCTTCTTCTTGAAGTTGGAGTACTTGCAGTGCTATCAGGTCCCCCAGGGTCAACATCGCTAGTCCTGCCGGTAGCATTTTGGTGTGGGTGTGGTTGTGGGAGGGGGTTGGGTGTGCAATTTATGTGTTTTCAGGCTGTGTAGCCTCCACCTGTGGTGATTCATTCCACCTGTGCCAGCTGCAATCCCCTTTGGGCGAGCACTGTACCTAGGTTCACCGACGGGCGGGGCGTCCCATTTGTGAGTGAAGCCAGTTGCCAATTTCACACACTGCCGCACTACATGGATGAATTTGTGATTTCAAGCGGTCACAGATGCCTGTTCGACGTGATGTTGCAAATGAGGAATTCGAAGGACAGCGCTTTCGGTTTTCAGCTAGCGGCGAGGAGACGCCCACAGGTCTGACTGCAAATATAACGTTCAATTGTTTAATGTCCTTGGGACAGGGGCCATGGCGAGAATGCAATGATTGATATGAATAGTATGGGATGCGCAATAGCGTAGTGGACGATAAGGCAGGACGTTCCCAAATACATGTTACTTCACAACACTAGAATTCCGGCCTGGAGCACAGTGGATTTTGCAGACTGCATTACGCACAAACTCAATGGAAATTTCAAATGTTATGTGAGTAAATAATCAGGCGTTTTTATACCGGGATGAGGGAATGATGTATGGATGCATGGAAGGATGATTTAATTGAGAGTTTGCCATGTACATGGCTTTTTGGAATCTATCCCCTTCCCCTGCGCTATGTGATGCAGAGCTGCCATAGTGGGACCATCGTCTATCTGCCCTTGTTGAACCCTCCCTGTCTCGACGCGCCTTCCAACACTTGTGTCTATGCACGTTACTAATCCCATCTAATGGATTCTGTTTTAACAGACGCATGCACACAAACACTCGTTTGTAATAGTGTTTTCACCTAGATTTATATAGTTATGATTCGCAAGTGATTTTTGGGTGGAAATAATCCTTTTGAGTGGGCTAGCATGCATATGGCTGTAGATTTAGTGTGATCATTGAAGTGAGTAATACAAATGAAGTTCTGATGCCCATACTATTCTTTTTCATTTCATTTGGGTGACAGGTATCTCCTCCCCTTTTGCCGCTGCCATCTGTATGCCACTCCTGCAGATGGCTTTTACTCCCGACACCTGCTGCTTCGAGTTAATCAGTGGAGCACCATTACGATCTTATGGGACGATCGCCAATGGGCCACATGCCCTTACGCAGTACTAGTGGCTAGGAGCAACATATCAACCTTTCAGCTGGACTAGTGCCTACCTAATGGGACGGCCCTGCGGTTCTAGGCGCTTCCATGTTGCCTTTTTGAACGTGAATGTAGCCCCTGTGTACCATGAAGGAACAGGGCGTCACACAAGGAGAAGCTGGTCATTTATTGCGGATGCAGCCCACAGTAATGAAAAATATTTTGGGGTTTATGACCTAATAGCTGTATGGGCTTGGTGAATTTGATGTGCATTAAAATTTTATTCTGATATTAACCGTGTAGCGTTATTCTTTGCAAGTAATGTAGCATATTCCTATTTGTGGAGCGATGTATTGTGAGTAGATCTGCATTGGGTTCCGGCTTCTGAGTATAGTTGCGTGGTACTGTACTGGCCGCGTTTGCCTACGAAGCCCAGTAAGGTCAGGGATAGGGGCTGCCATTATGACTGTTTTAATGATGTCATGCTCAGGGGCGGGGGATTAGCTTTTGTGTAACAGATGCCGGTCAGCCAGGTGGATTGGTGGAATGATGTGATTATCAGAAATTGGCTGGTCACAGGTGCCTGTGTTTGCGTGCGTTTCTTGGAGGGAGACTGAGGTCATGTCCATTGGAATAGCTTCTGTATTCGTGCCATCTGTGCCCTGCAGCTCCCATTGGCCCCTCTTGAGATGAGCCTGGCTGCTCAGTCACTCTGCCAACTTGTGTGGTACATGCTTATGCTGATGGTTGGTTTGTTTACTGGCAAGAGTACAGGGCTGGTGCAGTCTCCCTCAGGATACTGCTTTGAATGTTGCCTTACACTGGTGTCAAGCGATGGGGGCCTGTTGTTGTTTTGTCTCATATTTCAGTTCATATTACTGTACTTGAACCTTCACATGCCTGTGCTGCATCAGTACGGCAATGGTGACATGCCAAATATGGATGGCCACTCACAAGGCACTTGGAGCCCCTACATTCATTTGTTCGTTGGCATGCATGGGTGACTTGTACATTTCACTGGTTGCATTGTGTAACTTCATTGCACCTACGAGGAGTTGTGCAATGTGGGCAGGGAGTGGTGTACAGGCACTCAGTAGGGCCATTTACGGTTGGTTCACGATGCCGTAATTCTCACCATGGCGGAATGGTACTTTCCGCCATGCTTGATGGCGTTAAGTAAATGTCCGCTAGGGTCAGAATTCGCGTACCGTTGCGCCATGATGGTAATTACGGTTTTGCATGGCGCGCGTGCGCGTACTTGGTGCAGTTAGCGTTGGCGTTCACTACGGTGTCGCTAATGGCATCGTACTTTATGGTGACGGGTCATAATCGCACCGAGCGGTATTTGATGGCGGTATTACATTTCCGCTATCGTTTTTCGATTTCCGCCAGGGTCGTAATGAGGGCCACTGTGCGATAATCGTGATAACGGGAGAACAGTATGGATTTGGAATGCGCTTTTAGATGCAATTTAAAGCTGTGGATGTTAGCTACAAGCAGAAGATATTTGTAGCACAAAAACTGAGGGAGTTATGGACGTTTTAATGGAGGTCGTTTTTAAGAGATAGGCGCGAGAATGGAAAACAGGAATGCACTTTTAAAATGACAAATGGGTTTCTTACACTAGAGGATGACTATGAACAAAACGAATACCACACAGGAACACAGCCACTTGATCAGCATGACTGCCTGCTAAGGAACTCACCTTCTTCAGATGAGAAAAGATCAGAGCAAAGATAGTTTTAACAATACTAGTACATGAGGAAGATAGGATGGTTTGGATAGAGAGTTCAGACAATTCAACAATACACCTAACAATACGTTTCCTGAATACAAAAGAGGATGGGTTTAAGATAGGGATTAACTAAGCAAGGTGTATATGCTAGTGCTATAGGTACTCACTAGATATGTTTTTTAAATGGAACCGTCAAGATTCTGGTCCGTCAAGATTCTGGTTAGGGAATTGGATCTGGTTCTAGGACAAACAGCTGGGCAAATCGGATTGGATCTGCAATCAGCAAGACGCTCTGGTCACAGCACGGCATAGGACTGGACTGGATCTGCAATGCATTCTGGTCACAGCACGGCACAGGACTGGATTAGATCTTCCCTTCTTGGTTCTTATGATGATTATTTCAGCAGGCAAGCAGTACAGCGCAGCTCGGCTGTATTTTGATGCTTCCCCTTAGGTTTTTGGGGTTCTGGTTCTGGAATTTTAGGCCTAGCTGAAAATGGTTCAGCTATGCAAAGGATCGCTGCTTTGCCAAGTTTCTGGAGTCTGGAGCAAAGAAGATGTAGAGGTCTGCAGCAGGGTGCTCCGCCAGTATCGGGATAGTGGTGAATCTGTCTGTCTTTTTGAGTGGTGAGCTGTGTCTATTTATGCTATGAACAGATGTCATAAAGGGGTTGTGCGGGCTGGTTTCGCCTAAGCTCGCCCCTTTTGACAGGTGATTGGGTCAGAGTCTCCTCTCTGCCCTGATAGGAGGAGAAAAACAGTGTGTCACTTTTATGGTGTGATTTTATGAGTCTGAGAATCCATCCCTAGCCCTTAAACACAAAATCTACTTTTGGCACCATACATATTTACACATTGTGCAACCTCTATAATAATCACATATACAGATTACAGATTTTATATGGCAACAAAATGTTGCCCTTTTCATCAGGAACACAATGTCCAATTTATATATTTTGACTCCATTGCTTAGGCCCAGTGTCCCACGCTGCACTCTGCATTCCTTTTAAAACCTTGGAGATGCAGGTGAGTGGAGCCCCCCCAGAACGCTCCTGGCACCTTGTTAGCAGCATTATCCTGTAAAAATTGTGCCCCCCTGCCCTGCGTGCCTCCTCGCTTCCCCGTTCCCTTCCAGGCTTCCTGCTCTTGCTCCCGCCTCCCGAGCCCGGTAATTGGCTAGAATTGACTCCATTGCTTAGGCCCACTGGCCCACGCTGCACCGTGCATTCCTTTTAAAACCTTGGAGATGCAGGTGAGTGGAGCCCCCCAGTACCCTCCTGGGACCTGGTTAGCAGGATTTTCTTGTAAAAATTGGGGCCCCCTGCCCCACGTGCCTCCTCTCTTCCCAAGCCCTTCCAGGATTTCTGTTTCTTGCTCCCGCCTCCCAAGCCCCGTGATTGGCTAGAATTGACTCCATTGCTTAGGCCCAGTGTCCCTAGGCTGCAATGAGCATTCCTTTTAAAACCTTGGAGGTGCAGGTGAGTGGAGCCCCCCCAAGACCCTCCTGGGACCTGGTTAGCAGCATTTTCTTGTAAAAATTGTGCCCCCCTGCCCTGCGTGCCTTCTCGCTTCCTCTGCCCTTCCAGGCTTCCTACTTCTTTCTCCTGTCTCCCGAGCCGCGTGATTGGCTAGAATTGACTCCATTGCTTAGGTACAGTGGCCCACGCTGCACCGTGCATTTCTTTTAAAAACTTGGAGAGGCAGGTGAGTGGAGCCCCCCCCCAGGAGCCTCCTGGAACCTAGTTAGCAGCATTTTCTTGTAAAAATGGTGCCCTCTACCCCGCGTGCCTCCTCGCTTCCCTGGCCCTTCCAGGCTTCCTGCTCCTTACTCCCACCTCCCGAGCCCTGTGATTGGGTAGAATTGACTCCATTGCTTAGGCCCAGTGGCCCACGCTGCACCGTGCATTCCTTTTAAAACCTTGGAGATGCAGGTGAGTGGAGCCCCTCCAGGACCCTCCTGGGACCTGGTTAACAGCATGTTCTTGTAAAATTTATGCCCCCCTGCCCTGCGTGCCTCCTCGCTTCCCCGTCACTTCCAGGTTTCCTGCTCCTTGCTCCCACCTCCAGAGACCTGTGATTGGCTAGAATTGACTCCATTGCTTCGGCCCAGTGGCCCACGCTGCACCGTGCATTCCTTTTAAAACCTTGGAGATGCAGGTGAGTGGAGCCCCTCCAGGACCCTCCTGGGACCTGGTTAACAGCATGTTCTTGTAAAAATTATGCCCCCCTGCCTTGCGTGCCTCCTCGCTTCCCCGGCCCGTCCAGGCTTCCTGCTTCTTGCTCCCGCCTCCCGAGCCCCGTGATTGGCTAGAATTGAATCCATTGCTTAGGCCCAGTGGCCCACGCTGCACCGTGCATTCCTTCTAAAACCTTAGAGATGCAGGTGAGTGGAGCCTCCTGGGACCTGGTTAGCAGCATTTACTTGTAAAAATTGTGCCCCCCTGCCCTGCGTGCCTCCTCGCTTCCCCAGCCCTTCCAGGCTTCTTGCTTCTTGCTCCCGCCTCCCGAGCCCCGTGATTGGATATAATTTGACTCCATTGCTTAGGTCCAGTGGCCAACGCTGCACTGTGCATTCCTTTTAAAAGCTTGGAGATGCAGGTGAGTGGAGCCCCCAAGTACCCTCCTGGGACATAGTTAGCAGCATTTTCTTGTAAAAATTATGCCCCCCTGCCCTGCGTGCCTCCTCGCTTACCCGGCCCTTCCAGGCTTCCTGCTTCTTGCTCCCGCCTCCCGAGCCCCGTGATTGGCTAGAATTGACTCCATTGCTTAGGCCCAGTGGCCCACGCTGCACTGTGCATTCCTTTTAAAACCTTGGAGATGCAGGTGAGTGGAGCCCCCCAGAACCCACCTGGGACCTAGTTAGCAGTATATTCTTGTAAAAATTGTGCCCCGCTGCCCTGCGTGCCTCCTCGCTTCCCCGGTCCGTCCAGGCTTCCTGCTTCTTGCTCCCGCCTTCCGAGCCCCGTGATTGGCTAGAATTGACTCCATTGCTTAGGCCCAGTTGCCCACGCTGCACTGCGCATTCCTTTTAAAACCTTGGAGATGCAGGTTAGTGGAGCCCCCCCAGGACCCTCCTGGGACCTGGTTAGCAGCATTTTCTTGTAAAAATTGTGCCCCCCTGCCCTGCGTGCCTCCTCGCTTCCCCGGCCCTTCCAAGCTTCCTGTTTCTTGCTCCCGCCTCCTGAGCCCTGTAATTGGCTAGAATTTACTCCATTGCTTAGGCCCAGTGGCCCACGCTGGATTGTGCATTCCTTTTAAAACCTTGGAGATACAGGGGAGTGGAGCACCCCCAGCACCCTCCTGGGGCCTGGTTAGCAGCATTTTCTTGTAAAATTTGTGCCCCGCTGCCCTGCGTTCGTCCCCGCTTCCTCTCCCCTTCCAGGTATCCTGCTTCTTGCTCCCGAGCCCCGTGATTGGCTAGAATTGACTCCATTGCTTAGGCCCAGTGGCCCACGCTGGATCGTGCATTCCTTTTAAAACCTTTGAGATACAGAGGAGTGGAGCCCCCCCAGGACCCTCCTGGGACCTGGTTAGCAGCGTTTTCTTGTAAAAATTGTGCCCCGCTGCCCTGCGTTCCTCCTCGCTTCCTCTGCCCTTCCAGGCATCCTGCTTCTTGCTCCCGCCTCCGTAGCCTCATGATTGGCTAGAATTGACTCCATTGCTTAGGTACAGTGGCCCACGCTGCACCAGGCATTCCTTTTAAAACCTTGGAGAAGCAGGTGAGTGGAGCCCCTCCAGGAACCTCCTGGGAGCTGGTTAGCAGCATTTTCTTGTAAAAATTGTGCCCCCCTGCCGTGCATGCCTCCTCGCTTCCCTGGCCCTTCCAGGCGTCCTGCTTCTTGCTCACGCCTCCTGAGCCCCGTGATTGGCTAGAATTGACTCCATTGCTTAGGCCCAGTGGCCCACGCTGCATCGTGCATTCCTTTTAAAACCTTGGAGATGCAGGTGAGTGGAGCCCCCCAAGACCCTCCTGGGACCTGCTTAGCAGCAGGTTCTTGTAAAAATTGTGCCCTCCTGCCCTGCGTGCCTCCTTGCTTCCTGGGCCCTTCCAGGCTTCCTGCTTCTTGGTCCCACCTCCCGAACCCTGTGATTGGCTAGAATTGACTCCATTGCTTAGTCCCAGTGGCCCACGCTGCACTGTGCATTCCTTTTAAAACCTTGGAGATGCAGGTGAGTGGAGCCCCCCAGGACCCTCCTGGGACCTGGTTAGCAGCAGGTTCTTGTAAAAATGGTGCCCTCCTGCCCTGCGTGCCTCCTTGCTTCCCGGGCCCTTCCAGGCTTCCTGCTTCTCGGTCCCACCTCCTGAGCCCCGTGATTGGCTAGAATTGACTCCATTGCTTAGTCCCAGTGGCCCACGCTGCACTGTGCATTCCTTTTAAAACCTTGGAGATGCAGGTGAATGGAGCCCCCCAGGACCGTCCTGGGACCTGCTTAGCAGCATTGTCTCATCGCTTCCCTAGCCCTTCCAGGCTTCCTGCTTCTTGCTCCCGCCTCCCAAGCCCCGTGATTGGCTAGAATTGAATCCATTGCTTAGGCCCAGTTGCCCACGCTGCACCGTGTATTCCTTTAAAACTTTGGAGATGCAGGTTGCGGCTTTCCATCCCCATTTCCAACATCTTATGCTGGCCCCCAGGCCCTTTGTAGTCCCTGTTTACTGCCCGCTCCCACCCCGCACCCTCTTCTTGATTCCCTTCCCTCCCGCCTCCCACCTCCCGGCCCGCCCTCCCTGCTCTGATTGGTCCTCTGGTCCATGTTACCCAAGCCTTTACTGACCTTCCCAGGGCAGCCTCTCAAGGGCCCCGATGCAAAGGGCGGCTCCTTCAATGACGGCGCCAACATGTGTCTGCAGTTGTCAGCAGGGGAAGCCAGTAGTCAGCAGACACCAACAAAAACTGTGAGTGTGGCATGGGTGTGGTGTCGAGCAATTACTTTATTCCAGAAAGCCCCTGCCACTCTACCTTTCCTTTCCATAGACTTACATAATGCATGCTTATAGAGACTTGTGACCACTCAAATGGACTGTAAATGTTGCCCCGCAATACATACCAACTTACTTACCAATGTCAGCTAGCACAACACCTGGAGGGAACTGTGAAAATTAGCCTGCATCGCATCTAGATGGGATCAAGATTGTTTAGCTTGCACCACACTTTGATAGAATTCTTAACCTTGGCCTGTGTCGCATCTAGACATAAATGTGAATGTTATGCGTGGCGGTCCCCCGTGCCCGACTCTAGCCATTCCCCCTAATGGAGGGCTACCGCAAACAGGTACTATTAAAAACAGACCATACATTGGACATGGAACCTCTAAAGACTGGGCAACCGACATGAAACACATGAACAATGCAGAAAATAATTTGTGTGCCACAGTTAGAATTGATAACATTAGACTGTGCCGTATCTAGATGGCATTGTGAATGTTAGCATGTGCCACACCTAGATGGAACTTTGATGTTAGCATGTGCCACACTTAGAATTGAAAACATTAGCCAGCGCCATATCTAGATGGGATTGTGAATATTAGCATGTGCCACACTTAGAATTGAGAATATTAACCTGTGCCGTATCTAGATAGGATTGAGAATTTTAGCATGTGCCACACTTAGAATTGAGAACATCAGCCTGCGCTGTATATAGATATGATTGTGAATGTTATCATGTGCCACACCTAGATAGAACTCGGATGTTAGCATGTGCCACACTTAGAATTGAGAACATTAACCTATGTCGTATCTAGGTAGGATTGTGAATGTTAACATGTGCCACACCTAGATAGAACTTGGATGTTAGCATCTGCCACACTTAGAATTGAGAATATTAACCTATGTCGTATCTAGATAGGATTGTGAATGTTAGCATGTGCCGCACTTAGAATTGAGAACATCAGCCTGCGCCGTATCTAGATAGGATTGTGAATGTTAGCATGTGCCACACCTAGATGGAACTTGGATGTTAGCATGTGCCACACTTAGAATGAAGAACTTTAGCCTGTGCCATATGTAGATAGGATTGTGAATGTTAGCATGTGCCACACCTAGATCGAACTTGGACGTTAGCATGTGCCACACTTAGAATTGAGAACATTAGCCTGCGCCGTATCTAGATAGGATTGTGAATATTAGCATGTGCTACACTTAGAATTGAGAACATTAACCCTTGTCGTATGTAGATAGGATTGTGAATGTTAGCATGTGCCACACGTAGAATTGAGAACATTAACCTGCGCCATATCTAGATAGGATTGTGAATGTTAGCATGTGCCACACTTAGAATTGAGAACATTAGCCAGTGCCATATCTAGATGGGATTGTGAATGTTAGCATGTGCCACACTTAGCATTGAGAACATTAACCTGTGCCGTATCTAGATAGGATTGTGAATGTTAGCATGTGCCGCACTTAGAATTGAGAACATCAACCTGCGCCGTATCTAGATAGGATTGTGAATGTTAGCATGTGCCACACCTAGATGGAACTTGGATGTTAGCATGTGCCACACTTAGAATGAAGAACTTTAGCCTGTGCCATATGTAGATAGGATTGTGAATGTTAGCATGTGCCACACCTAGATCGAACTTGGACGTTAGCATGTGCCACACTTAGAATTGAGAACATTAGCATGCGCCGTATCTAGATAGGATTGTGAATATTAGCATGTGCTACACTTAGAATTGAGAACATTAACCCTTGTCGTATGTAGATAGGATTGTGAATGTTAGCATGTGCCACACGTAGAATTGAGAACATTAGCCAGCGCCATATCTAGATGGGATTGTGAATATTAGCATGTGCCACACTTAGCATTGAGAACATTAACCTGTGCCGTATCTAGATAGGATTGTGAATGTTAGCATGTTCCGCACTTAGAATTGAGAACATCAACCTGCGCCGTATCTAGATAGGATTGTGAATGTTAGCATGTGCCACACCTAGATGGAACTTGGATGTTAGCATGTGCCACACTTAGAATGAAGAACTTTAGCCTGTGCCATATGTAGATAGGATTGTGAATGTTAGCATGTGCCACACCTAGATCGAACTTGGACGTTAGCATGTGCCACACGTAGAATTGAGAACATTAACCTGCGCCATATCTAGATAGGATTGTGAATGTTAGCATGTGCCACACTTAGAATTGAGAACATTAGCCAGCGCCATATCTAGATGGGATTGTGAATATTAGCATGTGCCACACTTAGAATTGAGAATATTAACCTGTGCCGTATCTAGATAGGATTGAGAATTTTAGCATGTGCCACACTTAGAATTGAGAACATCAGCCTGCGCTGTATCTAGATATGATTGTGAATGTTATCATGTGCCACACCTAGATAGAACTTGGATGTTAGCATGTGCCACACTTAGAATTGAGAACATTAACCTATGTCGTATCTAGGTAGGATTGTGAATGTTAACATGTGCCACATTTAGAACTGAGAGCATTAGCCTGTGCCGTATCTAGATATGATTGTGAATTTTATCATGTGCTACACCTAGATAGAACTTGGATGTTAGCATGTGCTCACTTAGAATTCAGAACATTAACCTATGTCGTATCTAGATAGGATTGTGAATGTTAACATGTGCCATACTTAGAACTGAGAACATTAGCCAGCGCCATATCTAGATGGGATAGTGAATGTTAGCATGTGCCACACTTAGCATTGAGAACATTAACCTGTGCCGTATCTAGATAGGATTGTGAATGTTAGCATGTGCCGCACTTAGAATTGAGAACATCAGCCTGCGCCGTATCTAGATAGGATTGTGAATGTTAGCATGTGCCACACCTAGATGGAACTTGGATGTTAGCATGTGCCACACTTAGAATGAAGAACTTTAGCCTGTGCCATATGCAGATAGGATTGTGAATGTTAGCATGTGCCACACCTAGATCGAACTTGGACGTTAGCATGTGCCACACTTAGAATTGAGAACATTAGCCTGCGCCGTATCTAGATAGGATTGTGAATATTAGCATGTGCTACACTTAGAATTGAGAACATTAACCCTTGTCGTATGTAGATAGGATTGTGAATGTTAGCATGTGCCACACGTAGAATTGAGAACATTAGCCAGCGCCATATCTAGATGGGATTGTGAATATTAGCATGTGCCACACTTAGAATTGGGAATATTAAGCTGCGCCATATCTAGATAGGATTGTGAATGTTAGCATGTGCCACACTTAGAATTGAGAACATTAACCTGCGCCATATCTAGATAGGATTGTGAATGTTAGCATGTGCCACACTTAGAATTGAGAACATTAGCCAGCGCCATATCTAGATGGGATTGTGAATATTAGCATGTGCCACACTTAGAATTGAGAACATCAGCCTGCGCTGTATCTAGAAAGGATTGTGAATGTTAGCATGTGCCACACCTAGATGGAACTTGGATGTTAGCATGTGCCACACTTAGAATTGAGAACATTAGCCTGCGCTGTATCTAGATATGATTGTGAATGTTAGCATGTGCCACACCTAGATAGAACTTGGATGTTAGCATGTGTCACACTTAGAATTGAGAACAATAGCATGCACCGTATCTAGATAGGATTGTGAATATTAGCATGTGCTACACTTAGAATTGAGAACATTAACATGTGTCGTATCTAGATAGGATTGTGAATGTTAGCATGTGCCACACTTAGAATTGAGAACATTAACCTGCGCCGTATCTAGATAGGATTATCAATGTTAGCATGTGCCACACTTAGAATTGAGAACATTAACCTGCGCCGTATCTGGATAATTATTGTGAAAACTAGTGAGTGCCACACTCAGACGGAATTATGTAGATCAGCAAGTACTACACTTAGACAGAGCTGTGAATGTTAGCATGTTAAATGTAATATAACCCACTAATCGATATAAGCTGAAACTCTCTGCATACTTATTTCACAAAAAAACTCACACATCCATCTCTCGCACAACAAGCTGCACACACTTTACCACACCGCAACAACACATAAGCCGCACCAACAGCACACTCGGACTAACACCGAGCCAATATTCGCACCAAAGCTCAGCACCCAGTGACTACCGAGTTGAACCTGCCAACAGTACACCACTCCTCTCTCTATCCTACTCCTTCTTAACCTTACAAACCCATCCCACCTTCCCGTTTACAGATCCACCAGAGTGCCTGGGGACCAATTCCGTTGGTGACTGTGCACTATATAAGTACCTTTAACATAACATAACATAACATAACATAAGCAAATTTCTATAAGTGTGTGCGTTTAACATGGGCATAAGTGTATAAAGTTTCATACTTCTAGCAGAAATAGATTTTGTGTAAAATCACATTTCTTGCCATTTCTTTCCAGAACATGTCACACGATTTTGCCGCCTCTTGAAACGTGCAGCCAAAATTTAGATTCACAAATCTGTTGTTTTCATATTTTTCACAATTTTAAACAGTAAGTTATCCATCTTTTTAAAATGTGTTCTTCGTCCTTGTTAAGCAACAAATGGTTGTTTTAGCTCCACACCTTGGTCTCTCCCCGGAAGCCCAGGAGCCATCCCCCATGTTTGCTCCTTGCAGAGGCCATTTACGACTGTCCTCACACCTCGCATTTCCTTAGCAGCAGCTGTTCATTGTTCCCTTTTGCCTCTGTAGACCAGGTTCTTTCCAAACTCTATAATTATCTCATTGGTGTGATTTATTGCTGGAAGGAAAGGCCTTCCTTCTGTGGAGAAACCTGATATTCCAGTTTGGTAGCTTTTAGCCAGGCTTGATTTAATTGTTAATTATGTTGCATTTTCCCTTAGCTTAAAACAAACTTGTGATTTAAAAATAGCAGCTAGAATTTTGATTCAAGATTTTAAACCATGGGATCAAAACAATTACAATATAGGTTACTCTCAGTAACAGGCCTCTTACTTTGCAAACATTTGGTTTCAGTCTATGTACATATTTAAGTTTAATCAGGCAGGTTCTTGACAGCTGTCATCACAGCAGTCCTCTGCTGCACAGTGATTTTTTGACATCCACAGAAAGGCCACTTTTGCTGTGGAAATCCCTTATGCTTTCAGCTTTTCAGGACCCCTGCAAGTTCACAATGATTTCTTAGACTAAGTGAATTGTAGCACCCAGCAATCATTTTGGATGTTTGAGGGTGTTTTGTACTGGCATTCTGCAGTTTCAGCAACAAAGCAAAGGGATTTAAAGCAAGATTTTGGGGTTTCATTTAGCAACACACTGCCTTTTCCTTCTGCACTCCATTTTCACTTGTTGTGGAGCCTGTGACATATACAAACAATATGAGTAGATCAATCGACACACCTGATTTTTGTGTGTATATAATAAATGGATTTTATATAAGGGAATAATGCATTTTAAGGAGAAAGATGACAGCCCTGTCATATGGGCTGCAAAGACATAAAACAAAAGTCAAGTTCCCAAATCTGGGAACTCACGTCCTCTGCACTCTATGGGTGGCTCAATGATGAGTCCTATTATTAATTTTTTCTATTAAATAAAAGATTGGGTAATATATTCGATTGAGATTAACAGTAGAATGATCAATAATAATTGTTCAATTGCATATGTACAAATATACACAATGACAAAAAGTATATTAGTTTAAATCCAATGATTTATTTGGGAGCCCAACGCGTTTCGTGAATTGTTCACTTCTTCAGGGGCAATTTTCAAAATGTTCAAACTTTTCAAACAATCCCTGAAAAACATAACATTCAAATAAATCCACATTAGGACAAATCATCTCAATGCAGAATATCTTATATACTATTACAAAGGTAATCAAGTCAGTCATATCATAACGCCTAATTTTGTGGATAAACATCCAAAAAGAAACCCATATCATGCTCATTCATTTGTTCCTTACTAATAGTCATAGACACACTGTGTCCTGTCTGTACAAAAAAAGTCCATCACAAGGTGAATCACATATAATGTCTATTTGGTATGTTGTGTTAAACCAAATAGTCAATAAAGCAATTGCTGTCACAAATAGGGCATGTCAATATTCCAAGAGAACATTTACCTATGGTTTAGATTATATCAGTCATCAAAAAGATAGTTTTGCATCATAAAGAAGGTGGGAAGTAGCTCCTCTGTCAATTCGCGTCAGAATATGCTGAGGTCCTATTTGAAGAATATGCAAAAAAAAACTATTGTAAAAAATTATTGGAATTGATATATAGGTAAGAAAAAGTAAGGATAGTAAAGGCCTTGGCATAGCTGTATTTTACCAGCAAGGGTCTCAACACAGTTAACAAGTAAATACTGAGGAGGGATCCAGTTTGGTAGTGTGGTCAGCAATGAATGGGACAGGGAAAACCCCTGATCTAAAAAAGAATAAAAAAAAGGAGGGTTAAATTACCCTAGTGGGCTTAAAGTCAGACAAGTATCAAAGGTCGAAGTATACTCACGTTGGACGAAATAATGTAGAAGAAAAGAAGGGGGAGCTGTCTCCTGGCAGGATCTTCTACAAAGGAGGTGACTAAAAGCGGTCCTTAAATACTCAGAAGTATAGCGATGCAAATCAACGTACTGCATCGAGAGAACGTGTGACATCACGGTGTAAACACTGTGATGTCATCACGCGCATGCGCAGTTGCGGTTAATAGCGAAGTAGATACGAAGAAACAAGGGTTGTAAGAGTATGTCCTTTGAAAAGATCTGCTAAGTAGCGAATGAAAAAAAGGAGGGGGGGTTTGATACTGTATGTTAAAGCAGGAACATGTATATTCCGATGTAGAGTGTCTCGGTAAACACAAAAAGATAAGTAAAAGAATATTTAATGGATGCTGAAAGCAAACTCGACTGGCATAAAACATCTGAGTGATGTTTAACAAGTAAAAGCATCTAAAACAAAGTAAGAGCCAATAAAACCGGATGATGCGCATAAAAAAGTATTATGGGATCACAGTAACAGATAATAAATGTGGTCAACATTGTAAGAGTAATAAAAAAAGGAAGGAGATGGTAAAAATAGAATAATTAAGAAAGTAGTGTAAAAAAGTCATGTTGTGTGGGATACATCTCAAAATATCAGTCGTCGTCATGGTTTGAATTCACATGTCCCTAGTACTAAGTCTATCTAATTTGTGATAAACGGTAAAAATGACAATAATATAGAAATCACCACATAATCAGAACCATTCAGTTTTGTAAGGTATATACAATTGTATATAGAGAGATAGAAAGGAAGAAAAAAAAAACATTAGTAACAGTGAGACTGTCTTTACGCAAGCTCACAATCTCAGAAACATATCATGAGGAAAACATCATGAGAAAAACATCAACAGGAACAGTAAGGTTGTTTAAACTGGAGTTAAAGACTCTGAATAACGGGAACAAGAATCATAGACCTGGGGGGTTGAAAAAAAGGTCTGCTAAAAGTAATATAATTGTAAATAATATTTTGGGAGGGTAATTATCATCTAGATTTGTCTTATCTCTAGTAAGATTTATAAGAAAGGACCCATATAGAAGTCTTTGTTTAGACCCAATGGGGCTAATGCATCAAGTTTGTGGATCCAATATAATTCTCTTTGTGCAAGTCTTTTTGCATTATCTCCTCCCCTGGGTAAGTGTTTCATGATTTCCAGGACCAGCCATCGGATCTGTGAGATGTTATGTCGGTTCTCATTGAAATGCCTAAATACTGGTGACTTCTAATTGCCTGTTCTTATATTAGATTTGTCCTCGGTAAGTCTCGCCTTTATTTTTCTTGTGGTTTTGCCTACATAGTATTTGCCACAAGGGCATTTCAAGGCGTAAATTAGATTTTTGTTGTCAGAAGTTGCAAAATCTTTTAGAGGAATTTTCTTGCCACTATTGGGATGTCGGATGTGGTCTCCTTTCAAAATATTAGAACACTGTTGGCAATTAAGACAGGCAAATGTGCCATGTTTTGGTTTAGCCAGGAACATTTGCTGTTGACTTTTTTGTTTTTCAGCTCTGATCAATGAGTCTCTGAAGTTCTTGCCCCTTTTAAAGGCCAAAATTGGAGGTTCCGGAAATAGTTTGTTGAGATTGCTATCAGACTTTATGATGTCCCAATTCTTTAGAATAATCTTTTTGATCCGAAAGCTTTGACTTGAAAATTTAAGTGTGTGCATCAATCTCATGTTTTTATTTCTTGGCTTCTCTTTCAACAGTTTTTTTTTTTCTCCAAGGTTGCAGTACGTTCAATAGCCTTATTGATAGTATGTTCCGGGAATCCTCTTGTCTTGAATCTTGTTCGCATTTTTTCAAATTCGTGTGTCAATTGGGTTGCATCTGAAGTGATTCTTTTAGCCCTTAGGCATTGGATGTGAGGTAGATTCTGTTTCAAATGTGATGGGTGAAAACTTGTGTAATGTAGGGTACTATTGGCATCCGTAGGTTTTCTATAAATTTTTGTGATAAATGTGTTGTCTAGTCTGCCGATATCAACATCCAGAAAATGTATTTGTGGATTGCCTACTTCCAATGTGAACTGAATCTTTCTGTGACACCCATTAAGGTAGACAAAACATTGTTGCAATTCATCCTGTGTCCCATTCCAGATACCAAAAATGTCATCAATAAATCGTTTCCAGAAAATCAAGTTCTTGTTACAAGGTTCTTTGTTTAGAATAAATCTTTTCTTAAAATGGTACATAAAAATATTTGCATATTCAGGGGCCACTGAGGAGCCCTTTGATGTGCCCGAAATCTGGAGGTAGAATTTGTTGTTGAAGCGGAAGTAATTATTATTTTTATTGTAAAGAATAATATTGATGATTTCAATAGCATGTGTCACACTTAGAATTGAGAACAATAGCATGCACCGTATCTAGATAGGATTGTGAATATTAGCATGTGCTACACTTAGAATTGAGAACATTAACATGTGTCGTATCTAGATAGGATTGTGAATGTTAGCATGTGCCACACTTAGAATTGAGAACATTAACCTGCGCCGTATCTAGATAGGATTATCAATGTTAGCATGTGCCACACTTAGAATTGAGAACATTAACCTGCGCCGTATCTGGATAATTATTGTGAAAACTAGTGAGTGCCACACTCAGACGGAATTATGTAGATCAGCAAGTACTACACTTAGACAGAGCTGTGAATGTTAGCATGTTAAATGTAATATAACCCACTAATCGATATAAGCTGAAACTCTCTGCATACTTATTTCACAAAAAAACTCACACATCCATCTCTCGCACAACAAGCTGCACACACTTTACCACACCGCAACAACACATAAGCCGCACCAACAGCACACTCGGACTGACACCGAGCCAATATTCGCACCAAAGCTCAGCACCCAGTGACTACCGAGTTGAACCTGCCAACATTACACCACTCCTCTCTCTATCCTACTCCTTCTTAACCTTACAAACCCATCCCACCTTCCCGTTTACAGATCCACCAGAGTGCCTGGGGACCAATTCCGTTGGTGACTGTGCACTATATAAGTACCTTTAACATAACATAACATAACATAAGCAAATTTCTATAAGTGTGTGCGTTTAACATGGGCATAAGTGTATAAAGTTTCATACTTCTAGCAGAAATAGATTTTGTGTAAAATCACATTTCTTGCCATTTCTTTCCAGAACATGTCACACGATTTTGCCGCCTCTTGAAACGTGCAGCCAAAATTTAGATTCACAAATCTGTTGTTTTCATATTTTTCACAATTTTAAACAGTAAGTTATCCATCTTTTTAAAATGTGTTCTTCGTCCTTGTTAAGCAACAAATGGTTGTTTTAGCTCCACACCTTGGTCTCTCCCCGGAAGCCCAGGAGCCATCCCCCATGTTTGCTCCTTGCAGAGGCCATTTACGACTGTCCTCACACCTCGCATTTCCTTAGCAGCAGCTGTTCATTGTTCCCTTTTGCCTCTGTAGACCAGGTTCTTTCCAAACTCTATAATTATCTCATTGGTGTGATTTATTGCTGGAAGGAAAGGCCTTCCTTCTGTGGAGAAACCTGATATTCCAGTTTGGTAGCTTTTAGCCAGGCTTGATTTAATTGTTAATTATGTTGCATTTTCCCTTAGCTTAAAACAAACTTGTGATTTAAAAATAGCAGCTAGAATTTTGATTCAAGATTTTAAACCATGGGATCAAAACAATTACAATATAGGTTACTCTCAGTAACAGGCCTCTTACTTTGCAAACATTTGGTTTCAGTCTATGTACATATTTAAGTTTAATCAGGCAGGTTCTTGACAGCTGTCATCACAGCAGTCCTCTGCTGCACAGTGATTTTTTGACATCCACAGAAAGGCCACTTTTGCTGTGGAAATCCCTTATGCTTTCAGCTTTTCAGGACCCCTGCAAGTTCACAATGATTTCTTAGACTAAGTGAATTGTAGCACCCAGCAATCATTTTGGATGTTTGAGGGTGTTTTGTACTGGCATTCTGCAGTTTCAGCAACAAAGCAAAGGGATTTAAAGCAAGATTTTGGGGTTTCATTTAGCAACACACTGCCTTTTCCTTCTGCACTCCATTTTCACTTGTTGTGGAGCCTGTGACATATACAAACAATATGAGTAGATCAATCGACACACCTGATTTTTGTGTGTATATAATAAATGGATTTTATATAAGGGAATAATGCATTTTAAGGAGAAAGATGACAGCCCTGTCATATGGGCTGCAAAGACATAAAACAAAAGTCAAGTTCCCAAATCTGGGAACTCACGTCCTCTGCACTCTATGGGTGGCTCAATGATGAGTCCTATTATTAATTTTTTCTATTAAATAAAAGATTGGGTAATATATTCGATTGAGATTAACAGTAGAATGATCAATAATAATTGTTCAATTGCATATGTACAAATATACACAATGACAAAAAGTATATTAGTTTAAATCCAATGATTTATTTGGGAGCCCAACGCGTTTCGTGAATTGTTCACTTCTTCAGGGGCAATTTTCAAAATTTTCAAACTTTTCAAACAATCCCTGAAAAACATAACATTCAAATAAATCCACATTAGGACAAATCATCTCAATGCAGAATATCTTATATACTATTACAAAGGTAATCAAGTCAGTCATATCATAACGCCTAATTTTGTGGATAAACATCCAAAAAGAAACCCATATCATGCTCATTCATTTGTTCCTTACTAATAGTCATAGACACACTGTGTCCTGTCTGTACAAAAAAAGTCCATCACAAGGTGAATCACATATAATGTCTATTTGGTATGTTGTGTTAAACCAAATAGTCAATAAAGCAATTGCTGTCACAAATAGGGCATGTCAATATTCCAAGAGAACATTTACCTATGGTTTAGATTATATCAGTCATCAAAAAGATAGTTTTGCATCATAAAGAAGGTGGGAAGTAGCTCCTCTGTCAATTCGCGTCAGAATATGCTGAGGTCCTATTTGAAGAATATGCAAAAAAAACTATTGTAAAAAATTATTGGAATTGATATATAGGTAAGAAAAAGTAAGGATAGTAAAGGCCTTGGCATAGCTGTATTTTACCAGCAAGGGTCTCAACACAGTTAACAAGTAAATACTGAGGAGGGATCCAGTTTGGTAGTGTGGTCAGCAATGAATGGGACAGGGAAAACCCCTGATCTAAAAAAGAATAAAAAAAAGGAGGGTTAAATTACCCTAGTGGGCTTAAAGTCAGACAAGTATCAAAGGTCGAAGTATACTCACGTTGGACGAAATAATGTAGAAGAAAAGAAGGGGGAGCTGTCTCCTGGCAGGATCTTCTACAAAGGAGGTGACTAAAAGCGGTCCTTAAATACTCAGAAGTATAGCGATGCAAATCAACGTACTGCATCGAGAGAACGTGTGACATCACGGTGTAAACACTGTGATGTCATCACGCGCATGCGCAGTTGCGGTTAATAGCGAAGTAGATACGAAGAAACAAGGGTTGTAAGAGTATGTCCTTTGAAAAGATCTGCTAAGTAGCGAATGAAAAAAAGGAGGGGGGGTTTGATACTGTATGTTAAAGCAGGAACATGTATATTCCGATGTAGAGTGTCTCGGTAAACACAAAAAGATAAGTAAAAGAATATTTAATGGATGCTGAAAGCAAACTCGACTGGCATAAAACATCTGAGTGATGTTTAACAAGTAAAAGCATCTAAAACAAAGTAAGAGCCAATAAAACCGGATGATGCGCATAAAAAAGTATTATGGGATCACAGTAACAGATAATAAATGTGGTCAACATTGTAAGAGTAATAAAAAAAGGAAGGAGATGGTAAAAATAGAATAATTAAGAAAGTAGTGTAAAAAAGTCATGTTGTGTGGGATACATCTCAAAATATCAGTCGTCGTCATGGTTTGAATTCACATGTCCCTAGTACTAAGTCTATCTAATTTGTGATAAACGGTAAAAATGACAATAATATAGAAATCACCACATAATCAGAACCATTCAGTTTTGTAAGGTATATACAATTGTATATAGAGAGATAGAAAGGAAGAAAAAAAAAACATTAGTAACAGTGAGACTGTCTTTACGCAAGCTCACAATCTCAGAAACATATCATGAGGAAAACATCATGAGAAAAACATCAACAGGAACAGTAAGGTTGTTTAAACTGGAGTTAAAGACTCTGAATAACGGGAACAAGAATCATAGACCTGGGGGGTTGAAAAAAAGGTCTGCTAAAAGTAATATAATTGTAAATAATATTTTGGGAGGGTAATTATCATCTAGATTTGTCTTATCTCTAGTAAGATTTATAAGAAAGGACCCATATAGAAGTCTTTGTTTAGACCCAATGGGGCTAATGCATCAAGTTTGTGGATCCAATATAATTCTCTTTGTGCAAGTCTTTTTGCATTATCTCCTCCCCTGGGTAAGTGTTTCATGATTTCCAGGACCAGCCATCGGATCTGTGAGATGTTATGTCGGTTCTCATTGAAATGCCTAAATACTGGTGACTTCTAATTGCCTGTTCTTATATTAGATTTGTCCTCGGTAAGTCTCGCCTTTATTTTTCTTGTGGTTTTGCCTACATAGTATTTGCCACAAGGGCATTTCAAGGCGTAAATTAGATTTTTGTTGTCAGAAGTTGCAAAATCTTTTAGAGGAATTTTCTTGCCACTATTGGGATGTCGGATGTGGTCTCCTTTCAAAATATTAGAACACTGTTGGCAATTAAGACAGGCAAATGTGCCATGTTTTGGTTTAGCCAGGAACATTTGCTGTTGACTTTTTTGTTTTTCAGCTCTGATCAATGAGTCTCTGAAGTTCTTGCCCCTTTTAAAGGCCAAAATTGGAGGTTCCGGAAATAGTTTGTTGAGATTGCTATCAGACTTTATGATGTCCCAATTCTTTAGAATAATCTTTTTGATCCGAAAGCTTTGACTTGAAAATTTAAGTGTGTGCATCAATCTCATGTTTTTATTTCTTGGCTTCTCTTTCAACAGTTTTTTTTTTTCTCCAAGGTTGCAGTACGTTCAATAGCCTTATTGATAGTATGTTCCGGGAATCCTCTTGTCTTGAATCTTGTTCGCATTTTTTCAAATTCGTGTGTCAATTGGGTTGCATCTGAAGTGATTCTTTTAGCCCTTAGGCATTGGATGTGAGGTAGATTCTGTTTCAAATGTGATGGGTGAAAACTTGTGTAATGTAGGGTACTATTGGCATCCGTAGGTTTTCTATAAATTTTTGTGATAAATGTGTTGTCTAGTCTGCCGATATCAACATCCAGAAAATGTATTTGTGGATTGCCTACTTCCAATGTGAACTGAATCTTTCTGTGACACCCATTAAGGTAGACAAAACATTGTTGCAATTCATCCTGTGTCCCATTCCAGATACCAAAAATGTCATCAATAAATCGTTTCCAGAAAATCAAGTTCTTGTTACAAGGTTCTTTGTTTAGAATAAATCTTTTCTTAAAATGGTACATAAAAATATTTGCATATTCAGGGGCCACTGAGGAGCCCTTTGATGTGCCCGAAATCTGGAGGTAGAATTTGTTGTTGAAGCGGAAGTAATTATTATTTTTATTGTAAAGAATAATATTGATGATTTCAATCGCAAATTCTTTATGTATCAGAACGTCATCATGTTGTAACAAGAACCATTCCAATGAGGCTATACCTTCTGCGTGTGGAATTGACGTATAAAGGCTGGTAACGTCTAGTGTAAACAAAAGGACTTGGGATTCATTTAAATGTAATTCATCCAAAAAGTTCAAGAAATGCGAAGTGTCTTTTAAGTAAGTTTCTGTCTTCTGTACCAAGGGCTGGAGTGCCTTGTCCAAATATATATATTTGTACATATGCAATTGAACAAGTTGAAGTCTGCATATCGTGATGATGCTATACCTCTTTCCCTTTTAAAGGAGGCATCTGTCGATCTGATTGAGCATATTACCACTGCTGTCAATGGGGGTCATTGCGAGTTTGGAGGTAGCCTTAGCGCCATGGCTGCCTCCAAACTCGTGTCCGGGTTCCTTGAATGGGGACTTACCGGGTCATTCCAACCTTTGGGGACCCAGTAAATCCCCATTCAAAATAACCATCCCCATTCCCATTTGAGCCCCCATAGGGCTCAATGGCAATGAGGAGGGAGTTATTAACGGGCCCATTATTAGCTCCCTGTTCCCTTAGCGGCTCTCGCAAAGGGCGGCTGGTAAAACTAAGGGACCTCGTAATGCGGCGGTAAGGAGTTAACGGCATCCTTACCAGCGCCGTTAACCCCTTACTGCCGCACTCGTAATGAGACCCAATATCTCTTTCTCTAGTGGAGTAATTCCCCCTTCTCTTAAGCATGCCTTGGTGGGTCCACTTCTTAAGAAAACCTCTCTTGACCCCAATCTACTATCCAACTACCGTCCTAGTTCACTTCTTCCCTTCCTTATGAAGCTGATGGAAGCACTGGTGTCCCCCCTTCTGTCCAATTTTCTTGAATCCTCTCACTTCTTTGACTCATTTCAGTCTGGGATTCAGCCAGGTAGGGGCATTGAGTCCGTCTTGAACTCAATACTGGATGATCTGGCACATCTGGTAGACAAGGGTGGTGTCAGAGCAGTCGTTCTTTTAGATCTGTCAGCTGCTTTTGACACAGTTGATCACTCCATCTTGCTCTCTCGACTCTCAGGTGCTGGCTTCTCTGGCCGGGTTCTCGATTGGTTCACTTCTTTCCTGTTCGACCATTCTCAGTCTATTTCTCTTCGGCTCAGGAGCTGACTGGAGGATCTGGGGCGATGGATGATGAGAAACTGGCTCAAGCTCAACTGCAGTAAGACCAAGGTCCTGGTTGGGGGTACTTCATCTCCCCAACTATTCTGGACCTCGCAATTCTGGCAGTCAAGTTTGGGACCTCCCCCCCCTCTCAGTTCCATCCGTCCATAACTTGAGCGTACACATATCTTCATCTCTTGCCCTTAATGACCAGGTGGCTAGTGTAGGGAGGGCCGGGCACTTTAAACTCTGCTTTTTACAGAAAGTCCTGCCCTTCATTCCCGCCAAATGTCAGGCACCGCTGGTGGCAGCTCTGGTTTTTAGCTCCCTTGATTATTGTAACTCCCTTTATTTGGCTCTACCATGTTATCTGATTAACAGGCTTCAATTATTGCAGAATGCTGCTGCCCGTTCTATACTTGGCCCGCCGTTTGGATCCCATCTTTCTCCTCTGTAAGGGAAACTGCACTGGCTTCCTGTTGCCAGCCACATCCTGTTTAAATCCTGGTGTTTGGTGCACCGTGCCATTTACAGCATAGGCCCCAAGTACCTTCAGGCCAAATTTGTCCACTACGGCCCAACCCGCCTGCTGAGATCTCAGCATGCTCTTCTTATAGCAGTCCCCCACTACCGTCTGAAGCATAAGGGTGGTCGAGCCTTTTCCATGATGGCTGTAAGATCTTGGAATGATCTCCCCATTGCACTTCGTGCGACTGCGGATCACTTCACCTGCCGCAGACATTTGAAAACGACTCTCTTTTAGTATGGGGTCCTTGCTGCAGTTATGTTACTTGTCCTCCTACCATTCGTTAGCACCAAGATGCCTTTGGGTGTACGTGCACTTTATTAAGTTCCTTTAACATAACATAACATTACATAACATAACATAACTGTACTTTTCACAAAGAAGGACTATCCATTTGCATATCAGTCTTTGGCCCGCACACAAGGGCAGTCCATGCCTGGCAAACCTCCTTTGAACAAGAGTGCCAACAGCAACCCCAGACAAGTGTTTTGTTCTAGTCGGGCCTCATCAATGAGGTGGAGCTGTGCCTCTCTGAGCGCAGTGAGCAAGGGGTCCACGTCTGGATTCCCCCAGGTAACTTAGGGTGACCAATCCTGAGTTCCTTGCAAAAACACAAAAAAAACAGCAGACGCCCCTCTTTTGAAAGAACTTGGCATGTTAACCTGTTCTGTGGTTTTACCCACTTTAAGAGTCATGGTCAATGTTGGGTTCTGGTGCCGGTGCACAGTCTGCATGAATTGTTGTATTCCGGTTTTCTAGTTGTTAAGCTGTGGTCCGGGTTTTCATGGCTGCTCACTGTTGCATTGTGGACGATGGAGTCCTGAAATACAAAAGATAGAACTGTGTATAACTTCACTTTTGTGAGGCATTAGGAGATAAATAGTGGCACAATTGATAACATTTGTGGATCCAGAGGTTATTATTCGGGGACGGGGGACCCCCTAAATTCCCACTTTTAATGTCTTGGGCAGGGCTGGTCATGTCCTTTGTTTTAGTGAGCATTCTGCCCAAATGTAAGCAGGTCCCTGTCCTCCCCCTTGGCAGGATCATGACCTTGATCCTGTCACATTTGCCAAATTCGAAGTGGTTTTGAACGTTATCATGTTGTGGCACTGACTTCACACGTGGAAAACTATGTAAGATTCTGAAATTATTAACATTATGATCTGAAAATACAATTGAGAAAAAGTGACTCGTTGTTGCGTGAAACAAAAGAAATAGAGATACATAATATTGCGGCAAGGGTAAGGTTGATGCACACTTCTGTACTCTGTGTGTAATATTGCAACATCGCATGCGACCTTCTGAACCTGCTCACAATGACAAAGTATTTAATCTTAATGTGTTTAGACAGCGCATGAACAAATTGCAAACTGCAACGCAGCCACCTATAAATGTGACCTGCTAAGGGAATATTTTGTTCACAAGTGGCATGAGTCGAACATCATCATAGACATACTTTAATATTATGCTCAATTAGTCATGCTATGTATGACACACATTAAATTGGAAAGACCTTTGGGGACTCTGTTTAACAAACTGGAAAATGTAGGACCTAATATCGAATGTCGGTTTATCCATGATCTATGGTTTCCAAAAGTGTTTGATGACAGATCCAGAAACAGAAATAGCCAAGCCTCTATTCCATGGGGGGTCCAACCTTCTATGAAAAGAGAATGTTCTACAACTTCACGTCCAACATAAAAAAAGATGCAGAGTGAACTTATATTACTTGTATTGAAGAGCTGGTACCAGTATGAAAACAGGCTTTCCTTTTTGACACTAATTCCGAACGGTTAGCCTTGTTTTAATAAATGATGACTGGGTAGGATGCTTTTCATGTTAGAAAAACACCAAACAAAACTATTTCCCAAATATTTCGAAATGTCAATCGTTTTTGAGACAATATATTGTCTGCAGAAAATAAGTGGAGCTTGCATAAATGCAAACTGCACACTTACACCATAATGCATGTTGTAAAATAAGGTCGTTTTCTGATTTCGCTGTATTCCCTCAGTATTATAACTAAGTCAAATATTGTTTGGGGTCTGAGTATGTCAAGTTGGCATGGCCATGTGGATTGCTACCTGATGTATGTTGGTGTAATGTAGATTGTGCATGTATAAAGCACCTCTGCCAATGTGCTTGCCTTGTTGCATGTGGCTCGACAAGAAAAGAGGTGGAGGTGAGTTACTAACGGGACAGAGGTAAAGGCAAGTGTAAATCATGAGCTGCTGATATGTGCCGGTCAGATGTACCCGAGTGTCAGTATGTATGTATCTATTTAATTATTGTGCATTTGGAAGGTGCTCATTCATAAACAAATTGTGCTTCAAAACGCCCACATGACAAGGGGAGGGAACAAGGGAACACAACAAGGAAATTGGAGTAAAAAAACAATGATGAGGAAAAGGCAGAGGCGGTCCTACTAGGCCCTGTGAACATTCGGAACGTGCAAGTGGAGAAAGAGAGAAGGGACATGGAAGGAGGGTAAGTGCTAGAGTTTCCACAGAGGGGGAAGTGCAGGAGAACCAGTTGCAGGGCAACTTGTAAGTGCCAGGCAGTGGCCGCTTGGTAGGAGAGTGGTCCCCTGCAAGTACAACAAGTGCGGGCCTGTGAGACACCACAGACCAGTGGGTGCCCAAAGGTAAGTGCGGGGGAGGGTGGAGGCCGCAGGCGATTGGACAGAAGACCAGGGCCCAGGAGGAAACATAAGGGCCCAGTCTGCCAATCTCAGCGACTGGGGGTTAGCACGGGCGGGAGAGGGGGTAAGGAGGATAAGAAGAGGAGGGTCTTCAGGAGCTTGCTGAATTTGAAGATCTCCTGCTCAGAGAGGAAGGGGGAGGCTGCTCCAGCGGAGGGAGCCAGTTGAGGAAAGAGATCAACCACACTTTTGCTGCTTAGAGAAGCGCATGAGAAGCAGAGAGTTGGAGCCAGAAGATTGGAGAGATCTGGAGAGAGTATTTGGTGAAAGGAAGTTGTAGATAGCGTGGTCCTAGGCCCCAGACAGCCTTATAAATTTGATCCTTGCAGCAACTAGGAGCCAGTGGAATGATTTTAGGGCTGGAGCTATGCAGTCCCTGGGATTGAGGTCAAGGATAAACCTTGCAGCCCTATTCTGGATTAGTTGGAGAGTGCGGATAGAGGAAGAGGGTAGATTAAGGAAGAGGATGTTGCAATAGTCCAGCCTACTGGAGATGCAGTCCGTGGCAGTCTGTTCACCAATCTCACTGTATTGCGGTCTGTTTACTGTGATCTTTATTTGGTAGGAGGAGCTGTTCTACAAAAACTTGAGTTTCCGCGTAGCAGCGTGGAGTGGTGTGCCAGTGGCAGTCCATGCACCAATCTTGTTGAATTGCAGTCTGTTTCTGTGGTCTTTACTTGGAGAAGGAGCTGTTCTACAAAAACTTCAGTTTCCCCGGAGCGGCATGTGCTGTGTGGACTTGGGGAGCCTGAGCCTGGGCCTGGGCTTCCCCGCTCGTCACTGTGACAGTGACTAGCTGCTGCCTGATCGGATGGAGCAGGTGAGTGCTGTAGAAGTTCCTTCACTGTTTATATGCAATATTGACTACTAATAACTGCACCTATAACCAGTGTGCGCCTGAAAGAGAAGGAGTTTGCCCGCCCCCATGTATGGTCTGAGGAGCGTCAAACTGTTTATGCCCCTGCCTGAGAAATGTGCTCTCTTGTCAGATGAGGAGATTGTGGCCAGGGCTAACATGCTGTTACCACCCTCCCCTCAGTAGAGTGTTTTTATAATGCCTATTGATTTTCCCTGGACTGATGGGGATAGTGCTGCACCAATTTAAGGCTATCATCGGAGACGCTTGATGAGCAAGGATTGAGGGATATAAAACCTAATTCCAAAGGTTTGATTACTGCTTTTTTTCAAACACAAGCCCATAAAATCACTTTGTTACATCCTAAGCCAAGCCCTATTGTACTAACAGCTAAACCCTTACCCGTGCCTAGAGTTACATTTTCTGTGCCCTCCATTTCTATTGGAAGCAATGGGAATCCCAGTTATCTGGACTCGCCGCCTGGTTTGGGTAAGAGGTATATACCAGATTATGAGTCTACTCTTTCATCACTTGGATCTCCCCCTCCTCTGCCTCCCATTGTAACCCTGACGGCCCTTCATAAGGCAAAATGACAAATGACCCCTATGGGCTGACTCTTTGGTGGAGATTAATCAGGTTTTATGAGTTTTGGTCTCTCCTTACAAGAGTCTAAAATTACAAACTAAATATAACGCAGTACTTCTGGAATCACTCCTGTTAAAATTCGACATTATAAAATTGCATGCCACAGCGAAGGAGTTTTTGTTTACTCGTGGTCTGACTAACATCATCAAACATTCCAGAGTGCCAGAGGAAGCTGTAAAGGAACATGAAATTATTGTGACAAACAGGCCTCACTCCAGGGGGCCTGAACTGGTCTCCTCTGGTGATGAGGCGACAAACCAGAACTTGGCTCAGTTGCAAACCGGGGACAAACCAATGGACAGTGTCACTCTGTGCGATCCCGACAGTGCCTCCACTAATATGGCATGCCAAATATGTGAAACTAAGAAGCCACAGTCGGCGTCTCAGATGCCTGTTGACTTTCAGAGGGACTCGGATCACATCACTGGAATAGGTGATTCTTAAGTCCTCATTGTGACCTCGGACTCCCCCCTGAGCCTGCGGGCTTCAAACAAGGACCACTGTAAGCCCTATGGAAGGAAAATCTGGAAAAGAAGGGGGGCTTCAAAGAAGAAATCAGAAAATCGAAACAGCAGTAAATTTGAACTCTCAAGCCCTCCGGATTCTTTCTGCATCTCTGTTCCCTCAGTTGAACACGGATAAAGATTCGGAGCCCGCTAAATCTGGGGCTCCATCTGCACCTTTGCCCCTACCTATTGGCGTAGGCTCAACTGTTTTGGATGCACTTGATCCCAGTGAACCCTGAACTAGAGTGGGTGTAACGGCCCAGGAATGTATTCAGCAGCGAGCGCTCCCGACTAACCATTCGGCTCCACAGGGCCTGTGGTTCTACAAACCCTTACATTTGGCAGTGGTGAAGGAAGCGCCAGTGGGATGCCGTTGGGCTAGAAGTATTCAGCAGCATTGGAAATTGGCTGAAAGTCGGGTGAATATTGGTCGGAGGCATGGGCCGATGGGTTTGGCATACATCAGAGACACCGGATTAAAAGCCATGAGTCCATTGACAGACATGAAGAAGGGCATTGGCATTCTATTTGGAAGTGTTATCCCTGAGAACATTGTTTTCAGCTTGAATGGCATAAATGTCTTACACCTGTTATAAGAGGACTCCAACTTGAACGGCATCTCAACATCTTACATTAAGAGGGTTCACTTTTCTGTGAGACAATGAGTCAGCGTATTCATCGATCCGTGTTCTACTTCAATTCGAAGTTGGTTGCAGATTTAGTATTGCATGAAAGAGAATCTATTAGAATGTTTGGCTTTGATGTGATTGATTTTGTGGATGCCTGTAAAGCAGAGTACCACCAAGTCTGTAGGCATAGATGAAAAATTGAAAATGAATATTAAATGAAGGCTTCTGAAGCCTCAAATGACTGGTCCTGGTGAATGAGAAATATTCAGCACTAACTATCAGTCAGTGTTCCACCTATAACTGGGACGCCCAATTCATTCTCAATCCTGCCATGGAATACAAAGAGCCATTCTGGTTTATTTAACAATTAAGTGGTGGGGTCGGAATTTAAGGCACAATGGGTAGTCTGTCTACAAGAAACCTGGCTACTGTCCCCTCCTGTTCTGGACGGCTGAGTAATCACTGCCCAGCCAGCCAGGAGGGGGGGGGAGCGTGGCACACCCTATGGTGGCCTGCTATTCTTGATTCGATCAGATGATGGGCTCAACGTGATCCAGGCTGTTAATGATTTCAATGGCATCTTACCGACTCACGTGGAGTTGTTTGGGGAGGTATCTGTTCACTTGTTGGTACTCAATGTTTACTGGCATGAGAAAGTGGTGGTTTACCTGGATCACCTCACTGATTTTATTAGCGATTGATGTGCTTTGCACATTGGTGGCCAAGTAATCTTCATCAGGGACCTGAATTCTGATTGTTGATCCCAGGGGCCCTATGGGTCGATATAGAGCCCATCCAAAAACACTTAATGGGGTGCGATGGCTGAAAGGTTTGAGTGGGCTAGGTCTGCAGCATCTCAATGGTGAGCTGCAGGGAGATACCTCACACATTTTTACCTAGTCCAACCGCTCACCGCCCTGCACCATTGATTATTTTTCATCACTGATTGGCTCATTTTGGGAATGTTGTGAGTGGGGGCTAGCTAGCCTTTTTGGTTGTAACGCCTGAGCTTCTATCCGGGGCTACAACCAAAAGACCCGGGGCTATAGCCCCCTCAGCCCCCCTTATCTATGCCTCTGCAGAGAGCAAGGTGTTTGCATCCATCTTGCTGTCCCATCTGGAGGAGTGGCTTTGGCTGTTGGTAGATTGACAAAGTGGCAGACTGGCTTCCGTAGAAGCCTTAGTACCTCCTTGAATGGTTCCATCATCAATGTAATCCAGTATTGTGCCTGGGTCGGTAAATATAAGACAATGTATATGGCATCCATAGACCTAACTGCAGCATTCGATGCTGTGGATCACCAATTACAGTGGAATAAGCTTAAATGGTGGGGGATTCCATAGGGTTTGCTAAGCCTTTTGGTTGGCCTCCATGCCAACTCAGAGATCCAGGCGCTGCATTACGACAAGGGGTTAGCCAGGGTTGCGTTTTGGCACCCTGCTTTTTTAACCTCTATTTGTCAGATGTGGGCAATTATTTAGGGCCTGCGGTGTTGGTTAGTCTTGCAATTGATCAGTTTAGGCCACACTGGTTAGCCTATGCTTATTACTTTTTCTCTTTGATTTTACAACAGTGGTAATGCAGCGTTTACTAATAGCATTTAAGGCCTATATGGGGAAACATTCCCTAAAGATTAATACTTCTTAAATGAAGATGGTGTGCTGCTGCAAGAAGATAAAGAATGTCAATCCCAAATGGCTTATTGGGAAGGAGCCTACAATGAATGTCAATTTGCTGGTCTATTTGGGGTTCTACATTCAAGCCACACCTAGTCGAACAAGGCTGATGTGAGAGAGTGTACAATGTTACTCATAAATCGACTTGTGAGAGTGGTTGGCAGTTATGGCAAATACACCTTGAAATCTGCCTTCAAATGTTACGAAGGGAAGCTTGTCCCTAAAATGTTGTACGAAATGGACATTTATTTGCTATCGCTTATGGATCTCCTACCCCACCTTGAAGACTTGGTGTGGCATTGGGTGTTGAGGGTCCCCAATGTGTTCCCTAAAGAAGTGATCAGGTATGATTTGGGTATAACATCCCTACAGGCCTGTGCAAAATGGAAATACTTGTCATTGGTGAGGAAAATCCTCTGTTCTGTAGGGGGCTCCCTGTTACTATATATTTGTTTTTGATTGATAAGGGTACATTTTCCAAATAAAGAGTCTAAAAACAAATACCGGGAATACAGTGGGGAAGGCATTTGATTGTTCTACCTTATCGTATGTACATATCGTGTAAGTTATGACAAATATGCCCTTTGACAATAGAGGACAAGAGCGGTTTTAGAAGTTCCCTCTTGTTTTCCATTTTGTTAAAGGGAACTTTACAGACTATGGGCCTTATTCAGAGATTTGAGGTAGCCATGGCGCTTTTTGCGCCATGGCTGCCTCCAATACCGGGTCTGGCAACGGTCTGGTTGAATGAGGACTTACGGACCCTGGAGGACCCGGTAAGTCCCCATTCACCAAACCATTCCCCATTCCCATTGAGCCCCCAGAGGGCTCAATTGGAATGGGGAAGGCACTAATAACGGGCCCGCGAATAGCAGGCCCGTTATTAGTGCCCTGGTCCCTTAGCGGGACCCTTAAAGGACGTAAAGGACGTGTGGTTACACCACACATCCTTTACGGTTCCCGTTAAGGGACCTCGGAATTGGGCGGTAAGGGATTACCGGCACTGGTCTCCTTACCAGTGCCCGGTATCCCTTACCGCCCACCTCGGAATGAGGCCCTAAGTGTACTGAATAAAGATGGAGGTCAGGAAGATGCAGTAGAAAGGCTGCAGGTTGTAAGGTTGCTGGATTAATTGAAAGTACTTCCAGGTAAGTCAGGGACACGAGTTCTGATACAAATCTTCAGTTTTAGGCAAGAGCTTCAAGTACGTGTGGGGTTGCATCCACTGCCACATGAACTCCTCAGGAATCCCTTGTCTAACTAACTTTGGGAGAAGGCTCAACCTGGTTCCATCCAATACATTTCACATGCCATCACTCATTCAAGCATTCACATCACTCAGGCATTCTCACATACAATAGGGTGGGAAAATGGGACTCAATGGTAGGTGATGCCTTGAGTGTGATTTCCCAGAACCCCACCCTACATCAGACTTTCCAATGAGAGCCCACAAATTGTTAGAGTCAAGGCTTTTATCAGCATTGGATATGAAGGGGCACGGTTCTGCAACAGTGGGTGGAGTGTTCTACTGGGGGCCCCCTTTCCACTCCTTTAAATACAATCCACAATGGACTAAACCCCAATCTGAAGCATTTAACTAATTGCAGGTGCTACACACGCCATATTTATGATCAGCTTTCATAAGTCAACCTGTTGAAATCCTTGCCTCCCGGCCTGGGTCATGCAATATGCTTTTTTGGAGACGGGGCCCAGAGGTAGGACCTACTGCTCAAAGCCCTCAGCAGGTATATGCAAAACCCAATTATTTATTCATCTGACACCTCCTGTGTTATTATTCTCTGGCTTCATCCACAAGTTCTTTCTGATAGGACCAGTCCTCAAAAAAGAGGAGACAACGACAAACATGAGTAAAATAATATTCCTATTAGTCCAAGTTCAGTGCTCATCTGTCACGTCAGGTCAGAAGCTTGTTGGCTAATTGTGCACTAATGCACCACTATTGGTTTACTTACAGACCTGTCTATAATATCATCACATAACCTTTATCCAATGCTTGTTATCAGATTATACATACATACATACATAGCAAGAAGAATACCTACACGTTCAATAATTACTTCTTTATTAAAACCTCAGTTACCCATAAGATAATTAAGAATAGTCACAACGGAGACGGTTAGTAAAATCCACAAAGGACGATCAATCATGTAAAAACTATTCAGAGCATACAAACGTCATTCAAGGTTAAAACATAATCAAACAGCAATTCACTTGTATAAAACTAGAATTTAGTATTCTTAATGGGCCTGTTACGAGTTTGGAGGTAGCCATGCCACTTTTAGCGGCATGGCGACCCCCAAACCAGATACCGGGTCCGCGTTCCAGGAATAGGGAATTACCAGCCATTCCGACTTTGACGGGCCTGGTAATTGCCATTATCGGGACCCAGACCCGGTACATCCCCATTCCCATTGAGCCCCCATAGGGCTCAATGGGAATGGGGAGGATTCTAACAATGGGCCCGTTATTGATGGGCCCATTGTTAGCATCCTGGTCTGCTAGCGGGTCCCACTAAGGACGTCTGGTCTGGTCAGGCCAGGCGTCCTGAGTGGGATCCACTGAAGACCTCGTAATAGAGCAGCCCGGAATGAACGGTGCCGGTCCCTTACAGGCATCATTCATTCCGTGGCTGCCTTCCTCGTAATGAGGCCTAATGTCTATTATTTTGACCGTTCTGGGATACTGGCAGCCTGGCATTATGTTCTCATTACTACACAATTGCTTCGCAGGCACCCTACAACCCAACTATTTAAAACATAGATCTCTCCCCGCTAAAGCACTCCCTTGTGCACCCTCTTCTCAAGAAACCCTCCGCCGGCCCGTCTTGCCCGGCCAACTACCATCCAACCTCCATCCCTCCTTTCTTGGGCAACCTCCTGGAAAAGCTGACCATCTCCCAGCTTAATCTTCACACTGAATCTGTTGGTTGTTTCCATGACCACCAGTCTGGCTTCTGAGCTGCCAGAAGCACAGAAACTCCTCTCCTGAACATCCGTGAAGACCTGCTCTCCAACCTGGACTTCAACACCCCCTGTGTCCTTATCTTACTTGATCTCTCTTCTGCCTTTGATACAGTCAACCATGCCATCCTGCTCAATCGTCTCCATGATAACCTGGACATCACCGGTCAGTCCCTGGCGTGGCTGACTTCTTTCCTCTCTGACCGACCCTTCCCAGGTTCAACTTTGGTCCTTCCTCTCCTCTATTTATATGTCTACCTGTGGTGTGCCCCAGGGGATCTAACCTCTCACTCTGGCTGTTTAACCAATACCTGGCACTTCTTGCCCACCACATTGCAGCACCCTGCCCCAACGTCCAGTGCTATGTGGATGACATTCAGCTCATTTTCAGGCTACCCTCAGCCACCTCTTCTTCCTCTCTCATCTCTGACTGTCTCTCCGCCATCCAGGATCGGTGCGCTGCCAATGATCTCTGCCTTAATGCCAGTAAGACTGAGATTCTCCTCATCAGCACACCCGCCCCCTTCTTTGCTGTCTCTCTCTGGCCGGCCTCTCTTGGCCCTCTTCCTGCACCCACCTGTGAGGCCAAACATCTTGGTGTTATCTTTGACTCCGCGCTCTCCTCTCCTCACATCTCTGACATCTCTAAGAAGTCACACTACCAGCTACACTTCCTCAGAGGTATTCTTCCTTTCCTCACCTTCCCCCAGAAGCTCAAAGCAGAGCTCTGTTTCTCTCTAGGCTGGACTACTGCAACAGCCTCTTTCTAAATCTGCCTGCCCTCTGCAACCTATTCAGAACAGGACTGCAAGGCTTGTTCTTGGCCTCAAGCCCAGGGACCGTATCTCTCCAGGACTGAAATCCCTGCACTGGCCCCCAGTAGCTGCAAGGATTAAGTTCAAAACCCTCTGCATTGTCCACAAGGCTGTCTGGGGTCTGGGGCCTCAATACCTTCAACTCTATATTCCTAAATATCTTCCTTCTTGAGCTCTTCGCTCATCCGCCTCCAACTCCATCAGTGTCAGTCGCAGAGGCGTTGCTAGGGGGGGGCTAAGGGGGCTATAGCCCCTGGTCTTTTGTTGTAGCCCCTGATAGAATCTCAGGAGCTACAACCAAAAGGCTAGCTAGCCCCCAGTCCCAACAGTTCCGACATTAGCATAGCCCCGGTTCTTTTCCAGACCTAGCAACACCCCTGGTCATTGGGAGTAGATATCTCTTCGGGAGGGGCCTCCCTGCCTCACTGAAACTTGAGGAGAACCATCTCCTGTTCGAGAAACACCTCAAAAACGTTCTCATTGCTTCCGCTTTTTCTCCCACTCTCACCCGCTGAACCCCTGGCTGAAATTGCAGTGGCCACCTGGCCACCCACTGTTCTCGGGCCCAGGTCCAGTCTACCGCCAGTCGCACTCTTTGTACTGCCTTCCTGGCAACCCCGCTGTTACCCTTCAGTCCCGCTAACAGCACTTGACACTGGATGTCTACACTTACCCTTGCACTTGCCACGAGCTTGCTATACTTATTATGTTATTAGTCTATTATACCATGTACTGCACTCGCCCTTGCACTTCCCCCTACCACTTCCCATGCACTTGCGCGATCTGAATGACACCTGGCCTGGTAGGATCGTTGTTTGTCTTTCCTCTGTCCCCCTCCCTTGTCTCGTCGCGCCTTGAAACACTTGAGTTTAGGCGCGTTATAAATGCCATATCATATCATATCATATCATAGTGGCACTGAAACGTACACTGACATAGGGCCTCATTACGACCCAGGCGGTAAGTTACCGCCTGGGTCGTACCTTTACCACCATGGCGTAAACGTAGTATTATTCCGAGTACCATTCCGAGGTAGGCGGAGCGGTAAGTCCCCAATCCCCATTTACCCTTCCCCATTCCCATTTTTGCCCCATAGGGCATAATGGGAGTGGGGAAGGCGTTAATTACGCCACCGTAAATTACGGTGGCGTAATTAACAACAAGGTCCCTGGACCTCGGAATCAGGCGGTAAGGGTCGGCGCTGTTTACGCTGCCGTAAACCCCTTACCGCCTGGGTCGTAATGAGGCCCATAGTCTGCTGATTTGTAAGTTTCAACATTCTCAAACATATTATATGTATAAAATATGCAACAATGCATATGATGTTGATTTCATCAGAGTTCCTACATAGGGTCAAAGCATTATGTGGGTTGCTGATATGTTTTGATTTAATCATTGGTTTCACGTATCTGGCCTTAAGGCGTGAAGATCGATAAATGATCTGTAAACAATAAAAAGTGATCAATAGTTTCCTCACTCCTATTGCAGAGAGGGCAAAGGCCACTCCTCAAATGGCCCCTTGACTTTGTAAAGTGGGTTGAAGATATTGTGCCCATTCTGAGCCCCATGTATAAGGACCCGCCTAATGAAGGAGAAACATAATCCAGATAATCGTTATACCTACAATCGATTTTACACAACAAATAGTTTCTCATTCCATTGTTGGGCACACATTATCAACATTCGTGAATGTGATCGCGATGAAGAGGAATTTTGAATTAATGCCTTTGTTTTTGCATTGATGTCATTAGGGATATGCCAAAACTGTATACATTTTGCGTGTTTCGGCTAGGAACCACCTTCCTGCGACAGAATGCCGGACAGTGCTTTTCTGGATTTGTGAAGATCGAAAGTTGACCACAAGGGCAAACAGTAGAGCACAGGTTTCAGTAGAATGCCCTCTCCAATAAAATGTACAGATGTTTCTCAAGTAATTGCTATGAAGGCGTTACTCATAGGGAGGTGCAGTAGCTTATTTAGAAACCCGTTCGCAGAGGTAAATCGGCCTGCTGTCTTTGTGTGCCACCTGATCTGTGCCGCATAAACTGCTGCCGCTTTTACCAGCGTATTATAAATATCTATGCCAGGTTTTAAGGCTCCATCTCCCTGCCAATGCGAGAATCTAAAGATGGCACTACTCATTCTTTCTAGTGTGATCTTTGATTTCTGCAAATCGTGCCTCCAATAAAGACATCCTTCTTAGGTACATTTTTATGTTTCGGATGGAAATCCATGGCTTTGGTCTTGCTGGCATTTTATTCCATCCTCATCTTATTACATTGCTCACTGAAGACGTCCAGAAGCATTTCTGGACACAAAGCATTGTTGCCAGCAAAATAGCATAATAGCTAATATTAGCAGCAGGATCCTCCCTTGATCAAATATGGGGGTGTCTGCATTTAAAGGACTGAGGGCATTGATCAAACGATTGGTAGAAATACAGAAGAGGGTAGGGGCCAGCACACAGTCTATCCTGACTCCCTTCTGTACCTTAAAAGGCTGGTGTGTTTCACCCGTTGTACTCTAGCATATAACTGCCTGATTGTCAGCATATTGGCATTGCAAGATTCTAAGCAATTGGCTTTGGATGACTTTGTCTTTAAGTATCTCTCAGAAAAGCTTCCTGGGAACTCCATTGACAGCTGTATTCAAATCAATGAAGGCAGTGTATAGATAGGATTTCCTCAGCATGATATATTTTGGTATGATGACTGACAGCCTTAACTTTGGTTGATGCTGCTAAAGGCTTTTTGGAAGCCTGCCTACAGGTATCTGATCATGCTAGTGTCCTCTGCTCAAGCCTGCAGATGCCTCAGCACTACATTAGCAAATGTCTTCCTAGAGGCATCTAACAGAGAAAAAGGGCAATAGTTTGCCGCCGGGTCACCCCACAGTCTCTGCCTTAGTACTAGCAGCTGGCACGTGTTCCTTGGTCACTACAGTATTGAAGAAGCAAAATAATAGTGGGGGCAAGATATCTGGTTCTGACTTGAAGATGTCAATTGGCATTTGTCTGGGCCTGTAGCTTTCCCTCCCTTCTGTGAACGTATTGCTTCTCTTATTTCAAGTACTGTAAACTCTAGTGCCCCATCATATTTATTATATACCAGTTGGTCTCAGAAAACAGTAGGTATGTGTGATGGCTTGTAATGAAATGCCCTATGTGTATGCTGTGGTAGGTCAGAAGGACACAGACTCTAGTGTTGGGTGTCCTGACCCACGTTTAAGCTACCCTGCTACAACATTTGGTGCTGTGGGCTTAGAAAATTCAAGATGGCGGAAAACCCACATGTGCGCTGAAATCCAGGAAAGCTGCGCAGTTTGTGCGCCCACCAAAATGGTTGCCTCACTTGCCACCCACCAGTGCGAGAATGAAAGGCCGGGTTGCCATGAGGGAAATGGGTTGCCAAAGGAAAAACAGTAGCGCCGGTTAGCTTCAAAGCGCTTTAAAACCACCATTGGACTACCCGCACAGTAGTCTGAAACCATTGGGAATGGCAATGCTGATTGCCAAATGCAACCTAGAAGTGTGGGGAATTCATTTCTTAAATCCCAAAAATGAGTGCAGTACCAGTACTCACCACTATCCAAAAGCCGGCGTTTTAAAACCACTCTGTGTGTTTTTCTGAAGGCAAGCAAAATGCCTATTTCAAACCTTGCAACATGTGCAAAATATTCACTGAACACCAGCAGACATTTGGCAGAATGGAGTTTTGTGTGCCTACAAAATCTGGGAAATGAAGAGCCCAAAAACAATGCTTATAACAAAAATGCTATGGAGTCAGCAGCTTAAGCCTAACTGCAACTGGATTTAAAACCACCAAAATCGAAAATGTTAAATTAAATGAGTGACCTATGTTTGGTGTCACATGCCTTTGTAACTGTTGAAATGTCATAGTTTTGCACTTAGAATCAGCATTCTAGCTGCATGTGTAAAATTACAAGTTATTTTAAAAGCAACAAAAAGTTAGCTGAAGGTCTGGCTTAAGGAACTTGATTTTGCCTAGCAACGGATCCCATCAGCAGTGAAACTTGAGTCACCACTGTGTTCCCAGGCCAACCTTCCTTTTGCTGCCCAGGCTAAGGATATGCCATCTATCTGATAATTGAATTATCTGTGCTCTGCAAGAGAGTGAACAAAGCCCTCTTCACTCAGGCAAAGGTTTTTATTACCGCAGTCGTAAATTGTAGCTTCCTCTTGGCAGGAGCTGGGAGGAGCACTGCCTGTGAGAGCAAGCTGGCTTGGCAGAACTGGAAAGAACCAGAAATTCAACCTTGTGCTGAGGGTAAACCACACCCCTTTGGAGCCAGAACATAACTTTAAAAAGATGAATAACTCATAGAGCGGACATGTGAAAATTTTATAAATGATACCATAATTCTTGTGATTTTTCTGCCCACAGTTTAAGACGTGGTAGGAACCGGTGGTATGTTCAGGGGGGTTTTAGCGGAAAAGTGGATATTACTCTAAATGTGTGCATGTTAAAAATCTGAAACTTCATCAGTTAATGTCCCTACCCCCTGCACACATGTATGTAAAGTTGGGTCCATGTCGGAAATTGAAAAAGCAGTTAAAAAGTGAAATATGTGCCAGTTCTGAATGCAAGCTCCCAGGAAGAGCAGAGTTTGAACAGGGGATACCTCCTGTAATGCATGATGGGTGCATATGATTTTAAAACAATATGTACCTCTGCAAATATGTATTTGTTTCAAATCTAGATTTGTGTGTAAGTTGACAGGAGGAGTGGACTTTCTGCAGGCTGTAAAATGACATCAATCTGACTCACAGTTCAGTTTGCCAATCAAGCGGAGGAATGGAAGTTTGACCAATTAGAAGCTGAGAGAGAGGTAGGGTCAGTGATGCTAGAACACACCCACATTCTAAACACATAAAAGCAGACAGACAGGACAGATAGGGACCTTCAAAATCCATCTGCCGCTGGAAGCCCTGCCGGAAAAATCCATACTTACCTCCATCAACCTCCAGAGAGCCAAACTAGAGACTTCAATCTATCCAGAGCAGAGAGACCCAAAGAACCGGTGCCTAGCAGAGACCAGACCCCTGTGAGCAGTTCCAGAGGCCAGGCGCTGTGAGCAGAACCCGGAAAGACCTGACCAGACTGAAGTCCGTGACCAAGTCGCTTTCCTGTTCAAAATCTCTTGTGAGTACTTAGCAAAACTCAGAACACATCTCTTAGTTTAAATTCATCTAATTCAATCTATTTAACCTAAGTAGAACTGCCTCCTAGCTGTCACCTGTCATTCTAGCTGCAAAAATTTGTCACTTGTCATTTTGAAAAAGTGTGCGTTTAAAATTTACAAAACCAAAAACGACCTTTACTAAATTACTCATATCTCCGCAACCGTTTGGGCTAGAGACTTGCAATAACTTTCATTTGGAAGCTGAGATCCCAGGCTTTTCTAGGACCCCAAAACGGTAGAGATAGTCCTTGCGGTTCCTTTGTAATAGCGCTCGGCGCATCCGCGAATTTTACCGCGATTTGCAATTTCTTCACATGTAAAAACGGCTGCTGCTGATTTCCATTTGCCAGAAATTCGTTTAACCTGCTAACTATCCCTGCATCATTGCTAGTGTGAGCCTGGACTAATATTAACTAGATACCACTCACCCTGAACCTCTAATAGGGAATTAAAAGCGTTTCCAGCATATTTCTCATCCATTGCTAGCACAGATCAAAGAATTTGGGCCTGTGATTTCAAAAACTCCTATCTGTTTTCTGTCGTCTAAAGCTTGCTGGATTGAACTGAATTACAGTTGATTGCAGTTCTGAGAACTGTGTGTTTTCCTTCCATTTCCTTGCCTTGCATCAAGGGGGGGGAGGGGATTGCCAGAGGAAAGTGATTACATTGTTGGGTTGAAATCACATTGAGTATTTTCTGTATTGCATTCAGTGAATAGTGCATCCACCTGAGCTACATAAAGCATCCTCTACCACAGTATACTTTTGTTCCTATTTCCCAGTGTGCTACCTTATCCATTTCATGTTAACTCATTAGTCATTATAAAGAAGTGTGCTAGTGCCAGATTCTCCGTTGTTAATATTTCCCATATCAGATTAAGTGTGATATTCAATTATTAATTTATTATAAAGTGTGATATCTATATTTTAATTTATCAAATAAACCTTTTAAACTTGCAAAACAGAACTACTTCTTGGCTCAGTGGGGTCAGGGGGATTCCAAGAGAGGGGTGTCATACAAGGGTAGTCATCCAGAACGCATGAACTGGACCTAAAGATATATCAATAAGGGTTTTCATTCAGTATTATAGACTAGGTGTTAATTTGGCTGTAGTGCTGAATTGAATCCTCTTACAAAGTGGGGGCTCGTATCCGGGATTCTGGGTTAGAATACCACTTGTGCAGCTTAATACAGTGTGCTAACTGACGGGATACATACATCCGGTCGGATCACCACGCTGCATTACGCTGTGAAGCATTCCTCAAAAGGGACACTCCAAGAAAAGTTCTGTTCTGCAAAAATAAATTACTAACTTCTGTAAGTCAGGACAGAGACCAATCTCTAGAATGACGGCCTTAGTAGACATGAAAATAGCCAGAGAGCACTTCTTACATAAGTTATTTGTGAGAGGTGAGTGGACTCACCAGGACCAAACAGTCTGGTTGCAGGCCATCATGCAACAGGTCACGGAAACAGGGTCAGATATATATAGAGATCAGGGTCCATTACACGTGGCCCTGAGTGAACTATATATGGCTCCTAAGGCCAAAGATGAGCACGACAAGATTGTTAGGATAGCGGCATATTTATATTTATACATGGGAGCCATACAGAATAAATGTGCTGAAGGCCATGATCTGGCAAAAAGGCAACAGATGGCGTTAGAGAAGGCCCAATCTGATCTGGACTCTTCTGAGCAAAGGCTGCACAGAAGCCAGGAGTCAGAAAATGAGACCAGACAGTACATCACTAAAATAAAGGAGGATATGGATGTGCTGCAAAAGGAAAAGTCAGAACAGGATACCAGATTTCTGGCCTTGCAGAAGGAACACCAAGAAGGTTTGGACTCCCTACTGCAAAGCCAGAAAAAGCTGGAGCAACAGCTAGACTTCAATAGGGCATGTGCTGAGCAGGTAGTCACCCTGCAAGGCCATCTAGATAGAGTGAAGGAGGAGAGAAATAAACTGATTCTGAAAGACCTGGATACCCAGGCAGAGTTTGATCAGGAGCGCCAGAAAGCTGGTGCCTTCCAAAGGCAAAGGGACGACCTGGCGGCACAAATGCAGGCTCTTAGTCAGGAAAGAGACGCCTTAGGCCAGGAAGTCTGCCATTTAAAAAGAAAAATGGAAGAAAATCACCTGGCCCACCAGGGGCTGGGTGATCTCCAAAAAGAAAACCAGAACTTGGTAGAGCACACCAGAAGGGTGGAAGATGCTCTAGCAAGAAAGGAGCAGGCCAATAGGGACATTGCCCAGGAGATAAACCTCCTGCAGCAAAGACTGGCCCAGTTCTCCAGGACCAACCAGGAAGCACAGAGGGAGAATGAGGCCCTCTGTCAACACAATGATAGGCTCCAGCAACAGGTAGCGATGCAGGAGAAACTGATAGAGTCGAGTAAGGCCTTAACAGAGGAACTGAAAGCACAAATGCAGGCTCTTGCATTGCAACAGGGAGCAGGGGCGGATAGAGATGAGGTCCGCTGGGAAAGAGAGACTCCTGACCATAACCGCAGGAGCCCTAACACCAGGGGCCTTCATCTTCCCCAGTCCCTGGACTCTACCACCCCCATGTCCCCTGGCGCACATGAGCACAGGGCCGCAGGGATGGCAGATCACTATCCAGCTAAGAGTATGGGGCTCATAGGCCAGTACCACTCAGGAATGGAGGGGTGGGCATCCGGGTATGGGCACCCAAGTACAGTACAGTTCAATGGGGAACCCCAGGAGAGTAGGCCCATTAAGGGCATCCTGAAAACCTCTGCCCAGTTAGGTCAGTGGAGGGGGTACCCATCAAATCCTGGCAGCAAGGAGGAATCTGAAGACTCCTCTGAACTGCGCAGGACACAGGAGACCAGGTCCCCACATTCTGCCAGCCATTCCCAGGCTCGCAGAATCCGGGAAAACCTGGAAGAACAGACGGGAACCTCTGGGAGCAGTGCCTCTGAGTCCGAGGAAGAATGGACAAGGGTTACCCGAACCAAAAAGGCCAATAAGGCAAAAAGGGCCTTGCTTAAGGACCCCTTAAAGCAGATTAAGGCGATCAGGAGCGTCATCACGCCTTACCATAAGAACGCTAAGTATTCTGTTTGGGAGCACTTAGAGTTGTTTGAACAAATGATGGAGACTTTCCATTTGAAGGACAGCCAAAGCTGTATTCAATATGTAAAGTGGACATTCTCCCCGGAATACTCCAGTTTCTTTGCGGGGCTGGAGGACCAAAATCATTTAAGATGGTCCACATATAAGGCGGCCATCCTGAAACATTTTTCTGTTCACAGAAATCCTCAAGAGGCTCGCAAGGCGGCCTACAATTTGCAATGTGGGGAGGATCAGGCCCCACGAGAATTTGTGCAGGAGTTAAAGCGTGCTTTTGCGCAAACCACCAGAAGGGTGCGCACAGATAGTAGAGAGTTTGTCAATACATTTTTCCATGCCTTGCCCAAATATATAATGACCCAGCTCGTGAGAGACTTTCATGAGAAAAGATCTTTAGACTGGGTCATTGAACAGGCTACCCGGATCTATGAGGTGCAGAAGCCCATAGAAAATAAAAGCAATGCCCAGAAAAACCCCAAAGCCAACAGCACCCCTGCTGCTGCCAAGGTGGCAGAGGTAAAGGTCACCCCCGTTTTGGATTTGGAGATGGGGGGGCCTAAAAACCTACCTGCACCTAATAATGCTAGGCCCAGAAGGTCCTCGGGCCAGTCGCAGACAGGGAGCCAGGGAGGCAGCCCCACAAATGGGGTCCCTCGCTCTCCTGACTATGTAAGTCCTCGCTACAAAGGTAATCGACCCATCCTGGGTTATGTGTGGACTCCTCCAGCCCAAGGGGGGGGATCCAGACAAGCACCTAACCCAGGGAACTTCCCTCCAAACTTCCCACAGGAGGGCAGAAATTTACCAAACCCTGGGCAGAACTTTTTCCCCAGATATCCACCCGACTTCCAACCCCAAAATCATCCATCCTTCTTTCCTCAATTCCCTGAGCCCAGACCACTGAATCCGGGAGAGGGGAGGCCAAGGGTGGAGGGGTACCAAAATCTTCCCAACCAGGGGTACTACCAGAGGAGGGACAGCTACCCTTCCCGGGATCAGCCCAGGGGAGAAAACAGGGCCCCGTATCAGCCTGAGCGGGTTTCCCAGTTAGAGCGCCAGGTTCAAAACATGGCGCGGGATATGGGTCATATACTGAGGGCACAGCAGAACCCTCAGATCAGCATGCCGGCACAGAACGCACCCAACTCTGGACCTGGTGCTCCAGAACAATGACGGGGGCAGCACCCCGATAAATCACCGGTTCCCAGGGAGGAGGCACAAAGGGAAGGGGGGTGTAAAGCCTTGGAGGAAGCTTCCTTCCTCACTTGTAAACAGCCCCTGGAAACCCAGGAACCGGAAACAAAATCTCTTGCCCCTGAAAGTCTGTCTCCTAAGGAGCAGAGGGGGGGTAGGAGAAACAAAAGACCCAAACAGACTCAGTTTGAGGAGGAGGTACAGATCTTCCAATTTGAGGGAGAGGGATCCTCAGAGGATCCTGAGAAAAGGATCTTCTCCTTCAGAGAGGGGGGAACTCCCCCCAAAGAAAAATGGGTCCCTAGAGATGCAAATCCAGACTGGGGAGATGTGGAGACTGAGCTACCGCCGCCCACCATCTCATCCCAGAACCAACAGCAAGAAAATCCCCTGGTTCAAACCCATCCTGGGGACTGCCTCCAAAAAGGGGGGGGCAGCCCAGAACCGGAACCAGGGGAACCCACAATGGCTCTGATCTCCAGTTGCCAACTTTTTCTTTCAGATTCCCAAGACTCTCCACAGAATTCTGCCCAAATCTCTTCGCTATCGATGTCCAAAACCAGAAAGTTAGCCCACCAGTTGTCCAAAAATGTACATTATCTGTGCCCCCTTGAGGAGAAGGAGGGAAGATATTATGCCCCGGTACAAGTACAGGGGCAGGGTACAATCTCAGCGCTGGTGGACACTGGATCTCAAGCTACCCTGCTGTCCAGAAGGGCCTTTGACGAACTGAATGCAGGAAGGGGAGAGAATTACCAAATTCCTCTCACCTCTCTTCCTGGACAACTGCAGAACTTTGACGGGAAGGAAATTCCCGTCGAGGGGACGGCAGACTTGGACATTAAGATCGGGCGACACAAGTTGAAACACCCGGTCATAGTTGTGACCCCGGAGGGCACCCCTTGTTTACTAGGGAATGACCTCCTGAGAAGGTTGTCACCCCTAATAGATTGCGTAAACAAGGTCCTCTGGACCCAGACTAGCCGACCAATAAAATTAAAACAGAGTGTCAACCATATTAGTTTAAACGGCACCTGCCACCTGGTTGAACAAAAATCTGACCAAGTAGAATTTCACTTCCAGAACAACCAAATTCCAGACGTGACGGTAATAGCAGTAGGACAACAGACTGGTGATGGGGGGTCCTCTCTATTTCTGAAAATCAACCTTCCTTCCAGTCTAAAGTGGTATTCCACGCTGGAAGGAAACACTCTGAAATTCTATACTAATCCACAATCAGAAACCCCCACTCCTATAGTCCAGAAAGATGTGAAATCAGCTCAAAGCCTGGCTGATATTCAGCAAATTGGAGAGCAGTTGTTCATCCCTGTTCAGTTAAATGATGGGAAGGACTCTGTTCTCGCTCGAGTGTGTGTGAACAACGGTAAGAGCTTCATCAGCGAAGCCATGTTCCGCCAACTCCCAAAAGATCCAGCCATTCCCACCTTCAAACTGATAGACAAATGGGAAATGGACCTGGAAGCACCTGACTCCAAACATCTCCTGCCAAGCAGGTGTATGCTCAAAATCTCCATTGGCAACAAGAGCATAGTCCATAATTGTTGGGTCGTGCGAGACGTCACTGCCGCCTTTTACTTAGGCAGTGACATTCTCAATCGCTTTGCCATTAGTTTGGACCTAATAAACTTCAAAGCTTGGTCCCGATTAGCGGATAATCCCATGGGCTTTGATGATCCAGAAAAAGCATTTAGGTCAGCTCAATTGCTACCTTATGCAGTTGAAATTCAGGTTAAAGAGGAAGTCACCATCCCAGAAAGGACCCGACAATTCTCCCTGGAAGTGAAAGTTAAAAGGGGACAAGAGTTGAAAAACCCTGATGCTTACATACATCTAAATGCTTCTCTCCAACAGCAAGGGTTGGGGGTAAACCCGACTCCATTAGTCAACATAGAACATGACCCCATTCTAATAGAGGTGGATAACAGCGACTTAAAGAGTATTACTCTAGCCGCAGGCACCATTATTGGAATGGCGGTTGATGACCGACATTTCTCCATTGATCTTGTAAATGAACTGTTAGGACCCATCCCCAAGGACTGTTTTGACAGTGACAGTGATGACAACGCAACACCAGACAGGATTTTTACCCGACATGGGGGGAACTTCCTGGTGTACACTTCCTGCCCCTATGGTAAGGAAGATGTGACCTGTGACTTCAGGAGGGATGAGGTGATTTTCCAGGTCCATGAGGGCTGCCTTTCCCACCTGAAGCCTCCGGTCCAAATCAGCACTCTGACCAGGGACTTCTCCACCCAGCTGGAGGAGGCCGCGGAGATAGCCAAACCAGAAGTCTTTCCAGGCTTCAGGCAGATGGTGGAAGAGAGAGTCAACCTGGCTGATGCCTGTGTGACTCTGGAACAAAAGCAAAAGTTGAAACAAGTTTTCTTGGATTTCCAAGATCTCTTTGCGGTAGACTCATATGACTGTGGTCGCACCGACATCCACACCACAACAATCCCCACGGACCCTGGCATGACTCCAGTGTTTGTGAAGCAATATCGCTTGCCTCTCGCATCAATGGAGTCCCTTACTGAAATAATTAAGAACCTTGAGTCCCGGGGAATAATCCGTCCCGTCCACAGCACTTTCAATAATCCGGTGCTGGGAATATTGAAGCCAAACGGCCAGTGGAGACTCTGTGCCGACCTCAGGGAGCTCAACAAACGGGTCCATACTTCCCGATGGCCTCTGCCCTACATTGACCAAGGGCTGGCCCAGATCCAGGGGTCACAGGTATTCACTGCAATAGACCTGACCAATGGATACTGGACTGTGCCTGTCAGTAAGGAGGACCAATACAAGCTGGCTTTTACCTTTGGGGGCCAGCAGTACACCTGGACCCGGACTCCCTTCGGATACCTCAACTCCGGCAATGAATTCAACATTTTTCTACACAAGGCCATGCCTGACTTGGGTGCAAGGGGTAACTTGGCTTATGTAGATGATGTCCTCATCAAAAGTTCATCTGTGGAGGAACACATAGCAGAGATCCGTTATGTTCTGACACAGTTGAGGGCCGCCGGAGCAAAACTTTCCTTTCAGAAAGCACAGTGGTGTAGAACCCGTGTTAATTTCTTGGGGCATGAGATTACTCCTCAGGGCCTCTGTCCCCAGGAAAAGAAAGTGGAAGCACTTCAGAAACTGAAAGACCCCACAACTCTGCGGGAACTAAGGAGCCTCCTTGGACTGACTAATTACAGCAGAAAGTTCATTGAGGGCTATGCAGAGATCACCAGACCCCTGATTCATCTCCTGAAGGGGGGGGTCAAGTGGGAATGGGGTCCAGAACAAGCCGAGGCAGTAAAACAACTCAAAAGAAGCCTCTCACAAGCGCCTTGCCTAGCTTACCCTGTCAGAAACAAGGAGTTCTTCCTGGAGACGGGGTTCTCTAATACGTGCTTGACGGCAGTATTATATCAAAAGCATGACAAGATCAATAAAGTAATCTCCTATGCGAGCAAAACTTTATCCTCTGTGGAGGAAAAATTCAACGATTGTGAGAAGGCACTCCTGGCAACGGTGTGGGCATTGAAGAATTACCGCCCGTTTATCCAGGGGGAACACATCATAGTGGAGACTCCACACCAGCCTCTGCAATATCTCCAAAGTGACAGAATCCGGGCCGGAAATGTGAGTAATTCCCGAATTACTTCCTGGATTCTGTCAATGCAAGGCTTTCCTGTGGAGGTCAGATATGGCCAAAACAAGAAGAGTCCCCTCGCGCAAGGTCTGGCTGACTTGCATGATTGTGCCAGAGAAAACTGTCTCGAGGACGAAAGTCTAAAAATAAAGGACAACATGGAGGCATACCTTAATTCCCCCCACAAAGTCTTTGAAGAAGACAAGTGTGAGGGAATGCCCACTGTGTATGTGGATGGATGCTCTTACCATGTTGACAACAACGGGGAGAAAGAACCGGTGGCCGGCGTAGGGAATGCATGGGTGAATGAGTCCCCAGAACCCTCCGCTGGATACAAAATTGGTCCCCGAAGTAGTCAGGTGGCAGAATTGATGGCTGTGCATCAGGCCATCCTCACTGCTATCCAGCATCAACTCCACGAACTGGTCATGATCACAGATTCGGATTATGTACGGAACGGGTTCGTGGAGCACCTGGTTAATTGGAAAACCAGAGGCATGTTATGTGCTAACAACAAACCCTTGAAACATGGGAAGTTGATCCAAAACATTGATGATCTGGTCACCTCGAATGAGATGACCATCTATTGGAAGAAGATCAAGGGTCATTCCAAAGTAGAGGGACCAGACAAAACTGGAAATGACTTAGCTGATCAGCTGGCCAAAACCGGGGCCATCCAAGGGGATCTAATTGAGATTGAGTCCCTGTTGGGGGAAATCCAGGTCACTGCCATCACTAGGTCCCAGACAAATGCTCACAACGACCTCTCAATTGCACAATGGAGTAAGGAGACCCCTGATGCTGATTTGATTACTGCTCAGAAGGGGGATCCAATAATTGGTAAATTTTACCAGCACCTTGAGGACCCTGAGAACTTTCCCCTGACGGATACCGATTACATTGGGAAAGAGGACCTAAGAGTGTTGATGAAATGTCCCAAAATGTTCCGGATCCAAGACGGTTTGTTGGTAAGGAAATCCAAAGCTGGCCACGATCAGTGGGTGGTTCCTACCTCATTCCGAAGCCTGATGTTAAGTCACGCCCATGATGCGGCCACCGCCGGTCATAGGGGGTTTCACACAACATTGGAAATCTTAAGAGAGGTTGCATACTGGCCACACATGGGGCAGGACCTCGACCAATACTTGAAGGGGTGTCTTGTGTGTGCACAATTTCAGCCATCATCCCTCACGCACCGGGCGCCTTTACAAAAGAGGGGAATGACACTGCCATGGTCAGATTTACAAATCGACTTCGTAGGCCCCGTGATTCGCTCGGCTAGGGGGAATAAGTACATGTTGACCGTCACATGCTTGTTTACCAAGTGGGTGGAATGTCTCCCAGCCCCAAATTGCAAGGCAGAAACTGCAGCTGCCTTGATGATTAACCACATCTTTTCCCGTTTTGGTCTACCTCAAAGGATTGAGTCAGACAGAGGTAGCCACTTCACCAGTGAAGTAATGACAAAGATGTGGGAGATACTGGGGGTCAAGAGAAAGCTGCATATTGCTTATAGACCAGCTTCTTCTGGGGCAGTAGAGAGATATAACCGGACAATTGTGAGCATATTAAAGAAGTTTGTGGCAGATTCTGGGCCAAGTTGGGATATCCGATTACCTCTGGTCCTAATGGCTATCAGATCTACCCCTTCATCTGCAACCAAAATGTCACCATTTGAGTTGATGACTGGGCGCAAGATGGTGCTTCCTCAGCATTTGCTCTATAGGACCCAAGAGCAGACACTGATAAATGCCTCCACTACTCATGAGTATGTAGAGAATTTAAGGAAACACCTTCAACATGCTTTTGCTTATGCTCAGCGGAATCTAGAAAGATCGGCTGATAGCATGAAGACCCATTATGACCTGAAAACTTCCAGGAAGGAATATCAGGTGGGAGACCGGGTCTATCTATACAACTTCCAAAGGAACCAGGCCAAGCAGCGCAAATTTTTGCCTACATGGAAGGGACCCTTTGAGATCGTCGATAAGATCTCCCCTGTGGCCTACAAGATCCGCATCCCCAAAGGCGGTTCGGCAGAGGGGGAAGACAAGTGGGTCCACATAAACCAGTTGAAATGTTGCCATCCCAGGCACACTCTGCAACAACTGGAGGAATCCTCTGGAATCCTAGCAGGCACTGTCTCAGACTAATTCAGTTCCAACCATAAAACATACCACATCTAGTCTCTAAAATATTGTGATTTGCATGAAACTGTCTCTTAGTTATACTGTTTTTTTTTTCTCAAAATAAGAATGTAATGTTTCGTTATGATAAAATGCATATGCTGCCCCACTACCTCAACAGTGGTGGAAAAACGTCTATGAGTAGATATTGCCGCTTTTGCTTTATCATCCTAGGAGAGATGAAACCATGAAGGATGACCAAGAAGAACGATCCGGAGACCGGGAGCAGAGACGCAACGGGCCCGGGGTACCGCCCAATCTTCCCATCAGGACCGGCGAGGAGAACCGATCGATCAGTACCGGATGGAGAAGAAAACGCTGAACTGTGTCATCTACAGAAGAGGAAGAAGATTATGCGGACAGACCGGTGCATGGGTCAAAACCCTTGTGCACGCGACTCCCCATCGACTCAAATTCAAAGTGCAGTCGCGTGGGGGGGACTTGTTGGGTGTCCTGACCCACGTTTAAGCTACCCTGCTACAACATTTGGTGCTGTGGGCTTAGAAAATTCAAGATGGCGGAAAACCCACATGTGCGCTGAAATCCAGGAAAGCTGCGCAGTTTGTGCGCCCACCAAAATGGTTGCCTCACTTGCCACCCACCAGTGCGAGAATGAAAGGCCGGGTTGCCATGAGGGAAATGGGTTGCCAAAGGAAAAACAGTAGCGCCGGTTAGCTTCAAAGCGCTTTAAAACCACCATTGGACTACCCGCACAGTAGTCTGAAACCATTGGGAATGGCAATGCTGATTGCCAAATGCAACCTAGAAGTGTGGGGAATTCATTTCTTAAATCCCAAAAATGAGTGCAGTACCAGTACTCACCACTATCCAAAAGCCGGCGTTTTAAAACCACTCTGTGTGTTTTTCTGAAGGCAAGCAAAATGCCTATTTCAAACCTTGCAACATGTGCAAAATATTCACTGAACACCAGCAGACATTTGGCAGAATGGAGTTTTGTGTGCCTACAAAATCTGGGAAATGAAGAGCCCAAAAACAATGCTTATAACAAAAATGCTATGGAGTCAGCAGCTTAAGCCTAACTGCAACTGGATTTAAAACCACCAAAATCGAAAATGTTAAATTAAATGAGTGACCTATGTTTGGTGTCACATGCCTTTGTAACTGTTGAAATGTCATAGTTTTGCACTTAGAATCAGCATTCTAGCTGCATGTGTAAAATTACAAGTTATTTTAAAAGCAACAAAAAGTTAGCTGAAGGTCTGGCTTAAGGAACTTGATTTTGCCTAGCAACGGATCCCATCAGCAGTGAAACTTGAGTCACCACTGTGTTCCCAGGCCAACCTTCCTTTTGCTGCCCAGGCTAAGGATATGCCATCTATCTGATAATTGAATTATCTGTGCTCTGCAAGAGAGTGAACAAAGCCCTCTTCACTCAGGCAAAGGTTTTTATTACCGCAGTCGTAAATTGTAGCTTCCTCTTGGCAGGAGCTGGGAGGAGCACTGCCTGTGAGAGCAAGCTGGCTTGGCAGAACTGGAAAGAACCAGAAATTCAACCTTGTGCTGAGGGTAAACCACACCCCTTTGGAGCCAGAACATAACTTTAAAAAGATGAATAACTCATAGAGCGGACATGTGAAAATTTTATAAATGATACCATAATTCTTGTGATTTTTCTGCCCACAGTTTAAGACGTGGTAGGAACCGGTGGTATGTTCAGGGGGGTTTTAGCGGAAAAGTGGATATTACTCTAAATGTGTGCATGTTAAAAATCTGAAACTTCATCAGTTAATGTCCCTACCCCCTGCACACATGTATGTAAAGTTGGGTCCATGTCGGAAATTGAAAAAGCAGTTAAAAAGTGAAATATGTGCCAGTTCTGAATGCAAGCTCCCAGGAAGAGCAGAGTTTGAACAGGGGATACCTCCTGTAATGCATGATGGGTGCATATGATTTTAAAACAATATGTACCTCTGCAAATATGTATTTGTTTCAAATCTAGATTTGTGTGTAAGTTGACAGGAGGAGTGGACTTTCTGCAGGCTGTAAAATGACATCAATCTGACTCACAGTTCAGTTTGCCAATCAAGCGGAGGAATGGAAGTTTGACCAATTAGAAGCTGAGAGAGAGGTAGGGTCAGTGATGCTAGAACACACCCACATTCTAAACACATAAAAGCAGACAGACAGGACAGATAGGGACCTTCAAAATCCATCTGCCGCTGGAAGCCCTGCCGGAAAAATCCATACTTACCTCCATCAACCTCCAGAGAGCCAAACTAGAGACTTCAATCTATCCAGAGCAGAGAGACCCAAAGAACCGGTGCCTAGCAGAGACCAGACCCCTGTGAGCAGTTCCAGAGGCCAGGCGCTGTGAGCAGAACCCGGAAAGACCTGACCAGACTGAAGTCCGTGACCAAGTCGCTTTCCTGTTCAAAATCTCTTGTGAGTACTTAGCAAAACTCAGAACACATCTCTTAGTTTAAATTCATCTAATTCAATCTATTTAACCTAAGTAGAACTGCCTCCTAGCTGTCACCTGTCATTCTAGCTGCAAAAATTTGTCACTTGTCATTTTGAAAAAGTGTGCGTTTAAAATTTACAAAACCAAAAACGACCTTTACTAAATTACTCATATCTCCGCAACCGTTTGGGCTAGAGACTTGCAATAACTTTCATTTGGAAGCTGAGATCCCAGGCTTTTCTAGGACCCCAAAACGGTAGAGATAGTCCTTGCGGTTCCTTTGTAATAGCGCTCGGCGCATCCGCGAATTTTACCGCGATTTGCAATTTCTTCACATGTAAAAACGGCTGCTGCTGATTTCCATTTGCCAGAAATTCGTTTAACCTGCTAACTATCCCTGCATCATTGCTAGTGTGAGCCTGGACTAATATTAACTAGATACCACTCACCCTGAACCTCTAATAGGGAATTAAAAGCGTTTCCAGCATATTTCTCATCCATTGCTAGCACAGATCAAAGAATTTGGGCCTGTGATTTCAAAAACTCCTATCTGTTTTCTGTCGTCTAAAGCTTGCTGGATTGAACTGAATTACAGTTGATTGCAGTTCTGAGAACTGTGTGTTTTCCTTCCATTTCCTTGCCTTGCATCAAGGGGGGGGAGGGGATTGCCAGAGGAAAGTGATTACATTGTTGGGTTGAAATCACATTGAGTATTTTCTGTATTGCATTCAGTGAATAGTGCATCCACCTGAGCTACATAAAGCATCCTCTACCACAGTATACTTTTGTTCCTATTTCCCAGTGTGCTACCTTATCCATTTCATGTTAACTCATTAGTCATTATAAAGAAGTGTGCTAGTGCCAGATTCTCCGTTGTTAATATTTCCCATATCAGATTAAGTGTGATATTCAATTATTAATTTATTATAAAGTGTGATATCTATATTTTAATTTATCAAATAAACCTTTTAAACTTGCAAAACAGAACTACTTCTTGGCTCAGTGGGGTCAGGGGGATTCCAAGAGAGGGGTGTCATACAAGGGTAGTCATCCAGAACGCATGAACTGGACCTAAAGATATATCAATAAGGGTTTTCATTCAGTATTATAGACTAGGTGTTAATTTGGCTGTAGTGCTGAATTGAATCCTCTTACACTAGTAAGGCATTTCACTGGGTATTTATTAAAGAATATCAATAAGGCCTAGTCTACAGTGTGTCCCTACCTAACATAGCCAGCTAATGTGCTCATCAGTCGTCAGTGAAAGTCTTTCTTTAAATGATAACCATCCACTGTGTAACTATAACCTATCTTAACAACTCAAACACCAGGAAAGTCTTTCATCTCCTGGTATTTGTTGATTTATGGTTCAGCCACTTTACAATAGATAATCTTCAGATAATCTGTAGTGATCATTTTTATGAGATCGTACAGTTCACTTGTTACTGTTTTAAAGTTGTGTTTCTGATCTAATTTTCTTCTAATACAGGGAATCCTGTGCAATTATCTTTTCCTTCTGGGTTATTTCCCCCTACATAGCTCATAAATGTGATTTCCTGTTTCTCTTTGTGTGTAAATATTTTCACAAATCCCAGCGTATTCCCAGGTTTCTCCTTCATATCTTGCTCTGTTATTTTACTTAGGCCTTTATTGTATAAACCATTATTCATTGGATCCTTTTCAAAATATATTTTCTCCTCGTCTCTTTGTACTGTCTGTACAACACTTCCTTCTAAACTGAGATGATCATGAGTGTCCCAACAATAACTCTCAAATCCCTTTTGTTATATTTTCTCTCTTGTGACTCTAATGAGTATGAACATTCGAGTAATGATTCTCATTCACTCTTTTTTTTATTTTAATGATTTTATTGTTTAAATATTGAGTTTGATACAGATATCAACAAGTTACAGACTTTGAATAAATAAGAACCATAGAGAAATAACATAGTAAATGATTCAGATCACTTGTAATAGTATTTTTATATAGCTAAATCATTTGTTTAGATCATTTATGAATATAATATGAACTATAGTAAATACAAGCCGCATTAATATAACAAGTAGTATAAAATTAATACTAGCACTAGTCTGCAAAGAGTGACTTATATGTAGTGAATATAGAGATTAGGGGGGAGACGTACAGGGAGACAGACAAGAGTCATACAAGAATCAGGAGGGTAGAGGATAGGGGGGGAGAATGGGTATATTGGATTATTTCATCAAGATAAACTAATCATTTCAAACATTGTTAAGTTCTAGCATTTCAGTATGAGTATGGAAATATGGGTAATGATGCAAATATATGGGTGTAGATTCATGTACCATGAGCAGTTGCATTAAAACAGTTAAGATACCTGGTGAAATAATACCATTTAGCATTATATTTAGGAATTGTGTTATGATTATTGGCCATGCACATTTCCAGTTTATGAGTGTTACAAATAGTATTCCACCAGATTTTTGTAGAAAGCAAACTAGAGTCTTTCCAGTTAGCAGTGATGCATTTTAAAGCTATACAGATGAATAGATCATAAAGTCTAGCAGAGTCAGATGGGATATACGTTGTAATGGCTATACTTCCTAAAAATATGTTAACTAAGGAAAAGGGCACATCAACACAGAATATACACTTAAGAAGCTTCCAAATTTCCTGCCAAAATGTAACAATATATGAACATTCAAAAAACATATGCATATACGAGGCAGGAGATATGCCACATGACCAACATTTTGCATTATAATTCAGATTAGACTTAGCCAATTTGGCCGGAGTAATGAAAGCTCTATGCATGAAGAAATAATAGTGTTGTGAAATGTTTGCTGATACCGATATTTGTTTGATTTTAGAAAACAGACGAAGCCAAATATCATCTTCAAACACGTAGCCCAAATCAAGTTCCCATTTCAGACGTATAGGGCAAATCTTAAAAGTTGAGGTGAGCATATTGTATATTTTGGAGGCTTGAACTTCACTAACTGTGGTAAGGTGCATTAGTCTAAGAGCATCTGGAGTAAGAATTTCATTGGAAAATTGGGCAAGTGCATCAAGGCAGGAATTAATTAAGTTGTTATAAAATTGAAAGTCCTTCTTAGGAATATTAAATGTGATAGAGAGTTGCTGGAAGGAGAGGATATACGGGTCATCTATAATGTGTTGGATGAATCTGATACCTTTTTGAATCCATGATTTGCGGTTGATGATCTTATTATTAATTACTATGTACTTATTATGCCATAATAGTGGGGAAAGATGCTTATTGGGGGTTATAGTATGGGGAAAAAGAAAAGTTTGTAGAGCTGAGATGGAAGCTTTAATAGGGTCTAAAATCTTTTTAGACGAATGTTTAAATATGTATATATAGTCAGTGATGTCGTGTGGTAGAACTACTTGTTTTTCTAATGTACACCAGGTCGGATATCAGCGGATATAGGATCCATGAACCATTGACGAGATTGTTTTATAAGAAATGCAGAGTGATATGACTTAAAGTCAGGGAATCTAACTCCCCCCATATCATAGGGGGCTTTCAGTTTCGTCAGAGCAATTCTTTTACTATTTCTTTTTCCCCAAAGAAAATTAAGTAGTATAGAGTAAATGGATTTGAAAAAGGAAAGGGATAATGGGACGGATAGAAGTTGCAAATAGTATAGTATTATGGGAGTAAGCATCATCTTGATAGTATCTAAGCGCCCCCACCAGGAGAGGCATAGTGGAGACCATTTGGATGTTAGATCCTTGAGGGTGCCCAGTAGTGTTTCAGTATTGAGTTTGATCGTATTTGGGATAGTTGGGGCAAAACGAAGACCTAAATATTTGACAGAACTGCTGCACCATTTGAGGCCAAAAGTGACAATATCGTGTTTAAGGCAGTACGGATTTAGGGGCATAATTTCTGATTTCTGTGTATTTAATTTATATCCTGAGACCTGACCAAATTTCGATAATACACTCAAGAGGTTGGGAATGTGAAGTTTGGGGTTTTTAATTAATATAAGAATATCATCCGCATATGTGGCTATTTTATTTATTGAGGCACCGACTTGAATTCCCGGGATGTTTTTGTTAGATCTTATTAATTCTAGTAGTGGTTCAAGAGAGAGGATATATAGTAATGGTGAGAAGGGGCAACCTTGACGCGTTCCTCTTAGTAAGGGAAAAGAGGAGGAAGTTTGACCATTTAAGTAAATAGCGGATTTGGGGGTAGAATAAAGAAGTTTAACCAGTAAAAATAAATTTTTCACCACACCCATGCCAACGTAGAGTTTGAAACATAAAATTCCAGTCAACGCGATCGAAAGCTTTTTCCGCATCTAATGCAATGGCTGCATAGCCTTGAGTGTCTTTTTTGTCATTGGTTGCAAGGTTGATGGTGTTTAGTAGGAGTCTTGCGTTAGAGGATATATTACGTCCTTTTACATAACCTGTTTGGTCTGGTTTAATTAGATTTTGGAGTGAGGATTCGATTCTGTTGGCAAGTATTTTGGCAAAGATTTTGCTTTCAATATTGATAAGGGAAATGGGTTGATAGTTGCTAGGAAGAGTAGGGTCCTTCTCAGGTTTTGGAAAAATTATAAGTAAAGCTTCAGAAAAGGATCCGGAGGAGCATTTTTGTGAAATAAAATATGAAAATAGTTTTTTAAGCTTAGGTGTTAAGAATTGAGAAAATGTGTTGTAGAATTCTGTGGATAGTCCATCAGGGCCGGGTGCTTTACCTTTTCCGAGGCTATGGATGGCTTTGGTAATCTCGATAGAGGTGATGTCCTTTTCTCGATGAGATAGATCAGTTTCAGGGTAGGTGGTTCTACTTATGTTGTTCAAAAAGGAATCAATGTTTTCTCTGGGAATAGCACATTCTGGAGTATATAGATCAGTATAAAATTTTCTAAAGCATTCCAATATTTCATCAGACCTATGATGCATTTTGCCCAATTTGTCTTGAATGTGAGAGATTTTAACTTTTTCTTTTTTGGTTTTTAAATAAGAAGCAAGTATTTTACCTGCTTTGTTAGAGGTTTGATAGATCTTTGTTTTATATTTAAGAATGGTACCTGCAGCTAACTCAGTGATTTCTTTATCAATTTCAAAGCTTATCTTAATGACTTGTCGTAGGTTAGCTGAGTTAGTGTCACTATAATAGTGTTGTTCTGCAATAGTGAGTTTAGAATAAAGATCATCAAGATGTTTTTTCCTGATTTTTTTATTTTTGCCTGAGAGGGCCATTATGTGACCTCGAAGGGCCGCTTTGAATGCATCCCAATTATTGACAGTGGAAGTATCTTGATCTTGGTTTTCGTTAAAGTATTGTTGAATGAAAGTGTTGATGGATTGAATAGATTTAGGTTCATTTAAAAGAAAATTATTAAGTTTCCATCTGGAAGCACCTTTGTTCATATCTGTAAGGGAGAAGGAAGTGATGACTGGAGTGTGGTCAGAAATAATAATATTGGAGATTTTGGAGTCTATAATGGATCCAGATAGGGTCTTTGTAGTAAAAATATAGTCAATAGGTGATAATGTGTTATGTGGGGGGGATGGAAGGTATAATCCAAATGTGAAGGATGAGATATCCTCCACGAATCAATTAGTCCTGTTTCTCCTAGACACTTTATAAAGGATTTGTGAGTTTTATTGGGTTTAAACATGCAGCTGGATTTTCAATCTAAAAAAGGGTCAAGAACCTGATTGACATCACCACACATTATCAAATTGGCTAAGTCATTTTTCAAAATCATTTGTTTGATATTGTTCCAAAAGGAGGGATCTGGTAGTGTAGGTCCGTAAAAATTGAGAATTGATACTTGTGTTGTGTCAATTTGCAGTTTTACCCAAACCCATCTGCCATTTGTATCTGCATCTTGGGCAAGGATTTTGTAGGGTTGTTTTTTACTAATAAGTATTGCAACACCATTTTGCTTGGATAAAGCTGGTATACTACCCGTCAAGGAGTGATCAAACCCCTCTCTCCCCTCCCTGACCCCCAATGTTCCTTCCTTCTGTACAAATATTGGTGTAAACATAATTTCAATCAAATAACAATGATATGTGCTTTATTACTGTACGATAGCTATGAGGTGTATCATTATCAAATCTCCTCCAGCTAAATGATCTTTAAATGCATAACATGGAATATTAAGGGTTGCAAGAATCCAATGAAAAGATGTAAAGTATTAACTCACTTGAATACATTTAAACCAACAGTAGCTTGTCTACAAGAGACACACTTATCCCTCAAAGAAACAATGAAACTCAAGTACCTTTGGGTGAAGGAGGTTGTTGCTAGTCCAGCTTTATCTCATTAACTCTTATTACATTTTCTCTCTTGACTGTGACGGGTATGAGCATTCGAGTAATGATTCTCATTCACTCTTGTTAATTTTTCTCTCTCTTGACTGTGACGGTTATGAGCATTTCAGTAGCGATTCTCATTCACTCTTCTTACGTTTTCTCACTCTTGACTGTAACTAGTGTGAGTATTACAGTATTGATTCTAATATCCTTCACTGGGTCTGCTGTTATCCCCTTTACCTTTAGTGTTTAGGGTTAACATCACCAAGATTCTCGTTTGGCGACGATCAGCTTCCTTTCCTCGTGATCTGGTGTATCAGGGCATCTTGCCGACTTCGTTTGTCATGGATGGCATTCTGGTCTCCCTGGTATCAGCTTAACTTCAGTCAGCCATGGCAGAATGGTGTTGACATCGTTATGTGGACCTCACATCCACCATGGACTCTCTGCGGTCACACGACCAATCTCAGCTTCCTTCTCCGCCTTTGTCTCAGCACGCCACAGGTCTGGGATCAGCTCATCTGACCTTCTTGCCACAAATGGTAGCACCCATGTCAGCACTTGGTCTCCTCTGACTGGAAGATGCTGTGCATCTTGCTTCTGCTGCTCTACGAAGTCAGCGTGTGTCTCATGGGCTCACTGTTTATCTGACCAGGTTCCTCCACTTGCTAGGCTGATGTAGCTGTGGGGTTTCCTCTCCCCAAAGAGCTGTTCCATCTTCTGTTTTTGTTGTGAACTCTCTTCTCCTATAGATGTCCTCTTCCCCGTCCCAGTAGTATTGGAACTTGTTAGGAGGCTTTCAATTTCATGCTGGCAATAACACATATTGGCCGTCTCTTCAGATAGATTGTTATCAGGACGGTTAAACAATGGTGTTTTGGCAGGTCCTCTAGTGAGTTCCTTTTGGGAACAGGAGTACTTGTCCACAAAGGGGAGTCTTTCCCAGTGAGGTCCCACTTGCCTCTACCCCTAGGGAGGATGTTGTGGAGCAGGCTCACCTCCCTAGCCTCAAAGGGATTGGGGCCTCTCCCTTGGGGAGATAGGACAACATTCCTGCATTCTGTCACAATGCACTAATAATATCTTGCTCAAAACACCTTTTTCATCTACTTAATTATATTTTGTCTGCTTAAAAAATCATACTGAAGGAATCTTACAGGCATACAGTAGAAGGTTATGAGGGGCTTAGGTCTTTCAACATAACTATTACTCACATTTTAATTTGGGGTATCAGTTAATATTTACAAATATTGGGACAGATGTAACAGTACTGAACATAAAGTGTGATGGGCTGCAGAGGGTTGTCATTAGGAGGGTTACTCGAGTAAATTTGGGGAGTTTAAGTTAGGGGATTTGGAGAAGGTGCTCGTTAAAGATGAGAATTGTGATGTCTTTTTCTGATTTGCATGAGGGTGGAGAGAGTCTGATGCTGATGTGTATGAGGTTCCATACAGTGGGTGTGTAAAATCAGAATGTTTGTTTCCTGGTTCTTACTCATTTGCAGTTCCGTTCTAGTCGAGTTCAGATTGAGGTAGGTGGTATACCTCAAGGTCTAGATAAGGGCATGGTATTCCTTCAGTTCGATGTGGAGGATGTGGCTGGCAAATAGGAATTCTAGGGCTAGATGTAGAGTTGGAAAGGTCATGGGTGAGAAGATATATCCCTATGGGACTTAATAGGAGATTGTCACAGGTGGAGATTTAAAGGCATCGAGCTGGGAAAACTGGTATTGGACTTCTTGTAAAAGAAGAAAAGCAGAGGACGTTATACCCATGTGTGGATATAGTATATATATGTGACCTTGGTAGCTGGTCGTGTCTTAGGCTGAGGAGTGATTGAGCACGGCTGTCTGGCTTCAAAGATGCATAGTGTTTCGTCTACAATTTGGATCCTGGCTTGCTTTGTGCTTCATCTGGGTCTGAAGCCTGATGGGCCTGCTGAAGGTTTGTGGTGTTGATGTGTGCTTGAAGGTGTGTGGGCTGGGTACTTTCACGGATTTAGCCAATTCAGCATTTTTTTGATGGAAAGCTCCCACCAAATAGCTCCATATGAAAGTTGCACATTTTAAAAAAGCATAATAAAAAACAGTGCATCAGGAATTAAGAAAGCTTTGCCATAGTTTCTAGTGATTGAATTAGAAATACTATTATTTGATCTGATAGAAGATTATTATTCCTACAGACTGCGATCTCTTAAGTTTTTTTCAATGTACTGTTTTGGTATGAAGCTTTTATGGTGGTGATGTTTTCAATAAGCTATATTCAGTAGCCTATTATTAAGGAAATAATAAGCTGGGAGCAACTGTTTCTTTCTATTTCACTTTCTAATGTTGTAATACTGATTAACAGAGACACTTCCAAAAGTCTACCCATAAAACGTGCACCCAAAAAAACAAGGATCGCACCCCTTTATTGGCACCTATATTCCTAGATTTGGAAACTGAGGCGATTTACATATCGGCTCATTTCCTCCTTCAAACATTTATTATGTTGAAATAAAAATGCAAAATTATGCAGAAATCCATTCTTGGGTGCACTATAGGATGACTAACTACACAGCAAGGATGAAAAGCGGCACACAGGAAGATTGATCTACTTTTAACAGGATGTGTACGAGTAACATGACAGACTGACAATGTTCAATTTGGTGCCTCGGGCACATGAACTGTCTTATAGCCGTGAAATGCCCTTGAAGATGTAAAATTAAATAGCATGGAAAAATAGCAATTATACGCGGGATATTTGAGCTATTCTTTGGAGAAGCGGATGCAAGAGTCGCCATTTTCTACAGCTCGCTAAACTGAAAACGACTGCATTAGCAAACGGAATTACGGGTTCTCCCTGCTTCTGAAGCATGCATTATTAACTTGTATCCTGACCATTAAAACAAATGTTTACTGTGATGTGAGGCGCCCTAAAATTATGTACTGTATAAAAAATCTATATATCATCATTACGGATTTCTCAAGACAGAATTCCCAGTTGTAAGAAGAATAGGACACAAGAGCTCGACTTATTTCCCTTGAGCATACTAATGTATGCATGTATTCAAATGGCTAATAACATCCCTTGAAGAAATGTATAATCCAATCAAAATGTATGTTATAAACAAAATGCAGATTTTGAAGATTCTACGGCAATGTATCTGCCTGCTGGGTGGACCACATCATTCTGGAAGGAGCAAAAGGTGCTTAGAAGGGCTGGGAGCAAAGCTCACGGGCAAAGCACTCACCTTGGAAGCAAGACGACGCAGGCAACACAGGTTCGATCCCTGGGTCCGTGCTTAGAAACCTCTGGCTATGGATATAAATATCTAATTACAATCACAACAATCACTGGCGTTTGATACTCCAGCCCATTAAATCATGCAGATAAGAACAAGGATTCTGGGCAGCTCCTTCACTATCCCATTCTGGGCAGCTCCTTCACTATCCCATTCACTATCAGATTCAATCACCACTAACAAATTCACTCGCCCACTCAAGGCAAACCCGACGGGTCAGACTCACACTCTGCAAATTGCGAAGTCACCCGAAATCGGAGAAAGAGGTCTTAATTGCAAATGTATATGTATATTATGTTCCCCTATCTTGTATAAAACCCGAATAGCTAGCTGTCTTTCTATGTTTTGAAGTGAGTGAATGAGGGAAGAAATGTGAGGGTTAATGAATGGAGTTAGCTACCTACACAGCCCCAGGGACCCGACACAGCTGATGTACACTTCGAACATAATGGTGATGAAAGTATTTTTGGAAATGGTAATGATGATCTAATTAGTATTGTCTTCATGTCTGAACATAGAATGTTTAGTGGTAATGATAAGTACATATTTCCGTGCTGGTGATGTTGGACAGTACATATTTACGAACATTTCGGGCTTAACGGTTTTCGACTCCAACAATCCGTAGGCTTTAATTATGACAACTTTCCTAAGCTAATTGTATGAGTTATTTTGGTACAGCAATTGTATAAGCATGTGCATTCAAACAATATGTGTAGCATTGAGCAGGCCTCTGATTGGCCAGTGCGAGAGCGTGCTATCGCAAGGACTCTATCCCCTTTCTGACAAGTGACTTATAAGTGACAATAAAATCACAATCACTGGATAACAGGAACAATTGCAATTGTCATGTGTACCGGACCTAAGCTACTTTAATGAATTACGAACTAAAGAAGTCAGCCAAAGCTGTGCAAGCATGCCTGGCCACCAGGAGCAAATGGGACACTTCCATTAAGGCTTCCCTACATGCCATAAAGATGTTCCATTTGCACTATTTTCTTGCTCAGAGAGAGTATGCCATGGGAGGTGCCATCATAGACCTCAATTCTTTTTGTGACAAAATGACTATGATAGCTAGATTGGAATCATCCATCTAAAAAAAAAAAAGTTAACATCTCATTAGGATTTTACAGCATTATCACCAAATTAATCTTGCTTTTATATCACAAAATGTCTTTTCATCACCCTCATTCCAGAAAGAAGATTCATCTTCAAGGCCATATTTTCCACGTTGCTAATTTTGCAAAAAAGAAATAATGTTCAAAGAGCTAAAACAAAAGCAAACCCCGGAAACACTGAATTCTTGTATAGCTTGTGAAGTTGGTGACACCATCAAATACTTATATCTCTTGGTATCCATCTTAACCACTTGCGGAGGCAAAACACATCCACGAATGTGCGCAGTTGAAACATGAATGAGCTAATTATGGCATGCAATGCCTTGTCACTAGGAGATGCTAAGACTGTTATAGCATGTAGTGTTCCTCCCCTGAGTTGGAATAAATGAGGATGCTGCCAATATGAACAAGTAAATGTCCCTAAAGGTTCTTGTTTCAGATCAGTGAAACAACATGAGCTCCTAGACTCAATTTCTACTTGGCAACCATAATATCCAGTCTTAAAGATGCTCAGAACTCCAGCACTGTTTCTTTAAAAAGCACCCTGCAACCATATGTAACTGTATTGGTAGTAAGATGCCTGATACAGTATCACGGAAACCCACATGACAGCTGTAGTTCCTCCTGTCATCCTACTGTGCACTGCAGTAATTAAGTCATGTTTAACACATTATTGTCCAAAGAAGTTCCATAACATGTTAATGGATGTTCTTTGCATAAATGTAGATAGCTGCACAATCATGCTTATGTCACTGAGGTCACCTGAAATGGGTTTGCAGATAGACTATATATAATGAAGATTCCCCCTGCTAATAGCGCAGGGAGCTCTTGATTCTGTTAAAGGAGGCGAGCAATATGCTTCATCTTCTTATTTTATTATTCTCCAGCAGTTTCAACAAAATAATAAAAATATTCAATCTTTTCATTGAAATAACGTTTTCTTTTTTTTTCTTTGTCAAAAAACTTGATTTCCCATCAGTCCTAGGCCCCTCTCCCCAGTGTCCTGGTCATGTGACCTAGTACTTCCACTTCCTGTAAACTCCTCTTCTTTGACTGCTTTCAACTGCAACCATAACCTCGACTGAACTGTCAACTTGTTTCACAAAGTCTCTGAACTGTAGAGCTCTGCCGAGACGATCCCTTGCATTCTAACTTGCGATCTTGATCAACGTGTCCCGTCCTTCTCTCGTCTGACTTCAGCTGTTCTTCTGATCGTCTCCTAAGACGGAAACAACAGTACATGTTAGGGTGGCGGATACACACCATATTCTGAGAAGGAATTCCGTTAAATCATTCTGATACATATCACAGTACATTTCTCTATTATCATTCCATCTCTCCCATGTATCTAGGGCGGGAAAGTAATGCTCACCTCCTTGTCTGTAATAGAATCAAGAGCTCCCTGCAAATCTTAATTCTATGTAAAGACGGAGACGAGCATTATGCTTGTTCAAAGCTTCTGACCATAGCTTCTGCTAGTGAGTTAATAGCTTTGAAGTAAAATGTTCTGAACGTATTTATCACTCGCCCAATCAGTTGCTTTCAATATACCTTGCAATGTAGCTCCTTGCCTCAGTGCTTTTGATGACATTGCGCCCCGCACCGAGTGTGCTCAAAATTTTGTCATGTCTATACCTGCTAGCGACATAATCTCTCTAACCCATCTCACTATAGTGGCTGTCGCTACACTCTTATGCGGCTTCCTGCGCGCTATCAGCAATTGTGTCATCCCCATCGGTCTCAGTTCCGTTGTCTTATTTACGTATTCTTTTATACATGCAGCTACGTACCATTTCGGGTGTTCCTGCATATATGGATATGTTCTAGTGGAGGTATCTGTCTTCGTTCTCCTGGCCAGGTGGAACGTCACCCCTACTGGTCCATATACCATTCTGTCTATTTCTAGTGCTCTGACATCTGCTACTCTTCTACACAATACCATGCATAGTAGCATTGCCAATTTCCATGACAGTCTGCCTAGCAATAGGTATCTATTGCTGGGCCAGTCTGCTAATAGTTGTAGTACGACTGTTACGTCCCATAGAGACTCGTATCTAGGTTGCGGTGGCTTCCTAAATCTTATCCCTTTTAGAAGTCTAATCACCGCTAGATTATCCCCTACTGGGACTCCATCAATAGGTGTATGTCCTGCTGATATTGCAGATCTATATACTCCTATCGTCCTGTAGGCTTTCCCGTCCTGCAGAAGTTCTGCCAAGAAGTTTAATATCTCTACTAAAGGTGCAGAAACGGGATGAAAACTTCTTCTCTTGCACCACTTCGACCATCTGTTCCAAGCTGCGTCGTAGCTCCTTCTGGTCGACGAAGCCCATGATTCTGGAATGAGGCTCGCAGCTTGTGCCAAAATTCATGGGAGATTCCAGCGTCTCCTGCTATCCTGCACACCATCAGAGGCAGTGTCCCCTTCGCTCTCAGAGGGTGACATGACCCAACTGGGCCCGTGAGAAGGTTTTTTCTTTGAGGCAACATTCTCAGATAGTCTGTTATTAGCTCCATAAGTGCTGGAAACCATACTTGCGACTTCCATATCAGAACCACCATGATCAGATTCGCCGCTTCTCTGCTAACTTTCGCTAAAACTTGGCTTATCATTACGAATGGAGGAAATGCGTAAAGTGTCTCTTCTCTCCAATCTTGCAGGAAGGCATCCGTCCCTTCTGCCACTGGGTCCAGCCTCCAACTGAAATATCTGTTCTTCTGTGCGTTCAGTCTGAACGCAAACAGATCTGTGTGCACTGGCCCCCAGAGCTCCTCTATCTCCCGAAAGATTGCTCTGTCCAGCATCCAATCGCTGGAGTCTGTTAGATGTCTGGAGTTCCAGTCCGCCACTACATTCTGCGCACCTGGTAAATATTCTGCTATTACTGCAGTTCCTGATTCCAGGCAGGAGTGCCAAAAGTCCTTGGCTATCTCCGCTAATAACCTGGACTTCGTTCCACCTAAGTGATTTATGTATCTGACTGCTGAGTTGTTGTCCATCTTTAGTTGGATACATGAATTCACTTTGTCTTATGTGAAGGCTTTGATCGCAAAAGAGCCTGCTAATAGTTCTAGGCAGTTTAAGTGCAGTTTGAGTTCTTCTGAGCTCCATCTGCCTCCTGTTTGCTCTGCTGGCATCTGATTCTATTATCATGTCTGGACGGTCACCGAAAATGGCTCTGCCGTTCCATGCCTCCATGTTCTGGAGGCACCATTCCAGCTCTGTTCTGGAGCTGGTCTAGTGGCCCTAGCTGGTGGTAGCTGAGGCCCTGCTGTAGGTATCTTATTTTCAGCCTCTGTTGTGCTCGATACTGCAGGGGTCCTGGAAATATCACTTGAATAGATCCCGCTAACAGACCTAAAATCCGTGCAATCGTTCGCAGTGATGTGACTGGTCTGCTGAGGAAATTCCTTATTTCTCTTTTTATGTCTCGAACCTTCCTGTTCGGTAGCTCCAGGGTCACTGTCCTGGTGTCTATGATAAAGCCCAGGAATTCTTTCCTCTTTGCTGGTATCATCTCTGACTTCTCTCGGTTCACAAGGAAGCCTGGTGAGGCTAAGAGGTTCGCTACCCAGCTGGTCTGGAAGCAAAGTATGTCTTTGCTGCTTGCCATTAGCAGGATATCGTCTAGGTAGATGATGATACCTATTCCTTTCTCCCTGATCGCTGCTGCTACTAGTTTCATCAGTTTCGTAAACGCTCAGGGGTTGATGCTAACCCGAATGGCATTGTCGCAAACTGCCATAATTGCCCGTCCAAGTCGAATGCTAGAAATGGTCGGTATTCTCTTTGTACTGGAATCGTGAGATATGCATCTTTCAAATCTATTCTTGTGAGCCAGTCGCCCTGTCTGAGCGTGTCTCTCAATTGGTGAGTCCCTTCCATCTTGAAGTGGTTGTAGACTACCCACTTGTTCATGTCTCTCAGATTTATGACTGGTCTCACTTTGTGTTTTCTGTGGACCAGAAACATATTGCTTATGAACTTCGGAGCTTCGCAGGACTTGATAGCTCGTTTCATTGCTAGATTCAGTTGTTCTGCGTGTAATAAGTCTTTCTCCATTCGCGCTGATACTATTGGTCGGGGGGCTTTGTACTGGGTTGGGGTCTGGGTAAATTGTATGTGTAAGCCTCTGGCTGACTGCAGTACCCAACTGTTGTTGGAAAGCACACGCCAGTTTTCCCAGTACATTGCTGTCCTCCCCCCTACTGAAGGATATGTGGATGCTCTCACCAGTGGGGAAGTTTTGTCCTCTTCCTTGTCCTCTGCCTCGTCTTCCTCTGGGGAAGCGATCCCTGGGTTGGAAGAAAGTGTCTGGCTGTTTATTCTCCCAGTAATGTGCTCTGTTTGATTGAGGCATTCTGGACGTCTGATAGCGACCTCTGTACCGACCGGTCGCTCCAAAACCCTTCCAGGGAAGGTCTTTTTTATTGAGGCTTGTGCCTTTTCCAGGGAGGTGGAGGTCCCTACCAATCTCCCCATTTCCTTTCTGAACGTTTCACCGAACAGCAGCCCCTGCGCTGCTTCGCCCGCCTCGTATGAGGACAGGTCTCCTAATTTATGATCTATTTTCAGCAGTAATCCTCTTCTGCGCTCGGAGGACATCGCACAATTGGCATCCCCCAAAAGACACACTGCTCTTTGTGCCCAGTTTGCTAACACGCCTGGGTCCACTTCTTCCCCCGTATCTCACGCTCACTCCGCCAAGTCCATAATCTTGGCTAGGGGACCTGCTAGATCAAGGATCTTCTCCTGGCAACTTCTCCATGAGCGGTCAATCCCTTTTCTAGGGTCCCTGTTTGATTTAGCAATGATAGCTAACATCTTAGGGTCCAGTTCGGGTGCTTCCTTCACTTTGCCTGGAAGTTCAGGCATTGGGCATTCTGCCCTCATTCTTTGCCTCACCTCCTTCTCGAGTGCCTTGCGCAGCCTCTGAGTCATGTATCTTGTGACTCTTGGTGAGGGTACCCATTCAGAGGATTTCGGGTTTTTAATTTCCTCTGGCTGGAACATATCTGAGGTTTCCTCCTCGGTATTGTTCAATTTCTTCATCCTCTTTTTTGGCGGCAAACTCCCTTCATCTCCTTCCTTATCGCCTTCCTCTTGCAAGGAGGTTGGAGATTCTGTGGGTTCCTCTTCGTGGGGAACCTCTTCCTCTGTGTTGCCCATATTATCGTTCCCTGGGTCGGGGGTTGTGAGGCTCGGCACCCCTGACTTAGACATAAAGGCTTCTTTTAGCCTACCGAAAGCGTTGGTCGCCTCTGGGGCCTTTGGCTCTACCCCTTCTGTTTGGCCCGGGGGGTCAGAAGAGTTCTTGCTCTTCTGGGCCTTGTTACACCCCTTTGGGCCCTCTGGCGCGGCCCCTGTGGACGTGCTTGGTCGTGGTGTGGTGCTTTTGTCTCTTTGGCTCAGAAATATTTCGATTGTCTCTAGCCTTTCCTTGCAAGGGTCTGACCCCTTGAGCCACTGCCTCTACGAGTGATTCACCCAGCACTTCCTTGAAGCTGTGAGCCAGGTCTTCTGAGTATATGACTTCTTGCTCCTCTTCACTCCATTAAAATTCAGCCATGCTGTGTGCTGGTAGGTGCCTAGTAATACCTTCACCGGTGTAGTGGCACATCCACTATTCACTCTTATTTCTTGAGGCTGCATCTGGGCTGACAAGCAGCTTCTGCAAGACACAGTGCTGAGCACTGGTATAATGATAAGCTCTGCCTGAGCTGTCACGTTGTATTTGCTTTTGTTTTCTCTCCTTTTGGAGTCTCTTTGTCTCCTACGTTAATATTTATTACTGTCACTGTAAGGAGAACAGGGCGCAATGCCCGCAAAGCGTTTTGGCCTCTCCTTTCCAATGGAGGGGGCCTCGCGCTCTCTCACTTCCTTTGCCGGTTCTTTCGGCCTTAAGCCACGCCCTCGTGAGGGTGGGGGCTGCACAAGCGGCTCTCTATGAGCCTATGCTCTGCTCCCCTCACGTCTTGCATGAGCGGGGAGAAAAAGGGCTTTGCCAGGCTCACCGAGCCTTACTCCACCCCCACAATGGTGGGGGCCTCTTTGCTTACTTGCGTCGGACGTGAGTAAGCACGAACACCTAAGGCGAGCCCCTAGATTGCTAGAAATGCAGCACGGGGCCGCTGTATGATCCAAACTATTTTATCAAGTATAATTTCTGCGGTGCGCGGCCCCTGCGCCTAATGTAGCTTCAAGCCCACATTCTTATATCATGAAATCTTTGCTCACACGGTTAATTCTATGCATACCCTAAAACAAATGCTGTTAAACTACAGAGCTAAATGAAAGGGTACTTATCTCTGGAGAGCAGCAAAAGAAGAGGAGGTTACAGGAAGTGGAAGGACTAGGTCACATGATCAGGACACTGGGGAGAGGGAACTAGGACTGATGGGAAATTAAGTTTTTTGAAAAAACACGTTATTTCAATGAAAATATTGAATACTTGTATTATTTTGTTGAAACTGCTAGAGAGTAATAAAATAAGAAGATGAAGCATAATGCTCGCCTCTGTCTTGGCATAGAATCTTGACAAGGGTCATGGTAAGGTTAAGAACCTAAAACCTGCAGGAGGTGGTACTTGATGCTCCCCGTTGCCACACATAAACCTCTGAATCAGTTGATAAAGTTGGGGCATAGCAAGAGGGAGCAATGTACAGGTGGTGTAAAATGTGGGATCCTCTAGAAGGTTTGTGAAGATGCTGAAGAAGTACCTGGCAATATCATCCATAGTTTAATGAAAGATACATGCAGATTAACATGACCATCTCTCCTAATCATTTCTACTGAATATCAGATTTTCAAAACATAGGGCCCGATTCATGGAATTTGCTGCACGGCTCAAAGTGACTTTGCAATGCTGAAAAGTGACTTTGCAGGGCTGAAACAAACCCTGATTCATGGAACTGTGCAAAGTGTATTTTTGCAGTGCAAAATCAGTGCAACGTCATTTTGTACTGCAGAAATGACCACATGCACCAACTTTGCTTTACAATAATACCCTTTGCACAATTCCATGAATCAGGGTTTGTGTCGGCAGTGCAAAGTCACTTTTCGGCAGTGCAGAGTCACTTTTCAGCAGTGCAAAGTGACTTTGGACCGTGCAAACAATTCCACGAATCGAGCCCATGGTGCTTAAAGACAATTTATTGGCCACAAATAACTTAGTTTGAGGATCTTGGTGATGCATTTCAGAATTGATGATTTTGAATGACTTTTTGCTGGTCAGCTGGTCGCAGACAGGACTGAAACATCACTCTGTCTCTTTAAAAAGGCTTGGCAGATTATCACAGTTTTTGTCAGACTGTGCTGTCAAAAGACAATGGGCCTCATTAGGACTCCGGCGCTCATGGTGCTATTAGCACCATGGTCCATGCCGGAGTCCGCCATGGCGGAATGGGGAATTACCACCCCATTCCGAGGTTGGTGGGGCGGTAATTCCCCATGCCCCCATGGCCCTTCCCCATTCCCATTTTTGCCCCATAGGGCTCAATGGGAATGGGGAAGGCGCTAATGATGGTACCGCAAATTGCGGTACCGTAATTAGCACCAAGGTCCCTTTGCGGGTCCCTACTTTAACGGCTGGTAAAACCAGCCGTTAAGGTCGGGTCCCGAAAAGGGACATTAGGTGCTAGGTGTTTAACGGCGCCGCAGCCTTTTACGGCGCCGTTAAACACTTAGCGCCTGGGTCATAATGAGGCCTAATATGTACAGTACTTTTCCTAGCTGAGACCTTACTTGATATCTCCTTTCAAATTTCCTGAGATGGTTTTCTATTTGGGCTAGTAAATGTTCACATCCTCTCTGCTAGATGAAGTGGGCCACCACAGCTAACAGGCAGTCCTTTCCCAGACTTCCAGTTACTTCATGTTCAGTGTAAACATTGTATCTTTCTTGTCAGAGAGCTGAGTGGGACCCAGGAAAGAGTCCAGGTGTGAAGATTATGTGAAGATAAATTTGTATTCTACCTTCTCCAGCACCTTTCTAACTCTACTCTGCTCCTAGCCCTCACCAATTTGCCTAATGTTCAGTCATTCTCCCACAGTGGGCTCTACCACTTCAGATCAGGGCCTCACTAATAGTCCTTGACTTGGACAGGCCATGCGCTGTCATTTCTTCGGAATGTGACTGGTTCTAGACTCCATAGTTTCAGTCACTTTTTTTCCACTTTCTAGCTTCCACCTGCTGGTTACCTCTGCCACCATCTGGTGCTCTCCTGGTACCAAGCCTTAGCAACTTCTCCTGTCACCATTTTATATGTTTCACCAACCACCACCTCATATCCCTCTTCCTGACGCTGTGTCTCCTGTTCTTCTTCCACCAGCATATTTCTCTTACTACCTCCACCTGATGTTCTTCTCCTTTCAAAAACTGATGTTCCCTTCTGGCCAGTCTTATGCTGCCACGGTTTTATGTTCTAATCGAGCCACCACCTTTTCACTTTTTTCTTGCTATCACCTGATGTGCTTTCTTCTCCATCTATAGCCTGCAGTCTTCTCAACTACTTCCTTTAATCCTCCAATGACCTTCCTCTAATTCTATCTTGAACCTGCAACTTGCTTTGAACTCTGCTCATGACTTACTCCAAACACACACACTCTGTTTTTTCTCTTGTCCGTTTATATATCGTATTACTCTCTCTTCCTGGTTGGGCTTCTCTAATGTGTTTCCTACTTTGTTTATTGTAAAATTTGGTAACTGGTTGGTTCTTCCCATATAGACTCTTTTCTGGAGGTATTTTATATATTTTTTTGGATTTGCAGAGCGCCCAATCTGCATGCACCATATTAGATTGGAACCACACATTTTTCTAAGCATGCTTCTCTCTTTCAGTATGGGTTGACAGAGTACAAATTGCAAGAGTAAGGCAGTAATTATCTTGTTTTTTCTTTGCCTGTTGATGTTGTTCACAGGTCTTTTTGTAAGCTATGCTGGGGAATCCCTGACACTCCACACACAGTTCCTTGGTTTATACATGGGGCGGTTCCCTGCCCACTGACATTGACTAAGAGAGGATGAACATGGGATCTGCAGAATAATGAGCATATGATCCATTAGCTTGGAAAGGCACCCGCCCCCAAGTCATCCCAATATCAACATCTCTAATCAGGGCCATCTTAAGCTTTTATGGGGCCCTGGGCATGGACATCTTTGGGGCCCCCCTCAATCAAACCAAAGGAAATAAGTGATCAAATATATCTGGTGGCAAACTCCCCCCCACCGTGAGCAAAACCCATAGGTAGACATGACGCCTCGCAGCATTCAAAATATTCATGTTTACTCCCTTTAAGTCCCCTTACCCCCTTCATTCTTGCTCTAATCAGATTGATAAACAAGTAGTATTTGAAGGCCAACATTAGCAATCTACGAAGAGATTACTTCTCTTCTAGTATAGAAACAGGATAGTTTTTATCAATAGCATCCGGAAAGGTATGCAGCCTGCAGTATTAATGCAGGACTGTATGTAAAAGGTACATGTTACCCAGAATAGGAAGAAAACTCAATTTAGCTGCCTCAGAGAATGCAAAAGTGTTCAAGCATGGATAGAGTAGACCAATTGTAAGGAAGGAGAAAGCTACACATACCGTAGCATGGATAGTGGAGGCAGATTAGAAGCTACCAGGAGGTGCCTCTATCCAGACAGACTGAGATTAGAAGTGGGACATGGTTTTCAAATAGGTTGCCATTAGAGATCAAGGGAACAAGTGCGCAGTACATAAATGCTCACTATTATAGTGGAAGCAACCCTATAGCCAGTGAAACCATGAGTAAGGCTTTTATGAAGATCATACCCTGAGAAGGAAATCACACTGAGGGGCTGACAATTTTGAAAGGTTTAGGGACTGGCAACACAGAGGTTAGGCAATACAAGATTAAATGAGATGTCCAGGATCACATATTGCTTAAGGGGTGAAGCTGGGATTTGTGCCAACTCTGCAATTTCTTCATTTTAACACTTTATTTTCCAGCTCTTACATCTGCTAAAACAATCTCATTTTATAAAACTGACTTGCAAAGTACACAAATCACATTTCCAAACCTGACAATTTTTAAAACCAAAATATTACAGAAGGGTTTTACGCAAAATGGGAATGATTCTAGCTACATTCTCTCCATCATCAAGGGAAGTATATAAGTAACAGCATACCAATCAATGTGATTTAACAGATTTAATCCAGGTATGTCTTTTGTACTTTTAAACTTTAAATACTTCCAAAACAATGGCTTGTGAAATTGTCATTCATAAACGTGCAGAAAAACCATTCACTTTTGTACAAGAAGCAAAACGTTTTTTGTGTCAAACAAACAGACCTTAAAATATGCTTGCCCAATGCCTACAACATCTGGTCCGCTCTCTCCTGTCTACCACCCTTTCCACTCAAATGCCCTACATAAGAAGAAAGATCAAGTAATGAGCTAATCGATGCCAGCAGAATGCAAGAAGGCAAACCTCAAAGAAGACAGCACAGTTATGCAAGAGATATATGATTTGACCAGAATCACTGTATCATCTGCTGGCAAAGCCAGGATACAAGCATGAACACTTTGGTTCCACAGTCTACAAGCATGAACACTTTGGTTCACAGTCTGTTATTCACATTTTGGATTAATAGTTTATGCTCACCTTTGGAGGGGATTGCCTAGGTTTTAAAATGCCCCATCTGAACAAACCAATTTCTAGACTTCCACCATAGGAATGACATGTTCGTTTTTATAGCAACCCCTATCTGGTGCAGGAGCATTGCTGATAATAGCACCTCTTATGTTGCAAAACAAAATAATATGCAGGTAGATTTATAAACTTCAGACATAGGAAAGGTTCAGCCAGCCTTGCTGGAATGTGCTCTTCTAATCTTTCATATGAACACACATCTCTGCAATGAGTGCTTAACACACTGAGCTAACGTCGGAACCATTGTGGCACTCAATGCATCAATATGGATTTCAACTTTGGCTATTGCACATGATCAACATAATTCCCACAAAAAGGAAAGAATGCTAGAAAAATTGTGCCTTACGGAACGCACAAACTATGTATTCCACAGTGAACACAGAAAGCATTGCATGATTAATTGATCAAGGCAGAATTTACTTGTCAAAACAGACTGACAATAGGTTTAGCGCATCAGCAGCATGCCATAAAATCTCCTGGCGTGTGCTATTTAAGTCTGGTGAACAATGGAATGTTACTTTAGATAAGGCAGCCTTGTGGAGGCCCCCTCCAAGGTGGGGGCCCTGGGCAAGTGCCCCTTTTTCCCTCCCATAAAGACGTCTTTGTTTCTAATCTGGGAAAAGACCAATCCGAATCATCAAGCCATGCAAGGATCTGAGTTTCACAAATCGCGTTTGATTCAAAGAGTGCTGCATTATTTTGTGTTTGGTCTCAAGGGAATCAATCTGAAAAGTTTTTTAGAAACTAAATATGGCCCGAAGGAGACTGATATAAGTATATTTATTTTATATTTTATTTATTTGCATTTTTAAAGCACTCACACAGCCCACGGGCATTGAGGCTCTGTTACTGGATTTTTTCTTTTATTTTTTTCAGTTGCTTAATTCTTTTTTTTCTTTTTTTCTTAGTTGCGTATTTATAACAGGCTTAAATATCCAGAGGTTTCTAAGCGCGGACTAGGGATCAAACCTGTGTTGATTCGTGTTGTCTTGTTTCCAAGGGGAAGATGTTGCCACTGAGCTATCCTCCCAGGATAAAACCCATTCCTTCAGTATAAGATAGAACGACCATTATAGACTTCATTGTTGGAGTGCATGACTGTCTGCACTGCACTTTGGAAGGTTAAATGACGTTTAACTTTTCAAAGATCTTTGAAAACAAAGGCTGTTCTTTTGTCTTTTTAATTAGAATGAAGCAACACACTCCTGCGTCTTGTCCTCCAAGATCAAGCTATCTTGATGCGGTCTACTAATTTGAAACATGCATTGGAAGCACAGATAGGTATCTATAATTGTAGCTGATAAGTTGTTTATGTAAGACCCCTTGCGAAGAACTGCCATCTGGCATGGGTGGAGAAGCTTTACCTTTTTTATTGTTATTATATAATTAAATGATACAAGTAATCCATTTCAGAAAGGGTGGACTGTTAATCAGACTCCTCTTTCATTAAGGTTCATTCCAAAGTCATAGCATACACATGAGCCTTGCTGCTTCAGTCTCCTGATCTGCAGCACTTGCCTTCCATGCTACAAAGCAGGTTAAAAGGACGCATATGCCTTGTTAGACAGCTTCTGTGAAACAAAGTCACTGCACATAGAGGTTGCATTTCCCTCCTGCACCTCTGACCCCAAAACATATTATTTGTGACCCTATGCATCTCATTGCTGGGTAATGTCTAAGAATAAGCCATATCTGATGTTGGTATGGTAACTGATAGAGCACCTATTTATTATATTAAAACCATATCGAATAGGTAGGTCTCGGGAGGATAGCTCAGGGGCAACACGCTCGCCTTTGAAGCACAATGGTGCCAAGCAACACAGGTTTGATTCCCAGGTCCACGCTTAGAAACCTCTGGTTATTAAGCGCGTTATAAATAACCCTTTACAATTTACAATATCATGTCCCGGGAGGATAGCTCAGCGGCAGAGTGCGCGTCTTGTAAGCAAGACGACACGAAGCAACACAGGTTCGATCCCCAGGTCCGCGCTTAGAAACCTCTGGGTGTTTAAGCGCGTTATAAATACGTAACTAAGACAAAAAAAAACACAATTACGCAACTAAGAAAAACAAACAGCGCCTCGATGCCTGCGGGCTGTGTGAGCGCTTTATAAATGTAAAATAAATAAATACTCCTTGCAAGTCAGGGCAGCTATGGAAGGCTATGTGCTTCATGGCCAAACTGCCGTCTTAGCTTCAAGAAGCATTACAAAAGGCAGGAAGGCTCTCTCTTTTAATCCTTGTGGAAATTGGTTAAATACACTCCTCCAGCAAGGGAAAGGCACATCAAAAGAGCTCCTGGGAACCCGGCTTCAAAGAGGCACAACCATAACAAAGGCCATCCTCCCACCAGGGGGTTGCATACCAGAGAGCCTTTGAGACTGCAGGCCTGGGAAGGAGGCATGTTTAAAGTATTCAGAACAACGGAACTGAGGGAGGGTTTCACCATCCGGCGCTTCTGTGGGGCTCTCTCTCCTTCCTGTCCTCTCTATTTCCTGCAGAACAAAACACTTGCACCTAGAAACACTTGTGTTCAGGTGCATTATAAATGACATATCATATCATATCACTCTTTTTACGATGCAAGGAGGGAAGGTTCACTTGTCACAGAAACAAACACCCCTTACAGAAGATATGCTTTTGTCCGATTCTCTGTAGCTGTTAACTCTTCATATGAAAGATATCTCCCTCTCAATCCTTGATTCATTTTAGCCATAAATCGAGGGAAAAATAATTCTCTGGACCTCTATTTGGTGTGCAGTCCATTCCAAGGTCCTCCAAGTTGTGATGTGAAGGTAAAGTGGTTTCAAGGCAGAGGTGAGCTCTGTTCCCTAACCATCCCCAGAGAACATTGGGGGTTACTGCTGTTGGACTAAGGCCTGCACTTTGCCAGTTGCACCAGCCCCAGGCTCCCTATTGGAGGTGAAGGACTCCTGCAGAGGCCAGATAAAGCTCCATGGACTGGGAGTGAAGAGGAAACTGACTCACCTTGTACATGAGCTGCTGTATTGGAACTCGCGGCACCAGACGAGTCAAGATGCTGGATTCCTTTCTTCTGCTGTTTTGAACTGTCCTCGAGCCTGTGTAACCCGCGTTCAAAGCCTTTGAATGATTCAGGACCCAGGTTGCTACTTTTGGCACTCCCTCCAATCCTTCCGACCGTTGTTTGCTCGATCAAACCAGTTTGCTGCATTTTCACCCCAGCAGAGTGCATAGCTGCAGCAGCTCAAAAGAGAAGGTTATACTGTAGAAGTCTTTACATGAGAAGGTCTTGCAACTGACCCTCAAACAACCAGGATCTGTTCATTGGAACAACCCAGACCTTGACTCAAACTGCTGGAAGCATCATTTTGACCATTAACTTCACCAAGTGGTACCCATTCTTTCAAACGGGCTTGACCGTTGAACCTAACCTGGTGGACTCTTCAAACCACCCAGTTCTGACATCACATCAAACTGCACAAAGCTTCACATTGAACCTGACTAGATGCTAGCTAGCCGCCTGGATCACTGCGACTCACCACATTCAAACCCGGTTTGACCCGCAAGCACAGCACTCAGAAACCCAGTTCAATGCTGTCAAACCAAAAAGAAGACATAAAATTGCTTTGCAGTGGCCCAGGTCTCAGGATCCAGATTTAGGACAATAGTAACTGATTATCGACCCATTTTGCACCTTTTCCTTAAATAAAGATATATACTTCAGAGATAACACTGCTGCAATGCCTTGCTCTTCACCCCTGTTACAGTTCCTAGAGTGACTTTATATCCATGTTATGCATTTTTGCTGTTCTTTCCAGAGGGTAGGTTTTGCCCATGTTTTTATAGTCAGTTATTTGAATTTTGGTGTGTTTCATTAATATGGTTATATGTCATTTCATTGACACCCGGTTTCACGACAGGTGTTTTTCCTCTAAATTTCTGCCCCAAAAACTTTTCAAAATTATGTTTACATTATTTTTGGGGTGTTCCCTCTTAAAAGCCACCATCATTTACCTATTTGTTTATTGCCGACCCCCCAAATCATTAGATGCCCTTTCCCAGCCCCCAAGCAAATATCAAAGTGTTTTTCTCAGCACAAATTCTGTGGAAAAACACCCGTCGTAAAAACGGATGTCGATGAAAGGACGTTGCACCATTAATATATGCATATGTTTATAGAACATTGATTGGACATTTCTTCATTTTCTCCAGAAATCAGTCCTGTCTCATTTACATTCTGTGACAAATCTAGCAATATCGTCACTGATTCTCTGGAGGGAAGCTTCTCTTACGTGACCAGGAAAAGGCAGAACCTATCTGATTCTGACCCTGGGGTGTGACTTTCTGTGTGAGGACCACATAGGGGAGGACAAACTCCAGGCAAATAGAAAAATACTGAATAAAAATAATGTTTCAGTTACAATTCTTAATGACATCCACATGCCTTTGCAACATGCCTGCATGGCTCTTTGTGGTGTAGATTAAGAATTCCTAGGTTTTATTAGACAAAAACCTTATTTACACCCCCTGCCCTTTGTGAGGAATGAGGATAAGCAAACACCCAGTTCTAGTCTTTGTAAAACTTACACAACTGAACAGAAGGGCAGAGAGAGGAAGAGACTGCAGCTAAAAGCAGCTTGTGTGAATGCCGGTTGGGATATCAGAGGTGGGCAGACAATCGAAAGCAGCATTGAGGATGAAAAGAATGGCGTGTGGAGAGACCTGCTTAAGAGAAGCTTGATGCTTTATTGAACTGCCAGAAGCAAAGGAAGGCAAAGCAGGAGCCAGACAGCTAACAGGACACACTCCCAGTCAGCGAACCAAAAGGAAAGCAGATGGAAAGACACAAGCCAAAGCCGCCCGGTAAACGCAGTGAGAACGAATGGGTTACCGGAGCATGTGACAGTGAATACTGCATATCATTAACAGCACCAGAGAACCCGGTTAAAGTAATTGTAGGAACAGATACAAATATAAACAGTATTAAATGGGTCGGTGACCCAAAACCCGGAAAGAGGAATTGATATGAATACCAACAGTATTAAGACAGGGCTGGTGGCCCAATACTGGAAAAGAGGAATTGATAAGAATACAAACAGTTTTAAGAAAGGGTTGGTGCCCCAAAACTTGAAAAGAATAACTGATACGAATACAAGCAATTCTAAGAAAGGATTGGTATGACCCAATACCTGGAAAGAGGAGTTGATACTAATACAAACCTTGTTAAAAGATGGTCAGAGACCCAATATTGGAACAACATCATTTCATAGATGAAAAAAGAGTCAGTGGAGAAGGGCAAAGTCCTGGCAGAATAGTGTACAAGGAAAACAGTGAGTCTGACACTGACACCCATGAGAAGAGATAAAAAGCCCAGGCAGGAAAGTCAACCAGGTACTTTGCAAATCTGGGATCTGCCCCCAAAGAACAAAGGTATCATATCCTGGCAGGACGGTAAACCAGGAGTAAGAAGTGAAGTAAACTTGAATTTGTCAAGCAGTGAAAATGAATACAAAAGGGAAGAGTCATACCGCTTTTAAGGATCAGTAATACAAGTTGTAATAGCCTTGCAGGAGGCAAGGGCAGAAAGAGGCACAGTTAATGGAAAAGAGAAGAACCATACTCCTTTTAGGCTAATTGAAATTCAGAGTGTGAGGAATTGAACAGTCAGAGAAAATGTATATTTAATGCAGTGTGAGGAACTGAACATACAAAGAAATGGTATATTTAAAGAAGACTCAAGGGAAGAGCCTTCCCTCTTGAATAAACTTGAACTGTGTTAAAGTGTTGAATGGTGAACATGAAAGGAACAAACAGAAAGAGTTATGTTCCTTAAAACTGTGGCAGCATAAAAAGTGGGTGAACTCAAGGGAGAAGTTGTTCCCCTTGAAACTATGAAGTGAAACATTGTACAAAGAGAGAGACATAGGGGAAGAACCCCTTTGTAACAGTGAAACATGATTTGACCCTTTTTCTGTAGGTAACAGACAGAAGGTGAACGACCAGAAGAAACATAGGGAAAGGGAACATTCCTTCCTCTCTTGGAACTTTAAATAATTTTCTTTTCTGTACATTAAAGCTTTATGTTTGGAACTTTGAAAGAAACCTTCAAGTGCATAACTCACTGAAATCCCTTTATGCTCATTATATTGAGTTTAGTGTGTAATAGTTTAGGGTTTTGGACATAGGATGAAGGATTCTTTGGTTGAACATGCAGACATAGGGGGTAATTCATAGATTTTAGCGCAGAAGTGGCGCATGCAGCTGGCGCACAGAGGGAGCGTGCGCCAGTCTGCGCCAGCCGCGTGCGCCAAAACCCATTTTGACGCACAGCGGATTCATGGATATTAACATCCATAACCAGTCGTAGCGCAGAGTGACGCAGTGACGCTGCAGCAGCGCCAGTAATGCCCCCAACCCTGCCCCGTGCGCCAATAACATTGCAAAAATCCTGTACATGGCGCAAAGGCCAGTGGACCAGCATACAGCCCCTCAACCACGAAAATGCACTAAAAACACCACACAGCCCTCACGCGCCAGTGAAATCGTGTGTAAAACTCCCCGCGCACCCTCGGAATTCGCGTACCCCGCTCACCCCAGCGAAATCGCATGTAAAACGTCCCACGCACCCCTCGAATACGCGTACCCCACTCGTGCGAGTGAAATCACGTGTAAAACTCCCCGCACACCCCTCGGATTATGCGTACCCTGCTCGCCGTAGTGAAATCACGTGTAAATCTCCCCACGCACCCCTCGGATTATGCGTACCCCGCTCGCGGTAGCGAAATCGTGTGTAAAACTCCCCATGCACCCCCAGAATATGCATACCCCACTCGCGCCAATCATGGTAAAACTCCCCACGCACTCCTCGGAAAAAGGCGTACTGCGCTCGCATCAGCTAAATTGCATTGTAAAAGTCCCCCCTGTGGTGTGGGCTGCCTGCCGCGCATGCCAAGGGGTGAAGGGCTGCATGCGGTCATGGGGAGGGTGGATGGTCTGTTTGCGTGTATTCTGGGGGTGCGCAGGGAGTTTTACATGTGATTTGGCAGTGTGGACCCTCCCTGGTGTGGCCCTCTCCCCTCCCCATGGCCCGCAGGCAGCCCATTAACCTGGGCATGCTTCGCAGGCAGCCTACCACCCCAGGGCATGCCCCGCAGGCAGGCCACATGTCACCATGCACTTGGGAGTCCCGATTCATGTCCCCTACCCCCACCCATCCCCCCATTGACGGGCACCTGTCAGCAGGCCCCGACTCATGCCCCCCATATCCACCCACCCCCATTGAAAGGGCACCTGCCAGCAGGCCCCGACACATATCCCCCCACCCCAAATGAAAGGGCACCTGTCAGCAGGACCTGACTCATGTCCCCCACCCGCAACCACCCCCCCTTGACGGGCACCTGCCAGCAGGCCCCGACTGATGCCCCCCCATCCCCCATTTAAAGGACACCTGCCAGCAGGCCCCGTCTCATGCCCTCCCATCCCCCATTGAAAGGGCACCTGTGAGCAGGCCCTTACTCATGTCCACCACCCACCCCCATTGACGGGCACCTGCCAGCAGGCCACGACTCATGAACCCCCCCATTGAAAGGGCACCTGCCAGCAGGCCCCGACTCATGCTCCCCCGACCCCCCATTGAATGTGCATCTGTCAGCATGCCCTGACTCATGTCCCCCACACCCACCCACTCCCTATTGATGGGCACCTTCCAGCAGGCCCCAACACATGGCCCACCAAACACCATGTCATAACAAAACAGACCCATGGCCCTAATGCCAACCCAGATCCCCACCCGAAACACAGTACAAGCACGCGCCATCCACTGCACCCACTCACAAATTGCCCATGCAATGAGAGCCTTAAAAGAACCAGCATGGCCATGCATAAATGTACAACAGAGCCACACAGTGGCAACACATGACTGAGGCAATGCTCATAGAGACATGCACAAAACCAATGAGAGTACACAACACCAATAATGAAGATATATGAAATGTATTAAAAAACATAATAAATCACATAATGAAAATCACACATGCAAATTAAGAAATAATGAAAGCAATACCAAAATATAGTAAAATCCAATGAAAAACAAAAATACACGACATGAAAACTGAAAAGTGGTCCATCTCCAAAGTCCATATAAAGTAAATAAAAACCAAAAGCAAAAAAAAACATTGATCCATGGGATGATGAAATAACGAAAGTATGTACAAATCTGGAACTATTTACACTGCAAGTCAGAAGGGTCCATGATCCCCAAACAAAAGGAAACCTACCAAAACTCCTATAAAATAACCAACTATATACATAAAGTGGAGCAAAGTCCATGAACTCCAAAAAAAATCTAAAACAAATGAAACCTAAGACTAAAGAACTATGTACAAAGGCGGTGGACTAGTCCGACGCCTCACTTTTTGATGTTCCGGGCCAGGGCATCATCGAGCTCCACGTCGATATTCTGGAGGTCGCCCTCTTCCCTGGCCTTGTGGTCTCTCAGGGATGCAGCCATGGCCTTCTCCAACTCCCTGCAAATTGCCTCGAGGCACTCATGCCGCCTCAATGCCCTGTGCATGGAGTTCTCCGCCCTGACCATTGTGAGCCGTGCCCTGTCTGCCCTCCGCCGCTCTGCACCTATCTGCTGGCCCAACCGCTGCGACACGGAAGACACTCCCAATCCTGGGTCCCCCTGCCCGCCGGCGATGCCTGCTCCGATGATGTTGATGGTCCCGAGGTCACATGCCACCTACGCCGTGCCTGCTGCCGCCGCCTTTCTGCTGCCTGCCGCCGCCACCACGACTGCCTCCGGGTAGATGGCAACACCCGGGGCAGTCGTGCAGGTGCCCTGCTTGAATGTGCCTGCACATAGTCTGTTGCCAGGGGTCCAGTTGCTGGGGTGACCACCTGTGCTGGAGCTCCGACTCCCGACTGTGGCAGGGATGGGATCTCCACCAGCCTGGCTGCGTTAGTTGGGGCAGGTCCACAGGGGGCCCTGGTGGCATATGGGCCGGAAGACGGCATGGAGAACGACTGGCGTATAGTGTGCACTGAGGAGGAGATGGCCGCAAGACAGAGCGACACATGGAGGAAACCCCCGACCATGAGCCCTCTCAACTGGGCCACGTTGGCACACGTCTCTTCATGATGATGCGTGTGGTCCCCCCAGGAAGCATGCACGTCTTCACGAATTACACGTGTGCGCAACGTGACACCAATGAGGACAGACTTAATCCTATCACGGGTCCCCACGTCCGCAGGTAGAGGAGTGCCAGATGACGTGGACCTCCCTCCTACCTGCGGACGGGCCTGAAACGGGGCATCCCTGCTGGTGCATGCTGATGCAGTCACAGTCTCAGGGACAGTGACATGCACAGGCTGCTCCGTAGTGACCTGTGCTGCCTCCTGCCCGTGCCCCTGGACTGCACCACTTGCACCAGTGGTACCACCCCCACCAGGCCCTATGTGCAGCTTGGATGCAGCCTCCTCCTCCTCTGTAAACACCACCAACCTGGATGTCTCCGCACCGTCTTCCACCGTTGCAAGCCCCCAGGGGGCTCACCCACCCCTTCCGCTGCAGCCATAGTGGCGGACGCAGCACCAGTCCCCTTGCTCCCGGATGATGGAATTTCCTGGAATGGTGACTGGGCCCTGCATCACCGGCTGGTGGAGGCATCTCTGCCGTTTTGCTCCACTGCGCTGTCTCCGCCTTCTTCTGCACTTGCCGCTGTGTAAAGGGAGACATAGAACACAAGCGTCAGGGTACTGTACAATAGTCCCCTAGGCACAAAGCAGTAGCACATGAGTGGCACTGTCAAACGTCACTTCCATCATATCCCTCCACAACACATGGATCAGTGCAGGCAACACACATGCAGAAACAGGCATGGCACATGCAACAAACATTTGCATCCATGTCCAAGACACTGTAGAAACATCCATTAGTGGGTTGAAACTCACATGCATCATGGGACATGCTGATCACATGCACACACATCACCGAAGGGTCATGCATCTGGCCTTGTATACCCCCAGACACAGGGGATACAAGGATGACTAGGCTGTATCAGTGAATCAACACATCGTCACGGACATGTGTCATGCATCCATGGCATTTAACAGTCACACACACACTACTCAGACACACGGACATGTCCACCATGCATGTCCATGACAGCAGCACCCATCTCTCACACCCCAAACATGTCCAAGTAAAGAGACAGGCATGCATACATGTGTGCATTCCACATGCGGCTCTGCATGTTGCATTGTAACACATACACCATCCATGTGATTCACGCCTGAGTGGACTCACATGCAGCACCATCATGTCCCTGCACACACACATCCATACATGACCCATGTCACACATACAGCCAAGTAGCTAACTACCACCACACTGCAACATGCACTGTTTACACAGCAATGCATGGTCACTTACCGCTCGACTCCAGACGGGACTGCATCCTGAGGACCTGGTGGTGAAGCACTGGGCGAATGCACTCCAGGACCCTCATTTGCTGGTTGGTAAGCTGGCCCCAGCGCCCCACTGCATCCGCTGTGTCTAAGAGGCGCCAGGCCTTCTTGAGTGCCCTGGACTTGTAGTCCTCCCAGCACTTCTGGACGTGTTTGATATCGCGGGGTGCCACCCCCTCCGCGTTGATGGCACCCACTATTTCCATCCAGATCCTCCTCCGTCCTTCTTTGTCAGCGCGTGATGGTGAGAAGAGGGCATCATAATGCCCCAGGACTTGCTCCACCAGGATGCCAACTTCATTGGCAGTGAAGCTGGCAGCCCTCTGCCTCTCTGCTGGGGGGTTGCCACTGGTGATGGATGTTGTTGGTTCGGACATGGCAAACCCTGAGGCAGGTGTGGGTGGGCAACTGGGTCCTGGGGCTGGGCTGTGGAGCGATGGAACACCAGTCGAGAGTCCTCTGTTCCAGCAGGGGTGGTCACAGCAACTGGACCCCTGGCGATGGCTGATGTGCAGGCACCAAATGGCAGAGCACTGTTGGCAGCAGACAGGTAGGCAGGCAGCAGCAGATGGCTTGTAGGAGGCACCCCGGGGGTCTGGGGGGCAGGTAAATGGCCTTCTGGGCAGGAGCGTGATCTTCCATGTGTTGTCCTGTGGCCAGCTTGATGCAGAGTGAATTGTTTGTCAGCGTGTAATTCGAGGAAAGGGCCTTAGCATGTAAGCGCATAAGTGACGTTACGCGCGTGGGCGTTTTCCTCGGCACGGGTGCATCCGCACATGCAAAAACAGCACGTCCGCAAGTGAATGCGTGTAATTCGAGGAAAGGGCCTTAGCGCCTATATGCACACCAATGACGTGGGCGTTGCCTTGCGCACGGGCGTTGCCTTCAGCACAGGTTAAAGATGAGGGCGGCCCAGCAGTCCACTGTTCGTGCTGTTCTTGGAGACCGACGCGTATGTTTACTCTTCTGGAATCACACGCGATTACTTTCTTTTTCTTTTCCACGCAAGGCAGGTAGTGTGTCGCGCACACCCACTGTGGTTCCCCATGTGCATCGCGTACCGTTTTCGAGGTCAAAGTAGCCCGCGTGTTCCACGCGTATGTGTTTTTTGTGTCCCTGGGTGCCACACCGTACTGTTGGAAGTTAAATCCACGCATGCGGGGTACTAGGGTCGCGTGCACATTTTTCTTTTGTAAAATTACAATTTCTTGTTTTTATATTTTGTTAATTTTTTTGATTTATTTTTTTTTTCATTTTTGGGGGGGCCTGAGCATTGAGTGACCTGTCATTTTTCCCCAGGGGTCACAGACAGCCTTGCAGGAGCACTGGGGTACCTATTCCATCCAATACCCTCCCCGTTCTAGCCAATTGCCCAGGACAATTGTTGAGTGCACTTCCCATCGGCTATTTTCCATCTGTGCCATGGTTGGGAGGCCACCAAAGGCTAAGTGTTACAAAGTTGGGCGTCCTTCCAGGGCTGGGCGTGGTCGGGCACGTGGGCACAGAGACCAGGGAGGAAAGGGAGTCCAGGGTGACTACAGAGAAGGAAGAGGCAGGGGTGCCCCACTGGGGCAGGATGCCCAGCCACGTGCTGGTGCAGACATACCACCACCCCCTGTGGCTCCTGGTGATGCAGCTGTTGCATCACAACCTGGCGTCCATATGACACAACAGCAACTTAAATCTGCTGTCACGGCCCCCCGGTGGTGGTAGCTGCAGGTGCAGCTGTGGGCACCACCACCCGGGCTCTGGGTCAGGCAGCGCATGTTGCGTTGCGTGACGAGGACTCACAGGACGATTTCCATCTTGTCCGGAGGTGCGGATCACATGGGTCTAGTGTAGCTGTGACTGGGGCACACGTATCTGGGGCAGTTATGACATCTGCTGCCCCAAGCAGCCGGTTGGTGGTAACTGCATGTGCAGCCAACACCACCCCGGCAGTGAGTCAGACCCAAGCCAGACCTTCTGTCCTCATATCAACACCCACTGCCTTGGTCCAGTCCACCAGTGCCACTGCCCCCACTGATCAGGGCCACATTAGCCACTCAGGGTCAGTACCACCAGCCAAAAGGAGGAAGCGTGCTCCTGTACAAGAGGCTGGGACCCCAGACACTGCTCCAGCCTCTGGCACTTCAGGGAAGAAGCTTTTCGGCAAGCAGGAACTGGACTTCCTTGTGGACTACGTTTCGGAACACCAACACGATATGCTTGTGGGCCCACAGTGCCATACAACGCATCACCAGCATTGGGTCCACTCGCAGCATGTTGCAGATGGTGTGACAGCCATGGGACTCCAGGTATGCATAGCTCAGGACTGCTACAAGTGTTGGAATGACCTCCGACGCAGTGCCAAACAAAAGCGTGCCTCCAATTATTCCATGTCTCTGGTTACTGGTGGTGGGCCCGCACCAAAGGAGGATGAACTCACTCAGCATGAGGAGATCGCTGCAGAGTTCATCCCAGATGAACAAATCCATGGAGTGGGAGAGAGGATGGATTATGATGCATCATCTGGTGAGTATTGATGCGTGTTACTCAATGACATGTGTGTTTGGCATGTGTGACCCTCCCAGCTACAACTTGGCTCCTTCCTTTCTTCAATCTCCCTCTTTACCTGTGGTGTTCACCAGGAGTCTGACTCTCGGCCTGACTTAACAAACAGCACCTGGCAGCTCTCGCCTACTGCATTTTCATTTTCTGCTACGACTCCCAGTGCTATGCTGATGACAAAAAACTCATTTCCAGGTTGCCCTTGGCCACCTCTTCTCCCTCCCTTATTTCTGATAGCCTCATTGACATTTGCAATTGGTGTACTGCCAACGATCTCTGTCTAAATGCCAGCAAGACTAACATCCTCCTCATCAGTACACCTTCACCATCCTTTCCCCTCCTTTTACTCTCTGGCCAGCCCCCCTTGGCCCTCCTCCTAACTCCACCTGCAAGGACAAAAACCTTGGGGTCACCTTTGACTCCACACATTCCTTTTCAACACACATTTCGACGTAACTTGAGATAGATTAACTTCTTGCTTCACCTCCTCAGGGGTACTGTGCCTTTCCTATCATTCACCTACATGCTCACAGTCTCTCAAGCTCTGGGTGACTCAAGGTTGGAGTACTGTGACATGCTCTTTCAATGTTCTATCTGCCTCCACACTCCGCCCTCTACCACTAATCCAGTACAGAACTGCAAGACTTGTCCTTGGCCTCAAGCCCTGGGATCCTACCTTTCCAGCTCTGAAATCCCTTCATTGGCTACCAGTGGATGCAAGGATGATACTTCAGACCCTCTGCATTGTGCACAGGGATTTTTGTGGCCTGGGTACAAAATACCTTCAACTATCCATCTGCCAATTCCTCCACTCTTGAGTCCTTTGCTCCTCTACCTCACACTCCCTCCGGGTCAGTCGTTAATTGAATAGATAAGCTGGGGGCGGATCTTTGTGTATGGCTGGGAGCTCCCTTTGGAACAGCCAACTGGCCACACTGAAACTTGAGGAGAAACATCTCTGCTTCCGGAAGCACCTCAATACCTTCCTATTTGCTCGTGCATTAGTCCCTCTTCTCTCCAGCTGAACAGTTTTCTCTGTTGGCACTGTGTCCCTGCACACACACTGTCCTTCGGGCCAAGGTACCTGTTCACCCTGCCTCCCTGCTGCACTGCCTCCAGGCCTCCCATTGCAATGGGTCCTGTGCGTGTACCCATACAGTCACCCATTCTTCTTCTGCACTCATCAGATTTGCTCTATCCAAATTATATTGCACTTGCCACTTGCTGGCTGCACTACCACCTTTTGAATGCCTATTCTATCATTGGACTTCATTTTCCTCCTTTGGTCTCCTGATGCGTAGCCACTTGTTCTTTGCAGACACTTCCCCTTCTGCCTCCGTCCATCCGCCCCCCACCTTCACCTTTTTTAGTATTATTTTGGCACTTACTTTTATCATTGGTCTCTCCACCACTGATTACAGGTCGTCTCTTCCCCCTTTCCCTTCTTTCTTCTCCCCCTCCCCAGCACTATCTTGATTCTTTGTTGACCTTCCACAGTTTGTCACTTGTTTTGTCACTTGTTTTGTTACTCTCCTCACCTATTCCCTCCTCTACCCTCACTCCCCTCCTTATATGACACCTGCACTGCAACTATTGCCGTCAGGCAAAGCAATATCAATGCTAGTTTTGTTTTCCCACATTCCCTCCCTAGACTCTCCCTTATTGTTCCAGGCGCTTGTAATATGAACTTTGATTTGATAGTTCATTTTCACATTGTGGACTGTTTGAAGGACTTGTAAGAATGTACTGTTCTTCTCTCTTGTTTCCTCCCTCATTGAGGCGGTTTTTTGAACTTTGTGTGTAGGTCCTATAATGATTTTCAATGAACCAGTGATTGCTCACTGTCTGCCATTGTCGATGTGGGGTACTCTGTACATGATATGTTCTACTGGTCAATGGCTGATCGTATGGTGTGTTTTATTTTGGGTGTCAGGGGATGGGTGTGGTTTAACACACAGGGGGGTCCTTGAGTGCAATGTTCACATGTGCTGTGTACAGGACACTGAGGCTCACTTCATTTCACATGCATGTATTCGATGCATGTTCCTACTGACACAAACACTCAGGCAACTCCCCTCCACACCAACTACATTGACACCATGCACACACGTGCGCCCAGATTGCATTCTCAGGCATGCTGTGTCCCGACAATCCATGTTCACTTCCGAGTCATTGATCGTGTACATGCTTGACAGGGTACTATTTGGTTGATTGCACTTTTTTAAATGATGCTCAAGGGGTTTCCCCGACGCAATGCACACTCACTGTGCTGTCCAGTGAGAGGTGTGCTTCAGGGGACACACCCGCAGCACACAGTGTTTGATATGGAAATTCTCGATTGTCCAATGTTCATGCCAACAGGTATTCTGACTTTTGTTGCTTGCACCACTGGCGGCATGCACCATTTCCAGGGTGTGAGGTTTTGTTCAGTCATTTCTTCAGATGCCATGTCAGGTTTGATTGTTTGGTGCCTATTTACATTTCTCACATGGCACTTCATGACTATTGTGTTATGTGTTGTGCATATGGTTTGATGTTTTGCCATTGCATACCATCGTATGGTGTGGCAGACGGGGTCATGGGGGTTGGGAGGGTTTGGGTGGCATACCAGTACTTTCATGCCCTGTATTGCAGGGGCGGGGGGTATGCACCTTGCATGTGTTCCCTTTGGTCACATGTGATTGGTTGTGTTTAAGTAGCTAGGGATGCACACAATGTGGCACTTCCGTGACACATTCTCAGGGTGGTAAGGTTGTGACAGTTAACTGTCCCTTTCTCATCATCGATTGTGACCTGGTATGTGCCAGGCCTGTGTACACTCCGCAGGGGTTGGAGTTTAGGTGAAAAATGTGGCCACAAGTTGGGTATGGGCTGCCTCGCCACATGCTCTTTCCTCTCCCATGCGCAGTGGACGTGCATGTGGTTGGGGATGTGGGGGCACCACCATGTCCACCGGTACGCCATGCCATGTTGCAACATTGTGCAGGACACATGCTGCCACAATGATCCTGCACACTACTGGGGGTGCATATAGTAGCTGTCCACCAGAGCGGTCAAGGGAAGCGGAAGCGTGACTTGAAAATGTGCACTCCACTATGGCCCTGGTTGCAATATGGGCTGCATTGTATCTTACCTGGGGTGGTGTGGTGGGATTCCGTATTGGCGTCATCATGTAGGTGCTCAAAGGATAGGCACTGTCCCTTGGTAAGTTGATAATGGTTGTCATTAGTTGGGCTTGTGTATTTGTCTGTGTGTGACATGCATGCATGTGCACAGGCATTTGTACTCACCCATGAGCCATGTTTTGCCATGCTTCCCAGCTTCCAGGGCCCGGATCAGGGCGGACATTCTGAATATGAAACTGTCATGGGTGGACCCAGGATAGTTTGCATAGACAGAGGTGTTGATTCCCTTGGCATTTCATACCACCTGCACGTTGATGGAATGCCAGTGCTTGCGGTTTCTATAGATGTGCTCAGTGGCCCTAGGTGGATGTAGGGCCACATGGGTGCAATCTATGGCACCAAGCACTTTGGGGAAGTGTGCCACCCTGTAGAAGTCCAGGACCACGGCCTACCTTTCTGCGAGTGTTCTGGGTATTTATATGTGCCTGCGGACTGAGGGGCGCGCAATGATGATTGCCAACACCTGGTGTAGGCAATGTGACTGCGTGGGCTGTGAGACGCCCCCCACAATGGCAGTTGTCCACTGAAATGACCCAGTGGCCAAATAATGCAGTACATTGAGCACCTTCTCCAAGGGGCTCAATGCTTGGGAGCACAGGGTGGGTGATATGAGTTAATCCTCCCACTCCCTGACCAGCTGTAGGATGATATGAGGTGGAAACCTATACCTGCCATAGACCTGGTCATCAGGCATCCCAAAAAGGCTGGTTCGGGGCAAAAAAATGCGGGGCCTGGCTATTCTCCTCCTCCTGCTGTGTCCCATGATCACTGCTGCGAGGAATGAGACATTCATCATAGCTGTATATGCTTGTTTGTTGTTTGTGTGCACTTTTATGCTGCGCGGGGGCGTGTCCGCCTGCTTTCGTGTGGCGGACATATTTGTGCGTGTGCGTGTGTTTTGACGTGCGCGGGTTTTCCCTTTTCGATTCTATGAATACGTGTTGTTTACTAGCGTGTGGGCATTACATGTGTTTCCCAGCGGTACTTCCCACGTTACAACGACCTTTTCACGCGTTGTTCCCCATTCCCGGGGTTCCGCCCCCTTTTTAGTGTGTGCGCGAGAAGTTGTGCGCTTTCCCCGTAACTGTTGTCCACGCGTTTGGAAAGTCGCAGTGACGTGTAAGGTAAGCGCAGATTTGGCGCACACCCCGGAAAAAACACACGCAGGGCCTTCCATGAATAGCATGCGTGCGCCAGCTTTTACACGCTTGCGCCAGCTTGTACCACAAATTTCGGCGCACATTTATTCCATGAATTACTCCCATAGGCGTTCATTAGTTCTGTTGAGGCAAGGAAAACGCTCATATAACTAGGGACAGGTAGGATTTACCCAACCCCTCTTTATATTATTTTGACAATAAAAGCCCCTATTCATACTGCAACATATCACTGTGTCCGAATCTTACTCTTGATGCCTTACACTTTCTGTCAAGCCCTGATGCTTGGATTACACATCCCTACTCAGTGGTCGAAGTGAGCGGGAGCGGTCGGGAGCAGTGCTCCTCTACTTTTTTAAATTACGTTTTACAGCTCCTGTACTTTTATTTTAAAAAGAAACTGTTCTGTAATAGTTTCGTTTTAAAATAAAAGTGTAGGAAGACGTTGCAGCTTGCACTTTCAGTGCACTGCACTGAACGTTCCCTTAAACAGCAGGTGCAAGTGTTTTGAGGTTTGTATTGTGTGTAGGAGGGGGCGTGGCGATGGGGTTTGTGGGGAGTGGGTGCAGGCCACGAGGGAACATAGTTCCACTACTTCTTTTCATACACTTCGACCACTGCCCCTACTTTCTTTCTGTAAATCATCTTATATTTTCACATAGGATGGATTGCAAATGGATACGTTCTGAGACTTGAGCCTAGCAATGCTGACAAGGATCATGCAAATAACTACGCTATCTTGCAAAAACAGTGATCTATAGGCAAAACAGCACTCCTATAATGCAGCAATTCACTCATAATTTATCATTACATTACAGGGCACAGCCCAAAGCTGCAACACAAAAGGAATATGTAGTATTTTCCAAGATAATATAATGGTAAAATTCAGTTCCTAAAATGTCTCATTGTATGCAGAATTCAAAGATCACTGTAAATATGTCCCAATATCATATACTGAAGTGATTCATATGAAAGGAAAATGCACACTGAGATGAAACATTATCACAGATCTGACAGTTGTCATTGGCAGGAGAGTCCTTCTATTCAAGATGTGCCTGCGAAAAAGCTACTTTAGCGAAGATGTAGCTGGACAGTGCAAGTAGGCATGGCATGGTATTGTTGATTTGTCAATGCTAGGGTAACCTGCTGGCAAAATTACATGTTACCTTCGTTATCATTTTATTGAACAAACATGTGAAACTCATCTAAGGGAAGGAACATGTTGAAACAAACAGCTCCACAAAATTACAGATTCTGTAAGAAATAGCATCCACTTGAGAGTTGTTTATTCAAGCTAAGTTTTATTTATTTGCTTCGAATTTGATAGAAATTTGATAAGGTGGGTACACAAAATATATGTGCTTTGTTTGGTTCCAGATTAGAAAAAAACATCTGGTAAATGTTGTTAGGTTGCAATTGACTTTTTAACAGAGGCCATTCCATTTTAGTGCAATACATTTTATATCCGTGTTATCAATCCAACATTCTTACTCATTGAAAAAGTACAACAAATGTCAATTAGGATGCCTCTTTGCAAACCATGACTTAACTGCGAACATAAAAAAAAACATTATTTCTGTAATTTATTTCACAGAGCTTACTCTGTATTGCAGCCTTGCTTCACTACAAACAATAGATTTTTTTTTATAACTCGAATTGTGCCGCTGGTATCCAGTATCATTGGAGGAAATTAGTTTCATTAGTGACTGTGACATGCCTGTTTAAATATTAATCTCCACCTGGAGGGTGACAAGGATATTGCAATCTACATGTCTGTTGGAATCACCTCTAGTGGGAGACAGGACATTCAAGTATCAAATCCGGTTTAATTTTGGATTCTCTGTAATGTTTGCGTGCAGGTAACAATGCAGTTCATTCTCAGCACTAAGGCCTTGGCTTCTCGTCAATGACCACAAGTAGTCACCCTCTGCCTTTTTCTGACGTTGTTTGTTTAGCTTGCACCTATGGACCACAGAAGGCTGCTTATTAGATTTACTCTCAGTGGGAAGAGGGTTAGATAGTTAAAAGCTATTGTGTGTCCCTTGGGCTCAGCATCTGACATTAAGATAGCTTCCACCAGCTCTCAGCTTAGCTCAGAGTAAGGTCTAGCATTCTCCTTATGCAACAGGGAAGCTATCAGTCACTGACAATGAACACAGAGGACATCTCCCCTCATTTTGTCCAGTGAGAATATTATGCTCTTGGTATAATGATTTAAAATGGTAGTTCAGTGGCTTCAAAGTGCATTATTACCTTTCCGAACTCACTGTCACAGCTCTATCGATGTACATCCCTGAAATCTGATAACTTAGTCACAGGTTCTGCAATGTGTGCAGGTGCGCTATAAATGACTTATCATATCATATTTTATCATATCCACAACAGTTCCTTTCACTCCTAATGCACATGGATAGGGATAGAGAAATGTTGACAAAACAGAAAGACTTCAAGGACAGTGGCATAATGTATCACATAACAAAGTGTTGTCAAGTTCCATTTCACTGTACCAACGTATCCCAGAGTCTCGAATGGGCAACATTGTTTAAAATAAATACTTATTTACTCATAGAAATCCCTCATTACATTCACAGTAAATCAACAGACTGTTCCAACATATTTGTCATCTTCTAACGACCCTCAAATTGTCTTTTAATTTCACATAGAAATCAAACACATTTGTTTGGTAACAAGTTTCACATCATTCTGTCTATTTCAATACTCTAATCAAGGGCCTTGAAACACATGCCCATCACCTAAATCCATGCCCAACCCAACATGGACTTTAAAACTATTGACAAAGGCACAAAGGCCCAGTCAAATCTTATCCCTTCTGCTAAGGAAAATCATAGTCTAAATACAATGCTCAATTGACGTAGAGACCCTCTCCGTGCAGGCATTCCAACCTACTCTACGGGTTTCAAACTAAACCAAAAGCTTAAATCAATACAAAAAAACTTTTCATTTCATTATATATCATCATAATATATAATGCATAGCATACATTCAATGCATCAAACCAAAGGACCAGAATTGATGCACATTATTCAAACAAGCAAAACCCAATGCAACATGAATCTAAGGTAGAGCTAAGAGCATGCACCCCCTACAATCTGACAGGTTCTCAGCATAATATTGCCACAGCAAGTCAGCCAGATTTTATATAGGGGCTGGCAGCATATTTAAAAGGTCTCAAGATTGGAAATCCCCTTACCATAAAAATGCAGTCATCCGATGGGCAGAAGTTCAGCTTCTGATTCTAACCTGTGTAACTTGAATTTCTGCCCTTCATTTGTGTGGTGTATGTAAATAATTTGAGAGGTACCTCCCTTTAGCATCTTAGAGTGTTGTCAGCTCTTGGCAACCTGCTCTTAAGAATCTTGCAGTTTTATTAGCTCTTCGCAACTTGCTCTGAAGCATCTTGCTGAAATATCTATCTAAGACCTATGTGAAGGACTTTACTTCATGCTTGCTTTTGTCTTGACTTTTAAACATATTCTGTTCACTTCCTTAACCTGGAGAAACAAGTGGATTTGATTTCATGGCCTATAATATAGAATGTTTGCATTTGGGGTTTATGCACTGGCCTATTAAAAATGGTTCTAAGCTGATTCCTCGCAGGCCGATTTCATCATAACCCAGTTGCCCAGGTCTGATGTTGGTGCTGCAGGGAATCATTTTTATCTTTGTTGCACTCCCTTCCCTACAGTACCCTAATGCGGTGGACACCCCTGCAACCCATGTTCTATCCCCGCCCTCCTCCCCCATTCCTGAATGTCTATCGTGAGTGGACAATCCTGCCACCCTTGACCCCCGAACTCCTACTCCCCTGAGTTACAAAGGAGTGTGGGAGCCCCATCAGCAACCCCAGTCACGTGCTTTGGCCTAGTCAGGCCCTCATCAGTGAGGTGATGATGAGCCTCTCAAAGACACAGTGAGCAAGGGGTCCACGTCCTGATTACCTTGGTTTACTTAGGGTGAAAGACCACGTTTTACAAAGTTACAAAGGAGTGTGGGAGCCCCTCTACTGAGAAAGAACATGGGTCATATACTTTGTTCATGGAATTTCTTCCAGTCAAGAGGGTTAACAACCATGTTTTAGCTCACTGCAACCTTCACAGAGGAGAAATAGCCATTTGCATATCAGTCTTTGCCCCACCCACAAGGACAGTCCAGCACCAAAATGTAGGCAACTATCCTCTGATCAAGAGTACCATCAGCAAACCCAGACATGTGTTTCGGCCTAGTCAGGCCTCATCAGTGAGGTGAAGCTGAGCCTCTCGAAGACACAGTGAGCAAGGGGGCAAATTCTTGATTACTTTGTGTTACACAGGGTGAAACACCAAGTTTTACAAAGTTACAAAGGAGTGAGGGAGCCCCTCTATTGAGAACGAACATGGGTCAAATCCCCTGTTCTATGGAATTTCTTCCAGTCAGGAGAGTTTACAACCACGTTTTTAGCTCGCTGCACCCATCACAGAGGAGAAATATCCATTTGCATTTCCGTCTTTGTCCCAGCCACAAAGGCAGTCAAGCACAGAAATTCTAGGCCACCCCCATTCCTGACAACATACACAGACATGTACACCCCACACACACACATACACACACCCCTAACCCTCCCCAAACACCCTACTTGCCTCACTGTCTGCCGCCTCTTTCTGATGGCACAGAGCAGACTAAATACATGCAATGTTCCCCAACAGGTGCATTGTAAGCGGCCTGTCTGGGAATGTCTGTTGAACAACTTAGCCAGAGCACTCAAAACAATTGAACTGGGTTGCCCAGCCCTTTAATTCAATAATAGCCTGGCACTTAAGGGGTTAAGATGAGTAGCAATACCCTGGAGATGGATGGGGATGCAGATTTTATTCATACATCAATAATCAAGAGGACTCAGGTAACTTGGAAAAAGAAAGTCTGTTTTAATATCAAGTATCTAAATCAGGGAGTACAACGAACATCAGCATTCACTCGATCCTCTTACCCAACTTATCTTTAGTAAAAAATGCGGTTTTATCATGCAAAATCATCATCAATGACGTGCTGACCTGTGTCATTACAAACGTCATCCTACATGGCAAAATACAAAACCTATTGGACGGAGTGTTTGGCTCTAAGCGAATATCTGAGTATAAGTTCCATATCAATAGAGAATAGTGGAGGAGAGTGATAGGGTACTTAAAATCAGGTGGGGCAACTAAGCCCTCCCCTTAAAATGGCCACTATGAACGTCACTAAATACACATCATTCCATTGGCTACACAAACTATAGGACCCTTGATTACACGTTTCTCTACAATTGGTTAGCTTCTAACACCCGTCAGTACTTTTCTGCCTACGTCCAGCAGCATGCAGACTGAACGTCCAGGTGCTAGTGGGCTCGTTTTAACACTAGCTTACCACCAATGGATGTATCAGTCCATCATCATCTCAATGGTCCAGTGTCAATTAGTGCTTTGAAGTTTGGCCTTGAGTTTGTACTGTGCTCTGAGAAATTTAAGGAGTGCAGGCACATCCTGCCCTTGTGCCTAGGTGTGACCACCTCGATCGGCCAACTTCCTTCTTCCACGTGACTGGACACCATTAAATTGAGCCTTTTTGTATATTTTACATTATTTTCGAATAGTCCTCTGCCGTCTTTTGTTTTGCTCAAACTTTCCAAACAGGAGTCTCCGTTCTTTCACACGATTTGTATCCAATGTCAGTCAATTCCAGTTCTGATAAGACCTTGGGTTCTTGGCTCATCCATCTCCTTCTGCTGAGATTCACTTGTAAACTCAATTAGCTTTTTAACTGTGACACACTGAAGTGAGGCCTTCTTGTTAACGCTTAGCACTGCTTATAATCCGTAGTGGAAACTTCCATCTTTTACTCGTCCATATGCATCTATATATATATTGGCGCTTGCCACATTTCATTTACTATAAAGCTTGAAGCTAGCTTTTAAGATTACTTTGCTGCTTGTGTTTTTGTTGCATCTGTACACGTTTAAACTGGCTTAATATCTTCATCTGTTTCTGTGGCATAAGCTTCTTCACCTTGATCCCAAGATGGCACCTATCCTTGGTACTTTCTTGATGCCTTATAGAATATCTGCATTCTCTGGTCTCTGCATCTCTTCTATGTGTGTCATCTCTTTTTGTGTGACATCACCATTCATCTTTGCCCTTCATCTTCTCTGCTTCTTCAGGAATCTCATTTAAATGGCCATCATATTGTCTTGTATGCAGGTACAGTTTTCTCAATGGATACCTTGCCTCCCAAATCGTCTTAGGTATCAGTACTCTTATTGGTACTGCACAGAGTCCACGCTCTGCTCTTTGTTTGTTCAACTGTTCCTTGTATGTCTCATACTCTGGTTTCCACACTATAGGTAATAGAGGCGGGGCAGTTGGAGGAGGGGTTCTTGGCTCCTTCTCTACACTCCCTCCTCAGGGCAATTCATCAACCACTTTCTCATCATCCGTCATATCTAGACATCCTTGTCTGAAGAAATGTTTCTTTGGGATCCATATCCTTCTGACTCCCTTTAGGCATCCTGCTGATTTCACACGCTCATTCTTGTTCCATGTCATGAGCATGCACTGTCCACTTGGACTCCAATAGATCCATCTTCCCACATACTTCTTATGGTTCTTTGGATACAGGAACTTTGTTCCCTCAGGTGCATGAATACTGGCCTTCACAAAGTCTCTGATTTCTTCATCGGTTAAGTTTTTGGGCTTCCATCCTGGTTCGACATCAATCATAATCTTCATCCCTATGAATTTCTTTGCTGTCTTCCTGCACTGGCCTCTGTCAAGGTTCCATTCTCGTCATCATGAGAAGGTATACATGTGCAACATGATTCTCTGATCTTTGCACAAACACCTCCATCCATAGCTGTGATCATGTCTAAGACATATCTGTTCTGGAGAGTCATCAGTATTATGGCTCTCATCTCTTCTCTGATTGCATTGAATCCCTTTATAGTAGTATTGATTGTCTGCAGCAATTCCCATCTGGTTATCTGAATCCACTTGGCATTTGCTCTAACCTGGATTCTTGGCATGAAGATCAATGTGAACACTGAAGAAGTCTGGCTGAATAGTCTGTGTTCATATGGGATAGAGTCAAAAGCTTCTATTGATTTGACTGAAAAGTATTTCTCTCTCTTTATCTTTTTTATCAGCTCCTCATATCTATTCTTCCTCGGGTGAGCATCTGCTTTTGGAAAACTGTCGAGATTCAGATCACTCTTTGGATTCACTAATGCTGGAACATGGACATTCACCAATGTGCATATTCCTCCCCAGTCTTTAGGTAGCCTTATGTATGCCTTGGATCCACAAGCCCAATAATGATCCATGATTACTGCTGTTCCATGCATCGATCCAGACACATCAAATATTCAACCACAATTTAGATTCTCTCCCATTTTTCTTTGACATAATTTCTGAAACACAGTTCTGAACTTTCCAATGGCACTATCTGTAAGGGTCCTCCTCTGTCTTCGACCCAAGTCAGTAGCTTAGCAAGTCTTGGCCATAATGACTTGCAGCCATTCTGCACTATGTCAATGGCAGGTTTGTAACAACCAATGACTACCCAGGCTCTGCAGATTACCAATCCTTCATCCCATCCATCTGGTTATAATACTGAGCCCCAGATCTGAATTTGACCTCTGTTCTTCCAAATTCGAATATTGTCTACAGATTTGATTTTCCTGCGGTCTTCAGTTTTTCATTCATTTCCCATCTGATTTCAGTTCCTTTTACTCCAGGTTTCTCATATCTGATCACATGATTCCTCGTCTTGGCATTGTATCTTGTCTTTATATCGTGAATATAATTGTCTTCATCTTGATCTGTCCATTCAGTTGCCCATTTGAGAGAAGCATCACGACCCATGAACTGGCCTCTGGTTTTGCAAAGTGCTACATGTGAAAGACAATGTGCTGTTTGGACATACATTTCAATAGCTATGAAGATGCTCGACTTCTCAAAGCTGTATGGCAGGAGTGCACATATGGAGCATTCTTCCTTTGAAGTTCTTCTCCCAACTTCCTTCATGTTTTGGTACCATATGTTATTTCCCAAGTTGCTGTGCTGTCCAGGTAATCATATAATTCATAATTATATACCTGTGTGCTTCTTTTAGGTCTCATTCTTTTCATGTGAGCTTCCATAATCATATCATGAAGTGTACCAACATAGCTTCTTCTGACTGAATTATTCACAGGTACATCTTGTCGGGCTACACCTTCATGTGCTCCTTGAGTTGGAGAAAGTTCAGAACGTCTCATTTGCTCAGCAGCCCATTTAGGCAAAACAATGTCTCGCATAATCTCCGCCTGGAATCTTCTTTTCGAAACTGCTTTTGGGTCACTTGTCACTGGACCAGGTGTTTTTGCTTGTGTTACTTGTGTAGGCTCACCCTTTAATAACCCCTTATCATGCCTGTCTTGCCAAGCCTGTCTCTGGTGTCCAAAAATACATTTTGAGACACTCTGCTTGTGAACGATTGTTAATGACATCCATCTCAAGCTCAGGCAATTTGCCATCTTTCTTTGGAACAGGAATGGCTACATAGGGTCTAGGCTGTCTATTTATTTATTTATTTATTTATTCGCATTTGTTAAGCGCACATCAGACCGAAGGCATCGTGGCGCTGGTTACAGTGTTTCTTAAACTTAGTTACATACCGTTGTGCCCTTGGTTACATTGGGCAATGGTTATGGTTAAGGTACATGTAAATAGAGAGCAAGAGGGTGGGCAGGTGCGCATGATAGTTGAAGAGAGCAGTTTTGAGTTGTTTCCTGAAAGAGAGGAGGGATGTTTCTGCTCTGAGGTTAGTGGGCAGTGTGTTCCAAAGCTTTGGTGCCAGGTAGGGGAAGCCTATACCTCCTGCCTTGGATCTATTGATGCGTGGTATGATGAGACGGTTGGTGTATGTAGATCTGGTAGGTCTTATGGACTGGGATCTAGACAGGGTGTCGGATAGGTAGGATGGTGCTGTATGGTTGATACATTTATGCGTCGTGGTGAGGATTTTGAAAGCAATCCTATCCTTGACTGGGAGCCAATGGACAGCTTTCCTAGCTAGAGTGATGTGCTCTCTTTTTGGTATGCTGAGCGCTGCTCTGAGAGCGTTATTTTGGGTGGTTTGGAGCTTTGATAGGTTGTTCTTGGATGTGCCGGCTAGGAGCGCATTGCAGTAATCCAGCTTAGCTCCAATGGTGGCTCTTGCTATGGACAGGCAGTTATCTTTAGTTAAGAACGGTTTTATTGCGTTGATGAGTTTGGTGCTTAATGCCGAGGCTAAGACTATGGCGCTTACTTGTTTATCCATAGATAGGGTGGCATCTATGTGGACTCCTAATGTTTTGACTGATGATAGGACTGGGATAATGCAGTTGTCTATGTTAAAGTTAGTGTATAGTGGGTTGAGGTTGGCGAGAGTGGGCTTCTGGCCTAAGATGAGGATTACAGTTTTGTCCCCATTCAAGCAGAGGCCGTTGGTGGCCATCCAGTCTTGTATGGTGGCGTAGATTAGTTGAAGGGCGGTGGAGTCTTGATGATAGGTACCAGTCATGGGCAATAGTATCTGTGTGTCCTCAGTGTAATTTGTGTAGGTGATCCCCATAGCGTCCAGCTTGTCGAATAGGGGCTTGGTAAAGAGATTGTATAGCGTTGGGGCCGTGCACGAGCCTTGTGGGACCCCGCAGTGGATGATGGAAGTCGCTCCATGAGCTGTGTTGGAGAAGACTTTCATAGCTCTGCCTTGTAGGAATGAGGTTACCCATGAGGCAGCGTCTTTAGAAAAGTGTGCTGCATGTGTTAGATGATTGGTGAGTGTGCTGTGATCTACCAGGTCAAATGCTGCTGATAGGTCGAGGAGGAGGAGGAGAGCGGGCTTGCCTATGTCGAGAATGTTGGTGATTTCGTTTTTTAAATCTAGAAGGGCGGTTTCAGTTCCATGTCCCTTACGAAATCCAGATTGCCTTTTACCTAAGATTGTGTTAGATTCCAGGTAGTGTTGGATCTGTATATGGGCGGCTTTGTCAAGTAATTTTAGAAGGAATGGGACTGTGGTTATGGGTCGATAGTTGTTGGGGTTCGCGGGGTCAAGTGTAGGTTTTTTTAGGAGGGGGCGCACCCAGGCCTCTTTGAGGGTGTCTGGGACTATTCCTGACCTAAATGTTGCGTTGATGAACGCAGTGAGGATGGGTGCGAGCTGCTCCGCACATTCTTTGATAATTTTTGGGGGGCATACGTCACCCTTACAAAGTGATGGTTTGAGATGTTTAAGGATGTTGATGACCTCAGTATTGGAGATTTCCGTGAAGGTGAACTTGGGTATGTTGTTGGCTTTGACATTAGGTTTCATAGGTGTGTGTGAGCTTTGCTTGGGTAAGGAGTTGTAATGGTGTGATATCTTTTTTTGGAGGAGTTTTATTTTTTCTAGCATGGCTGTTTGTATGCCTGTACACCAAGCCTCATCCTTGACGATCTCGTCTGGGCATGTGGGAGGTATGGTTAGTTCTTTAAAGATGCAGAATAGCTCTTTAGTTTGAGAGTTCGCTGCAGTGATGCTTTGGTTGTAGGCTTCGGAGATAGCTAGGAAGATGGCCTCTTTGTATTTTTTGGCTATGGTTAACCTACTAGTTGCCACGCATACATTTTCCTTCTGTTCATGAACATGCACAGGAGTTTAAGCTCCATTTGCACCAATATAGAACACTGTTCGTACAGTCAATGATTATGAACACAATGCAAGTGTAAATGATACAGTGGTACGTTAAACTACAACATTTACTTCTTGGACAACGTGAGCGACTCTCTTCATGTGGTAATATTATATTGCTGCTTAGATTCCCCATCTTGAGTATCTAAGGAAGGAAAAACTCAAGCTTTAATACATCAGCATTGTGAACTGCTTCTGGAATCTGCTGTCTTGATTTGACAGCTCGTTCCTGATCAGTTGTCTGCTTACTGGATGACAAAAACAACGTTCTCGGAGTCTCGAATCAGTCTTTCACCAGCCGAACTGTAGATACCTCTTTAATATGAAGAAAAAGGAGTTCAAATATCTCCCAATCTATGCCTCCCATCTGCCTTAGCCCAGATGATAGGTTGAATTTCTTTCAGCATGAATCAAGAGTTCTTTTTTTCATCAGCAACTTTTTGATTTGTCCCTCGAAGGAAAGTTTCTACACCGACCTGTGATTTTGCTCAGAATAGACGCTCACTTGGGTAATAATGCCTTCCAAGATCACATTTAGATTTTCAATGTTTCTCGGATCCCTTAGAAAGGTGAGCACATCAGTGTGCCTTCCAACAAGATGCAGGTACTCCTTAATCAGACGAAAAAACACCACACTGACTAGTCTATGAGCTGCATCAGTTGATAGGGGCATTTGTACTCTCCTCGCTGTACTCAGGTAGTTGCAAGAATTGTTCAATGATGACTATGAACAATCTTCTTATAATTGGGCCATTCTTAGGATCTTGAAAGAAAGCTGGTATGCGATTAGTTCTCCACACCAACGAAGGGAAAGAGCACAACACCAACTCGAAATTGGTGGCCTAGAAAGGTCATCACTGGGTGACACCATAGGTAGATCCAAACAGGAACTCAGTGTCAAACGAATCTGGGTACTGCATCCTTTTCCAATTGCTGTGTCCACAATCAAAAGCTGGCATAATCCACTTCATGTCAAGGCTTAAACATGCCTCAGTCCAAAGTCAATAAGCTACTGTGGCTTCACAAATGCAGATCTTCCCTGAACCCTGCAACTGATATGCACAGAATGTTTGAATTTACTTTCCTTTACCCTATTATAAATGGCTTAAAAGGAGTGCCCTTAAACAAGCCACAGTCCAATGAATTCTTTGTCTTTCTACTTGTCAGCTTCTGCGTCCTTTTTCCTCGTCATTGGTCTTGTATGCACGTGATGTGGTTCCCCGATGCTTGTACTTGCTTCATGTAGGGGTGAGGGCAGAGGTGTTTCTCCAGCAAAGATTTTAATGTCCCCAAGAAAGATCCAAGCACTCCTGCTCTGCAATTTGACAGCAGATGCCGTGACGTCTTTCACAATGAACGAACCATTAAAACGGGTATTGTCCCACTTTTTCCTTACGTGGTTGCAGACTAGAACTGCATTTCCAGGGAATACTTGGGGAAAACAAAGTTTCTGAGAATGGTCTGTCGAACATCTCCTTCTGTGCTCTGTACTGCCCTACACCTGTGTCGATGCAGCTGTCCTAAAATGACAGAAATACTGGAAGTCATACAGTTCAAATAACCATGCAATTCCATTCCTAACAGTTCAGCAGTTGGCTGAGCATCACTTATAACTCTGGATGAAGGCATTAGGGGTGTTCTCATTCGCTCTCCGTCACTTTTTCGTGGGGCGTGAGATGGTGGTCAGAACCCGGTTGGTTCCTTAAAGCATATCATGCCAGTGGTAGGAAATGCAACTACCATTTCTTCAAGGTAATCTTCAATTTGGCTATTCTTTCTTTTAGCAGGCTGTTGAGCCTCTCACATATTCCATTTCCTTGCAGATGATAAGCCGAAGAAAACTTATGCTTTATACCAGTGGTCCTCAAACTACGGCCCGCGGGCCACATGCGGCCCACGGAGCGCATTTACCCGGCCCGCCGGGTGTTTTAGCCTCAGGACATCCTTGTGTTTCCGAAAGATGCTTTCGGAACACAAGGATGCCTCTAAGAAGTCCCTGCGGCCCGCATTTACTTTAAAAACACGGGGACCGCTGGGAGTAGGTGCACGCAGCGACGTCACTGACGTCCCATGCGTGCGCACGCCCCTGGAAACCGAGGCGGAGAAGCGGAGAAGAAAGGACGCGCGCTGGAGGTAAGTGTTTACAGCGGCGCGTCCCTTCGGTGTTCTGACCACCGGTCCTGCTATGGCCGGAGCGGTGGTCAGAAGGGATGTCCCGATACCAGTATCGGGACTGATACCAGGCATTTTTATGGTATCGGGGACACGTTTAGAGTCCCCGATACCATGCCCGGTACATAAGCCCCGCAATGTGGGGGGAACTATACTGTCAATGTAATGTGAGGGGAACTATACTGTCAACGTAATGTGGGGGAACATACTGCCAGCCTAATGTGGGGGGAACTATACTGCCAACCTAATGTGGGGGACTATACTGCCAGCCTAATGTGGGGGAACTATACTGCCAGCCTAATGTGGGGGACTATATTGCACCTAATGTGGGGGAATGTTGCTGGTATATTGTTTTTATTGGTATTTTACTAATAGCAATTTGGAATCCCTAGGAAACAATGATGTCAAGAAAGAGAAAAATTGACTCGGAGTGTAGGATATTCAAAGAACAGTGGACTTATGATTACTTTTCCATACAGTACAAGGAAAGAGCTGTGTGTCTGATATGCCAGAATATAGTGTCTGTGTTCAAAGAATACAATTTGCGTCGACACTATGAAACTCAACATAAAGATAAATATGATTGTTTGGTCGGAGAAGTGAGAAAAGATAAAATATTAAAACTGAAAAATACATTGACAGCTCAGCAAAATACTTTTGTGAAGCAGAAGCAGCTAAATATTTCATCACTGAGAGCAAGTTTTCAAGTTGCCAAGCTAATAGTGCGCACTGGCAGACCATTCGTGGAGGGAGAATTTGTTAAAGAATGCCTTCTTTCTGTTGCCAAAGAGATGTGTCCAGAGAAGGCCGATTTATTTAGTACAGTGAGTCTTTCAGGACCTACACTTACACGGAGGATTGAAGAAATGGGAGACAATCTGTATCAGCATTTGCAAAACCTGACAAAAAAACTTTCCTATTTTTCCTTGGCACTTGACGAAAGCAATGATGTTCGTGATTCTGCACAACTTTTAATTTTTATTCGTGGGACGATTTCGACAATTTCGAAGTCACAGAAGAGCTTGCTGCACTGCAAAGCATCAAAGGAACAACTACAGGAGAGGATATCTATGAAAAGGTTGGCAAACTTTGAATGGTTTGGAGCTGGACTGGGCTAAACTAGCCAGTGTGACAACTGATGGTGCTCCTAGCATGGTGGGGTCTAAGAAAGGAGTAATTGCTCGCATTAACCAAGAGATGGACAAACATAATTATTCTCATCCAATAGCCATACACTGCCTCATCCACCAACAAGCGCTGTGTAGTAAATCACTGAAGTTTGACTCTGTTATGACAATTGTGGTATCTTGTGTTAACTTCATTAGAGCTCATGCACTAAAGCACAGACAATTTCAGGAATTTCTGTCTGAGCTAAATGCTGACTATGGAGATGTTCTGTACCACACAGAAGTCCGTTGGCTGAGTCGAGGGAGAGTTTTGAAACGTTTCTATGACTTACTTCCACAGATTACAGCTTTTCTTCTTTCAAAAAACAAAGAAGTACCAGAGCTCAATGATGCAGAATGTAAATGGCACCTTGCCTTTCTAACAGATGTAACAGAGCTACTCAACAGTTTCAATGTGCAACTTCAAGGAAAAGGGAAGCTCATCTGTGATATGCAATCACATGTCAAAGCATTTGAAGTTAAATTAGGCTTCCTCATCAAACAAGTGAAGGAGGAAAACTTCTGCCATCTACCCACAACTCAAAATCTGTTAGCGGAAAAACCATTGGTTGCATTCCCAAACAAAACATGTGTGGATTCACTAGAAAAATTGCAAAAGGAGTTCCAATTTAGATTTAAAGAGCTTCATCTCCATGAACAGGACATACAGCTTTTCCGTAACCCATTTTCTATTGACATTGAAAATGTGGATACAATTTACCAAATGGAACTGGCTGAACTGCAGAATTGTGACTCTCTGAAAGACGCATTCAAGTCAAGCAGCCTTCATAGTTTCTATGCATCTCTCCCTTACGAGACATATCCTCATCTCAGGAACCATGCACTCAAAATGGCAACCATCTTTGGCAGCACTTATGTCTGTGAACAGACTTTTTCCAGAATTAAACATCTGAAATCTCCAACCAGATCTAGACTAACGGATGAACACTTGCATCACTTGTTACGACTAGCAGTGACAAATATGGAACCGGACATTGACCATCTCGTTAGCCAAAAGCAGGCCCATAGTTCCCATTGAAATACTGGTAAGTTTGTTGATTTAACTTTGCTTGTTCTTCATTTTAAATATTGTATTTATTGTATTTATTCCCGTTTTGTTTCTTCACTTCAAAATAAGATATATGCAGTGTGCATAGGTATTTGTTCATAGTTTTTTTTTTTTAACTATAGTCCGGCCCTCCAACGGTCTGAGGGACCGTTAACATGGCCCCCTGTTTAAAAAGTTTGAGGACCACTGCTTTATACCAAGCAACAAGCTGATCTGTTCAAATATCTGATTTACAAAATGTAGGCCATTATCTGACCTCATAACTTTACATACTCCCCATCTAGAAACTACTTCCCGTACTAGGAATTTAGCTGCACAAGTGGAATCTGGGTGTGTACATGGACCTGCCTCTATCCATCTTGAGAAAGGACACACCACTACGATCATGTATCTATATCCATTACATACTAGTATCATGTCGACATAGTCGATATGCAAGTGCTGAAAAGGGTCAATAGGTCTTGGAATGACTCCCCTAAATGTGCGCAGTGTATGCCCAGCCGTGAATTGTTGACACACAATACAGTTCACTACAAAAAATGTAACATGTTCTGCTAAGTTTGGCACAAACCATTCCTCAGCAATAATTGCAGCGAGATTCTCCCTAATTGTATGTGCAGGGTAGTGTAGCTGTTCCAGCACCACCCTTAATAAGGCTATAGGCATCACCGGTTTACCAGTGCTGTCCTGTTGCCACAATGCTTCAGAGAGGTATAAAGAACACCCTCTTCACGTCCACAAAAAATTCTTTTCCTCTTGAGGTGCTTCCCTCTGGACCTCTACTAACTGCGTTTTTGACAAGTGGTTATATCTTTCAGATACAGTCATTTTAACAATCATTTTTTTCATTCACATTAAGAGTTTCAACATGCATCATCTCTTTATCTATAATTGCTATGCGCTTGGCCTCAGCCTCAGCATCTGTTGCTTGATTTCCATGTGAGATAAAATCTGCCACTTTAGTATGGGCTACGCATTTAAAGACTGCTATGCCTACTCGTAGTTGTAGTGCTTTAATAAGCCTGTCCAATTAGGTGGCGTACTGCACTGGCGTTCCATCTGCTCAGAGGTATCCCCTCCTTTTCTAACGTGCTAACCCTGCGTGCACCGTTGACGTAACATAGGAGGTGTCACTGTACACTGTTACTTCCTGGTCTGCGGGATTCACGATTTCGAGTATCAAAGCCAATAAATCTGCAGCCTGTGCTGAATAATGAGACAGTAATCGAGTACTAATAAGCACCCGAAACTCTCCATTTGCCGTGTGCTTTACCACAGCGGCACCTGTATACCTCTGTCCATCATTTTCATCGATTCTTGAATAACTGTCAATAAATACAATCTCTCCTCCTGCTAATGCATTCTCCTTTACTCTAGGAGGTTCATCATAGAACTCTTCATAGTTGGGGCAATCATGTACTGGTTCTCCTTCCGTCACTGGCTTAGCTACAAACATCTCAGGATTCACTATTTTACATTAAAGTATTTTGTTCACTGGGTTTGATATGACTACCTCGTAGGCAAAAGCCCTTTGGGAAGTGAACGTGCCCTTTGGTTTTTCTAAAATGGCAAATAATGCGTGCTCAATAAATGGAGCATCCCATCACTATTCTTGCAGCTTTCTCTATGGCGAACATGGCGGCCGCTAAACTTTGTTCGCATGGAAAATGACTCTCATCACTGGGTCTAAGATTCACTGTAATATGTAAAGGGCTTGTACCCCAGTGTGGTTCTCTGCGTAAGCACTGCTGTCATAACAGTGCCATCTGTATGCAAGAACAAAAATAATTCTTCTGCATAATTAGGAATCCCTAAAACTGGAGCTGTGCAAATTGATTTTTTTCAATACATCAAACCCTTCTTCCATTTCCTCAGTCCACACATTTTTTCCTGCGTTGCCTGTGCTTTCTTTAGAGCCTGCAATAAAGGCCTTATATATGAGTTGTAGTCATAGACCCATGCTCTGACATAATTACACAAAACCAAAAATCTCTGCATGTGTTTTATCGTGTGTGGCTTTGCAGTTTTCAAAATAGCCTCAGCTCTCAGGAGTAACTTTCTTTCCTTCATGTGAAATCAATTGGCATATATACAACAATTTTGGTTGACAATATTGTAACTTTTCTTTGTCAACTTTATATGCTTTGTCAGCAAGTATAACCATCAGCTGGACAGAATCGCGTCTACACTCTTCCTGTGAGGTGCTGCAAACTAAAATGTCGTCTTCGTATTGCAACACAATGCTTTTTAAAGCAATAATGCTTAAGTCCATTTGAAGAACTCTATTCAAAATCGATGGAGACTCACAATACCCCTCTAGTAAATGAGTGCTTTTCAGCCATGTTTGTCTGAACGTAAACAATGTCAGATCCTGCAAGTGTTTGTGCGATGGGATTGAGAAAAACTCATTTTTCAAGTCAATCACCGTGAAATATTGTGCTTCAACAGGTATATTACATAGGATCGTAGACGGATTAGGAACTAGAGGGAAGTCACCCTCTACAATCTGGTTTATTGGGTGAAAGTACTGCACTAGATGCCACAACCCCCTTTACTTTTTTTCACCGGGCACACTGACGTATTACACAGTGACTCTAACGTCACTAAGATGCCCTGATCCATCATGGCAGAAATCGTCTTAAAAATACCTTCATCTACCTCTCTGGACATAGGATATTGTCGTGCTCGAGGTAAAATTGCTCCTGGTTTCAATTTAATTTTTACTTTTCCAACGCCCTTTAGTAGGCCTACGTCATAGGGGCCGGTGGTCCATAATGAAACTGGCACTTTCGCTATGTCTTCATCAAAATACTCGGGGCGTTTTTGTTCTATCATTATTTTCTGAGGAACTTCTCTTTTAATTACTCTTACCCAATAAGTGATACACATCTAAAATATTATTTCATCATGAGATGGATGATCTCCAAACAGATCTTCATCAGTGACGTCGGTCAATCTGTAACCCTCCCCAATGGCGATTACTGCACGCCTTTGTTTTCCTTCATCATCGTGTCCACAAGCAAAACCATTTCCCCTCACACTATGGCTGCTTGTATCTCTAAGGGAACAACTCGTCCCTTTTCTTCGAGCATAGTTATTCTTGGTCTAAAAAAAAATTCATCTGGAGTTCTCATTGTTCTGCCTGCTAGGCCTGGTAGCCATGACAACAGAATGCGTACTCCATATTGGAAAGCCTCTGGTTCTAATGGAATTGCTCTCATAGCTAGTTGTCCTGTGAAAGCCATAATAATTCTGCACACGTTTAAGAAATGCATTTCTTGTGTTGAACACACTATACCTTAATCAGTGAACGAGATTCTCATATTCCACTTAGTCATTAAATCTCGTCCCAATATATTGACAGGTGTTTGCCTCGAATATAGCAGTGGCACCTTCATGTCACATTCTCCTATAGAAATTGGTAATTCTTCAGCGAAAGGAACTCTGCTTTTAGCTCCTGTGAATCCCTGAGTATTCATGGCATTGCCAGACATTGAAAACTTTCCCTCACATATACATGAGTGCGTTGCACCCGTGTCTACTAAAAATTAAATCTTTTGCCCCCTATACTGACATCCACCCTTGGTTCCTCATGAGGGTTTGGCATCACAGATAGTATGGAACACATCAGGTCTCCCAGTGAGCTGTCCTATTGCGGGTACAGCCTCATCCCGTTACTTGTGAAAGGAATCCCTCCATTGGCAGTGACATCCCCTTTCCCCGTAGTCATTAACTGACCTGTGTTTGTGTTTTGCTGAAGCTGCTTGGGTGATTGCTGTGACTGTCCTTGTGGTGGATTAACTGCCACCCGCTGTGGTTGCAAGCCTTGCTGCACTCTCAGTGCTTGCTGCTGCATTGTTTGATTCTGTGCAAATCCATCTCCATTCTGCTACAAATTTGACAGAGGGGAGATTTGACATCCCCCCTCTTAAAATCTGGCCATGTTGCACCATCCCTGAAAAATATCCTGTCATTCCACAAGTCCAACATATATGTGGTGGTCTCCCAACCTGCCCATTTTGCATGCTCTGATTACCATTATGCATATGTTGAAACCCACCTTGGTTATTCTTAACGTTTCTCTGATTATTCAGCCAATTCCCTTGATTACCTTGCCAACCCCTTCCTCGAAATCCTCTTCCTTGTGGAGCATATCCACTATTTTTTTGATCGAACTGCCTTTGATTATTCACCTGCGGCATGTTCACTATCTGCTGTGAATTCGATCCGTTTACGCTAGTAAACATTGCCCCTTCAATGGCATACTTGGATATTTTTTTCTGCCCTAACTTTTCCTCCTCACCCTTGTGAGCATCGTTGTTTTTTGCGATTCTTTTCCTGCAAGAGTCTGCAGTAATGCATAATAGTCAGCTGAATCCCTGACCATGGTTTGGCTTCTATACCCACTCATTTCTTGAGCTGCTTCTGTCCTGGCTCTGGCAGCCCTTGGCATTATATATGGTAGAATACCGGTATAGATTTTCCCCAAGATTCACGCGTGTCCAAGTCCCAAGCCTCCTGGAAATTATGAATGTAAACCAATGGATCATCTCATTCCTGCATCTTTTTTGTCATTATAGCCCCCATATCAGACGTGTCCAGATACAGTACTCTAAGTGCTTTCCAGAATGTTGCCCTATAGTTATTGAATCGTGCTCCATCGTGAGTAGTGTTGACTGTAGTCACACCAGGGTACCCTGCCCTTGTCCACACGTCATCAGCTCTCTCACCGAGAATGGCAATTAAAAGACCCTTAATGTCCCCTATGGCCAATGTATTTCCTCCATTATTTTCTTTAACTCATGTATCCATTTGCGAGTGCCATAAGTTAAACTCAGGAGTTTACACCTTAGATTATCTCTATCCATTTGAAGCCATGGTATATGCTGTGGTCTCGTTCCTCCTTTCTCTAGCAAGGGAAACTGCGAAACTCCAAACTTGTTCTCCTCCCTCATCATTTATCTATCCACCTCCGGGACGATATTCCCACATCGCCTTCTACCTGGCAATGATCTTGACCTGCTTACAAAAGGCAGTGACTCCCCCCTCTCACCATGGAGTTGCCCCTTCGGTCAGTCTGACTGTGTCAATGGCTACAACGCCTTAGATACAGGTGTGTTTATATCCGTCAATCTTACTTATTTTTCCATAGAAACACATCCCTCAGGACCACATGCATCATCTCTCTTTTCCTCATGGAAGGTTTCTCTTTCCTCGTCTGACATTTCCTGTGCCCAACTCGTGCAACTTCTCTCTTCGTCATCTCTATTTAGAGTCAGTCTATTTTAAGACAGCTCCTTATGTCTCGTACTACATGAGGCTTCCCCTATGTCATACAGCTGAGTGCTCTCGAGACGGTCATCTTTTCCCTTTCCCTTTGACCCCTTCTGAGATCTCATTTCATGATATACTTTATCGATCACTTCCCCAAAGCTCCACGAGTCAAATTTGTCTTCTAGATTTGCTTCTAGACGGGCCTGGTAATGACGTCTATTCTGGAAAGAATTCCTCTGTATCCTCCCATGCTACTTGTGGATGAAGATCTCTTACTTAATTTTCCAGGCGATCAAGATTGCATGCTCTTTGCCTTCTATTAAGTTGCATATCATCGTCAAATTCTCTACATTTCCTTGCGTCCTCTCTCACTCTGTCTTCCTCTTTTTTCTTCATATCTCTTCTCTTGTCTGCCCTGCATATCTTCTCATCCCTTCATCTTTGAATTCTCTTATCCCTTAACTTCTGTTCCTCCTCTTCTATTCTTTTTCTTTCCAGCCTCTCCTGCTCATCGATCGCTCTCTGTCTGTTACCTTGTTTTCTTTGCTTTTCTGCTCTCCCTTGTTTTCTTGACTGCTCCTCTTGATATAAATGCTCTTGTCTTTGCCTATCCTTCCTTTTCGCTCCTTCGTCTTTCAATCGTTCTTCTCTTTCCTTATCTTTTTTATCTTGCTCGTTTTGATCTTCTCTTTGTCTAATGTCCTCAATGCCTTTACCATTGAGTTTAAGCAAAATCTGACCTCCCATCCATTTGTTCAGTAAGAGCGCTATCACATCAGTTTTATCTCTTTCTCCTTTCCAACTCTCTATTTCCCTTCCTATATCTAGAGAGGTACTTGCTCCATCGCTTCTTTCCTTATCGTGTCTCTCCTTGTACCTCAGGACCTTAGAGATTACATCTTTCTCAGTTTTTTTCTCTGGACCCTCATCACTACTTTGCGTAGGTGACTCATGCTGGATTGTTATACCCTGTCGCTGCTTTAAGTTCCCTTAATGAGTTTAACTCATCGTCTTTCTTACTGTTGTCTTCTATTTCAGATGGGGCGGGTGGAGCAGAGGGCTCTTCATCCTCCTCTTTGCATACATTAAGTATCCAGTCTGTAGGAGGCTCCTCATCTTTCTCTTGTTGGTACATTTTCCAGAGCTCTAAGCATGCTAGGTGCTTGTCTAGCTTCTTCCCAGTATAAGCTGCATGCAAATATGTCATCATATGCTGCAAGACTGCCTTCGATAGTGACCCTCCTTGCAGCCACGGCATAAACATTTTATCTGCGGTTCCTTTAACCCATTCTGTACTGTACTGTCTACGTTTGGGTGCTTGCAGATATGCACTAATGGAGTAACATCCTTCATTCTCGATTAATTTACTCTTAGATTATTAACAGTTGCTTGCTTTAATCACAGGTTTAAAAACACGTTTCAAGAAAACAACACAATATGTGCGAGCACCAACCGTTGCAAGCTCCAATCCCCTCAATCACAGTTTTACTTTAATCTTGCTAAAAAGCAACCATCAGATACAATTAAAAATAATATGGTTTCTTTTTCAACTTCACACTTCTCTATTTATCGTCAATATTTTCTTACCTATGACATCATCATTTTTTCAAAACCACATAGAACAAACAGACAAACGTGACTGGTCCCATCAATCTCCTACGATCTTCTGTCTAAGACTCGTCTTGCCCTCTAAAATACTTCATACGAAGTGTAAACTAACCCATTCAGATCTGCCTTTATTACATCAGTTTTCTACGTTGTTCAACTATGGGTCTCTGGGCTCAAATTTCTTCTAACATTCTTTAAAACCTAGGTATGGGTATATCCTCTTTATCGTGGCTTCTCACACAATATTCCTTATTATATTGCTTGACTACACTCAAGTCAATATCTAATTTCCCATGCATATATATTACACTCTTACTCTTACGTTATGTTTATCCCACCTCCCTCCGTTACTCTCCTTTATTTTACCATGCTTGCATCATATTGCCATACTCCTCAGTCTTTTACTCACCATTCGCATATTTTCTTCTTCAGACCCTCGGGATCGTACGCCCCCATTACCGCCTCTTCAATCTGTTTTCTGAATTTCTTCACGTAGATGTGGGAGGGGATTCTTATAGAAACTAAGGGGACCCATCACACCCTCCTTGCAAGGGCTTTTTTAATTACACTAACCGCTATCTACGGGGAGCTTCACGTCCTGTCACCCAGGTGGCAATGGTCGTGCAATATTTCCGAGATTCTAAAAATTACTTATATCGATGGTCGATGGATTTTTTAATAAACCATCATCTCTCTGCTACCAAGTGTACTGGGTTGCTCAGCCCTTTAAGATGAGTAGCAATACCCTGGAGATGGCTGGGGATGCAGATTTTATTCATACATCAATAATCAAGACAACTCAGGTATTTTGGCAAAAGGAAGTCTGTTTTAATATCAAGTATCTAAACCAGGGAGTACAACGAACATCAGCATTCGCTCAATCCTCTTACTCAACTTATCTTTAGTAAAAACAGAGGTTTTATCATGCAAAATCGTTATCAGTGACGTGCTGATCTGTGTCATTACCAAAGTCATCCTACGTGGCAAACTACAAAACCTATCGGAGGGAGTGATTGGCTCTAAGTGACTAAGTATAAGTTCCATATCAGTATAGAACCGTGAAGGAGAGTAATAGGGTACTTGACATCAGGTGGGGCAAATAAGCCCTCCCCTTAAAATGGCCACTATGAACATCTCTAAATACACAACATTCCATTGGCTACACAAACTATAGGACCCTTGATTACACAGTCTTGTACAATTGGTTAGCTTCTAACCACGTCAGTACTTTTCCACCGTCTAGCAGCATGGAGACTGAACGTCCAGGTGCTGGTGGGCTCATTTTAACACTAGCTTCCCACCAATTAATGTATCAATCCATCATCACCTCAATGGTCCAGTGTCAATTAGTGCTTTGAAATTTGGCCTTGAGTTTGTACTGTGCTCTGAGAAATGTAAGGAATGGAGGCACATCCTGTCATCGTGAGAAGGTGTGACCACCTCGATCCTCCAACTTCCTTCTTCCATGTGACTGGACACCAATAAATCAAGCCTTTTCGTGTATTTAATATTATGTTCTAATAGTCCTCTGATGTCTTTTGTTTTGCTCAAGCGTTCCGAACTGAAGTTTCTGTTCTTTCACACGATTTGTATCCAATGTCAGCCAATTCCAGTTCTGATAAGACCTTGGCTTCTTGGCTCATCCAACTCCTTCTTCTGAGATTCACTTGTAAATTCAATTTGCATTTTAACTGTGACACACTGAAGTGAGGTCTTCTTGTTAAGTTTAGCACTGCTTGGTGGAAACATCCATCGTCTACTTGTCCATATGCATCTATATATACATATTGGCGCTTGCCGCAATTCATTTACTTTAAAGCTTGAAGCTAGCTTTTAAGATTACTTTGCTGCTTGCATTTCTGTTGCATCTGTACACGTTTAAACTAGCTTAATATCTTCATCTGTTTCTGTGGCATAAGCTTCTTCACCTTTATCTCAAGATGTCACTTATCCTTGGCACTTTCTTGATGCCTTATAGAATATCTACATTCTCTGGTCTCTGCATCTCTTCTATGTGAATCATCTATTTCAGTGTGACGTCACCATTCATATTTGCCCTTCATCTTCTCTGCTTCTTCAGGAATCTCATTTAAATGGCCATCATATTTTCTTGTATGCAGGTACGGTTTTCTCAATGGGTACCTTGTCTCCCAAATCTTCTTAGGTATCAGTAATCTTATTGGTACTGCACAGAGTACACACTCTGCTCTTTGTTTGTTCAGCTGTTCCGTGTATGTCTCATACTCTGGTTTCCACTCTATAAGTAATAGAGACGGGGCAGTTGGAGAAGGGGTTCTTGGCTCCTCTACACTATGTATGAAAGTATGTTTGCATGCATTCATGTATGATATGAATAAGCTGTTCAAACTGGTTAGCGTGGTGCTACAATAAATGGTTACATGGATCAATAAATGGAAGGAAACACAGAATCACACTTTTTGCTATGTGTTTTTGACATATAGTTGAACTGTCTTTCTATATAGCTACTTTGCAATGCAAGGCAAACAGAAGACTCTAGAAGCATAGAACTCGTTAATTATACTTTTGCTGGTTTGTAGAACTACTGCTGCTTTTCAGTATAGGCATTCTTCAAGGCATTACATTCTACTCTGCCCTATCAAGCTATATCTGGTTTACTATTATGAGGGGAATTCTGACATGAAATGGTATCTCACTTGTCGCTCCTGTCCGACAGGGCAAAATGGGTGAATTACCATGACAAAGCATTACATCTGAACATGTCTAAAATATAAGGCTGGCAAGTAGTTATCTGCAAGTTCAACATCTCAATTTGGTCATTCTCAAAGCCACAGGCATCTGCCAATTGCTTTTCTGGAGGGGACAGGAGATCTCCTTCAGTTACTTATACAAAGTTTTCAATGAGTTAAAATCAAATGTTGTTTAAATGTTTGTTTTTCATACAACACTTTTAATTTATAATTTCTACATAACAAGCAATATCCACAGCGCTGAAGTGGAAAAAATCATAATTTTTGCATCAGGGTGATTTTAAAGTCAGTATCATGTTTCCATCGTTTTTTAATTAATGCAATTATGAGTTACTTGCAGGACCATTATATACTCTACTACAGGTGAATGGAGAAAGGTGCATGGAGTGGGTCGAGCCAAGTATTTTTTGCAATACAGTTAGTTTTAAGACAATACAATACATTTGGCGGAATTATTAAAATGTAATTAATGTGACACTTGATAGGCCAACAAACACGTTTTTTAATGAAGAGCTCAGAATCTGTAGCATTTGTCAAAGATCATAGGGTTATATGATCTTGGACAAATCCTAAATAATCCTTGCACCTCCCATTACTGATTCCTTTCTTTTACTCCCTATGCAACCCAGCAACCTTCCCAGTATTGTTTGCCCATGATCACAAGCCTGAACACTTGAATACATTCCTCCACCTTCCAATGCTGATTGATTCCATTTCCTTCTCATGGAGCACAAGAACTCAGAATGTATACCTCTTGCTGAGGTCCACATAGCTGCAGAAAAGTCGTTGTAGCCACCGTCTTTTACTTATTGTTTTCCTACTCATGTGCACAATAGCTCCGAATATATTATATCACCAAGACATCAAAGTGTTGCTATCTTTAAATGAGAACAACACATCCACCCTGGCACAACCAACTTAATCTTTAAGTAAAGTGCATTAGGAACCACTTCTTTAGCAGCAATTTTTGTGATAAAAAGTGGAGAGTTGCAGTGTATTGCCCTGTACTTTTACACTCTGCTGTGGAAATTGAGTAAACACTTCCTGTCATGTACAGATGGCAGGCAGCATTTACAATGGATCTCTATAGGATCCTCCTGCTTTATTTATAAGCATGAAGCCTTTGGACCCAATAGGGATACACAGCATTTGTGCCAGTGAAAAAATAACCCCTCTCTCTGCCATACAAACAATGAAACATGGGGTGTGATGTGAATGGAAGATATAAAGCCTTACGCAAGGATTGTACACCTTCCATTTATGTTACGTCCCTCATGAAAATGATCCCCATAGTTGCTTTTTGTTTGCATCTGCTAATTCAATTATTATAATTAGTATCTGTCAGTGAGGACAGTTTGATAACCATCCCGCATTTTAAATGACCCACAGTTTTTGAGGGAAGCCTGAAAATGAGCTGGGTATCATCCGCATAGCACTGGAAATTTGGGCAAAGAGCGGCGATGCGCTGGGCAAGGAGTGCCAGGTATTGGGTGAATAACCAGGGAGAGAGGTTTGATCCCTGGGGGACACCACAGGTAGAGAAAAAGGTATCAGAGAGGAAGGACCCAAGTTGGACCTGGGAGGGTCGGTCGGAGAGGAAAGAAGTCAGCCACGCTAGAGCCTGACCAGTGATTCCCAGGTTATCACAGAGACGGTTGAGCAGGATGGCATGGTTGACAGTGTCAAAGGCAGAAGAGAGATTAAGCAAGATGAGGACACAAGGGGTGTTAGAGTCAAGATTGGAGAGCAGGTATTCACGTGTAGCACATTGTTGACGTGCTACAGCACCACAAGTGAGTTGCAAAGTGTATTGTGTGTTCCTTGGTGGTGGTGATAGTTGCAACATGGTGCAGTATGTGGTGTGTGGCAGGAGATGGTGCAGTGAGAATTTGTGTAGTGTGGCCACCGGGTGCAGTGTGTACGCAATGTGAATATGGAAGAGGGTATTTTTGAAGTGCAGTTTATATGTGATTGGTTACTCTGCTGTGTGCAGATGTATTGAAGTTGGTCCAATGTTGTGAAGCTGATGTGCATAGGTTGCCAGTGACACAATACTTTGTGAATTGCAGTGCGTAGGGTAGATGCAGGCTGTGGTATGTTTGTGGATTCTGCTAAGTGTGACACATTTTCGTGAATGGGTGTTTTATGGTGTGGGAGAGTTGGGTAGAAGTGCTGCTTCGTATGTTACGTTTGTTTATAATGTTAGGTGCCCACATGGTCGCTTGCTTGGAGGTATAGTGCTGTGGTGGGTGTGGAAAGAGCTGCACTGTTGTATGCATGGCCAAAGGTGTGCTGGGTGCGCCTCAGGATCGTTGTGAATGCTCCAATTGTGCATTCTTTAGCAGAAGTTTATGGCGGAGGGGCTCTGAATTCAAACGAAATGTGTACTGAGAGTGTTTAGCTGTAAATATGGAGTGGTGTACAGAAATGACAGTGTGCAATGCACAGGTTTTGTATGTGATTGCTGCATGCGTGTTTTAAAATTTGACAGCACCCGATGGAGGAGTGCTGCAAAAATGACTGTGAAAAGGGAAAAAGTATTGTGTGTGCTTTACTGGGCCGTGGCCCTCACTGTAGGTGGGAAAGCACACGTGCCACATCCAGCCATTATGAGCAGGGTGGAAAGGGAAATGGAATTGTGGGAAATAGGCAATTAGGAGTTTTGAGTGTGGTTCACAGGAAGGGACGGTACCATTATATCCCAATACTTTGTCATGAGGGTGGTCGAGATGGAGAGATGCACAGGGCTTATCGTCGGTGATACCTTTGTGCGCCATCTGCACAGGTGTTGTGTGCAAAGAGACGTTGCTGGTAATTTCGGGTTGGAAGGAGTGAACGCTTTCTGGGCCTGTCAGGGTGACTGCAGTTTCGGTGGGATGGTTCCCCTTTGCAGATATGTGGCATTCGTCTTGAATGTTGACTTTGTCGTGGTGCACTATGGAAGTCTACATTTCAGTTAAATATCGTATGGACGATTAATCCGCCACCTCAAGAGTTTGCTGACCGCAGTGATGCAGATTTTGTCCTACTGCCAAGGTCGTTTTCACATGCATAACACCAAGAGGATTATGGGTCCATGAAGGTGTAATTTGTCCCCAGCCAGAGGTCGGAAGGTGTGCTATAAACAGAATTATGCGTGAATTTATGCAGACTGCTGCCATGTTCTCCACCCACTATGAGATCATGAGGTCGCAAAATATGCAGTGGTTCCATAGAAATGGCATTTATTTGAGCGCCATTGGGAATACCATTTTCTTTTACACTGTGCAAGAAGCATTGACCAGAGTGTGGTAAAAATGCGAGGAGAGGCAAACTGAAATGCATATAAAGAGAAAAAACAACAAAGGTTGCTTGCAGGCACGAAAAAAAAAAAACCCTTTCTACATCTACGATCGAAGACCGAATCCCCAACCCAGTTTGATATTGTTCCGTAGTCTGAGGAGATTTCTGGATGTCGTGAGGAGGCTTTTTCCCACTGCCAAGGTGCTTTTCTCATCCATAATACCACAAAGAGTATGGGCCACTGCTCATGGGTGTTGTTCCGAGCCAGGCGCAGGAAAGTGTCTCATCAACAGAAGCATGTAGACTTTTTTGTCCACTCGTGGAATGTTCTTCTGCAACAATGACCTCATTAGTTTTTTCAAGAAAATGGCATTTTGTTGTCACTTATTGGCAATGCAGTTTTGTTTGCCCGTGTATAGGATGCAGTGAAGAGTTTACTGTACTAATGTGATCACAAGAAAACATAAAAACTAATAAAAATGTTAAAAAAAATGTGTTTCTGTAGAAGCATCTAAAAAAACAAAAAACAAGATGGCTCTTTTAAGAGTCGCCCCTTACCACAAACTCCCCCTACCCTGGTTGCAAGTTATTCCCCCAGACCCGCACACAGCATGAAAGCCACATCCAGAGATTTTGCGGGTGGTGGCCACGGAATTGGAACTGTGGGGATTGTACAATTGGATGCTTAGGGTGTGCGGTAATAGGAGGAGGGACTCCTGCTTCTCTCGGGCCCGGCCCTCGACGTACTTGGGGACATGCACGTGCCACATTCAGCGCTTCTCACCATGCTGGCCTATGGAAACGGGACTGTAGAGATTGTTCTATGAGGTGGTGCTCAGGGTGTGCATCACTGTAAAGTGCTGCAATAGGAAGAAGGAGTCCTCCTGCTTTACTGGAGCACGGCCCTCGCGGTACTTGGAGAAAGGCACATGCCACATTCTGCGCTTCTCAACATGCTGGCCAATGGAAATGGGAACATGGCCTTTGGCAAATCAGGAGCTCAGGTTGTACGTCACAGGAAAGAGCACCAATAGGGAGAAGGAGTTCGCCTGCTTCACCGGGGCGCGGCCCTCGCGATCATTGGGGAAAGGCACCTGCCACATTTTGCACTTTTCACTATGGTGGCCAATGGAAATGGGAATATGGCCTTTGGCCAATCACATACTCAGGGTGTATGTCATAGGAAAGGGCAGCAATTATTTGTTCCATTACTTCGTGTAGTGCGGCTGGCAACATGGCAGGATGCACAGTTTTCCTCCTGGGTGATGCCTTTCTGGAAGATCTGGTCATGTATGCAATCCAAGAAGGCTTTTTTGGCAATTTCGGTTTGGAGGGAGTGGAGGAATTGTGGCACAGTGTAGATGTGTGCTGTTGCGGAGGAGTGCTCAGAGACGTTTTTATGGGAGGGCAAAAGGGGCACTTGCCCAGGGCCCCCACCTTGGAGGGGCCCCCCAAGGCTGCCTGATGTAAAGAAGTAAGATTCCTTTGTTCACCAGACTTAAATAGCACACATCAGGATATTGTATTGCATGGTGCTGAGGCTCTAAACCTATTGCCTGTCTGTTTTGACAAGTACATTCTGCCACAATCAATTCATCATGTAATGCTTTCTGTGTTCACTGTGGTATATATAGTTTGTGTGTTCCTTGCAGCTCAACTCCTGTAGCATTCTTTTCTTCCTGTGGGAATTATGTTGATTGTGTGCAATAGCCAAATTTGGACTGCATATTGGTAAAATGAGTGCCACAATGGTTCAGAAGTTAGCCCAGTGTGTTAATCACTCATTGCAGAGATATGTGTTCCTATGCAAGATTCGAATAGCACATTCCTGTAAGGCTGGCTGAGCCTTTCCTATGTCTGAGTTTTATAAACCTGCCTGCATATGTACTGGTCTTGCAGCACAGCAGGTGCTATTATGAGCAATGTACCTGCATCAGATGGGGGTTGATATGATATGATATGACATTTATAACGCCCTTATACACATGTGTTTCAAGGTGCGATGAGGCAAGGGAGGGGAGAAAGGGGAGGACGGACAACGATCCTACTAGGCCAGGTTTCATTCAGATTGCGCAAGTGCATGGGAAGGGGGCAGGGACAGTGCAGTACATGTGAATAGTTAATAACAATAGTAAGTAACGGCCAGCAAGTGGCAAGTGCATGGGCAGGTAAGTGCAGACATCAGGTGTCATGGTCGGGGACTGTAGGGATACAGAAAACAGTTCCCAAGTGCGGGGTTGCCAAGTGGGCAGTGCAGCAGTGTGAAGCTGGCTGGAGAGGGACCTGGCCCGAGATCAGAGGGTGTCAGGTAGCCAGTGCAGTTCCAGATACAGCTAGGTCGTCAACAGAGGAGCAGATGTTTCTATCAAAACTATCATGTCATCCTTATGGTGAAGGTCTATATATATTTGTTCAGATGGGGTGTTTCAAAACCTAGGCAATCACCTCCAACGATGAGCATAAACTGTTAGTCCAAGAGATGAAAAGGTATCTGAATTTGGAACCAAAGCATTCATGCTTGTATCCTGGTTTTGCTAGCAGACAATACAGTGATGCAGGGCAATCATCTAATATCTTGTACATTAATGCACTGTCCTCTGTGAAGTTTGCCTCCTCGCATGCTGGTGGCATTTTTAGCCCATTTCTTGATCTTACTTCTTATGTAGGCCATTTGAGTCAAAGGGGTGGTAGACAGAAGGAAGCGGTCCAGCTGGCGAAGGACTCAGGCAAGCATATTTTAAAGTCTGCTCATTTGACACAAAAAGCTTTGCATTTTTGTAAAAGTCAAAGGTTTTTCTCCATGTTTATAAATGACAATTTCACATGCCAGTGTTTTGGAAGTATGTAAAGCTTTAAAATAGAAAAGACCAACCCAGATTAAATCTGTTAAATCACACTGAGTGGCATGCTGGTACTTATAAGTTCTCTTGATTGAGCAAGAATGAAGGTAGAATCATTCTGTGCTACACCCTTCTATAATATTTAGTTTTTTAAAATGGTCATGTTTGGGAATGTGATTGTTGTACTTTCCAAGTCAGTTTTATAAAATGAGATTATTTTAGTTCATGTAAGAACTCGTAATGAAAGTATTCAAATGCAGAAATTGCAGAGTTGGCACAAATCCCGGATTCACCCCTTAACCGGTGTGTGTAATGCTGGGCACCTAATTTAATCTTGTATTGCCTAGCCTCTCGAAATTGCCAGTCCCTTAACCTTTCAAAATTGTCAGCCCTTTAGAGTGATTTCCTTCTCAGGGTATGATCTTCAAAACAGCCTCACTCATGGTTGCACTGGCTATAGTGTTGTTTTCACTGTAACAGTGAGCATTGATATATTGCACACCACAGGCAATTGTTCTTTTGTTCTCTAATGGCAACACTATTTGAAAACCATGTCCCACTTCTAATCTCAGTCTGTCTGGATACAGACACCATCCTGGTAGCTTCCAATCTGCATCCACTATCCATGCTATGGTATGTGTAGCTTTTTCCTTCCTACCAATTGGTCTCCTCTATCCATGCTTGAGCACGTTTGCGTTCTGTGAGACAGAAAATGTGAGTTCTCTGTTTGTTCTGAGTTACATGTACCTTTTACATACAGTCCTGCATTAATACTGCATGCTGCATACCTTCCTGAATTCTATTGATAAAAAGGCTCCTGCATCTATGCTAGAACAGAAGTAACCTCTTCGTAGACTGATAATGTTGGCATTGAAATGGTCATTGTTTATCATTCTAATTAGAGCAAGAATGAAGAGGGTAAGGGGACTTAGAGGGAGTAAACATCCTTATTTTTATTGCTGTGAGGCAGCATGTCAACCTATGGTTTGTGATTGCGCCGGGGGGGTGGTGGTGTGGGCGCGGTGCAGATATTCTTGATCATTTAATTCCAATGGTTTGGTGGAGGGGGCACCAAAGATGTCCGTGCCCAGGGCCCCAAAAGTGTTTAAGATGGCCCTGAGAGTGCTTGTAGAATGTCAACACATGGCCACTTCTGGACCTGTACATGTTTTGGTCATGCACTTTGGAGCCTTCTTTTTGGATTCCATGCCTTGTTCCCGTGTGTACCGTCAACTGAAGATGATGAAAGCAATACAGCACATTTTCCCACTGCCAAGGTGCTTTTCTCATGTATACCCCTGAGAATAGTGTGGAACTATTCCAATGATTCCTGTCGCCAGCCAGAGGGTTGGAAGGGGTCTCATCAACAGAAGCATGTGTGACTTCTTGAGTGCTGCTGTGATGTTCTCCTGTGAGAATGACAACATTTGTTCTCGCTATATACAGCTTTTCAAAGGAAATGGCATGTCTTTGTCGACCAGTGTCAAAGACATTTTCTTTCAAAATCTACAGGCTGCAGTGAAGACCTATTGTAAAAATATGAGCTGATGTTGAAAACACACATTTACGTATGAAAACCTCAAAACAAGTGTTTCTAGGGAAGCACCTTTAAAACATTTTTTTTTTAAAAACACAAAGGCTCTTTTAAGAGCCACCACACGTAACCACGTCCGCTCCCCTGGTTGAACGTTATTCCCCCACTCCCGCGCACGCTCAGCACAAAAAGTCCACGAATATCGCGATAGTTGCAGGGTGTCACGTGTTACATATGCCCCTTTTGCTGAAGACAGCCATAGAAATGGGCCTGCAGAGGCTACGGGATTGGGCAATATGTACGACAGACTGTGCTACACAGTGTATTTATCGACAGAATTGCAGAGGGTGTGGTTATGGCTGTGTGTTTCACGAGGCACAGCATGCAGGTTTTAGGGGATTCCGATATACATTGACTGAAAGTGACGGAAAACACTGTGAAGTGGCTGCTCATTTTGCAATCTATCAGGTGCATGTGTAGTGCTATGGAGTAGCTACAATGAAGTGACTGATTTTGGTTTCTCAGTGTGACACTTTGGTGACACCCAATCATGCCGATATTATTGTTGTTCATTGTGCAGGGAGAATTGCACAGCATGTTACACGACTTTCAGTGCCGTTTGCGATGAAGGAGGCACTTGCCCAGTTCATGCGTTTGTTTCCGATCTCTTGCATAAGTTTCTATTGCATTATGCAGCCACCGATGTGGCAGCGTCATTTTCTATTTGGTCCATGAATGCAGACAGTGTGGTACATTGCAAATAAGTGTATTTGTGCCTTTGTTCGACATGTGCCAATGGCATACTTCGCTCATGGGGATCTGACGTTTCGCAGCATAAATACTTTTCCCCAGCTAAAACTTTCATCTTACTATGCCTGGCATCCCAATTCCTGCACACCCTATCTAAATTGACTTGGTGCCTTTCTTAAAAGTAGTGACATTTTTTGTAGTAAGTTTTGTGCAGTGACACTGTTGAAAACGCTCTGCTACACGGTAAAGAAACCTCTTTGTACAGCGACTCCTTTCCTAACTGATTGAACTACAGTGTTTAGCACACTGCCACGCCTCCTGCCCTGCATGCGTGCATTGGCTATTCCGTTGTTCATATGTGAAAGGTGCTTTCTTTATTTACCTTTTTTCCTTTCTCAGTTCATTTTCATTTATTATGGTGTTGTCACACACGCCACAGAAGGACCGACAGGAAAGGTCCCGTACAGAAGGGGCAGCACCTGCATGGATACTATAGGGGACGTGCCAGGAGACAGAATTATTGGGTGGCCCTCACCTACATAGGCGCCAGTCATTGTAATGCTCCTGCAAGTACCGTTCCCACACACTTCCAAGTACCTTCCCTCTGTACAGTAGCGCTTTGCAGTACATGCAGAATACAATGCCCTTTGCCGAGTAAGGCTCTGTAGCGCAGCACATGGTTTGCAAAGGTTGTTTTACAGCTCCGCTGCCCTACAGGAGTCCCCCTCTTGTTGCCCGGAGCAGATGTGGCAAATGCTGTACATGAAATTACCTATGTAATTGTTGGAAGAGTGGTAGCCTGCTGCCCACTGGTCCCTTGTGCTTTAATTTCAGTTGTTGTCACATGAAGTACAAACACTTTATGTGACAGCATTAGTGTTAGGGGTAGCATTCACGGATATACATACATTGCGGAATACGAGAATGTTTACAACAACACGAAACAGAGCTTCATTACGTGCAGCAGGAAGCCATTTATTTTGAGTGACCCATGTAGCTACAGCGCTTTTCTAACCACAACTAAGATTGTTTGCGCTCTGCATATTCTGGTGTTTCCTTACGTGCCCTTGCATACACTACTATGTGCATTACCAAGGTGAACCAGCTTTGCCATTTTGAAGACTTACTACAAACTGTTCCACCTGCAGTTACATGTTTTCTTCAACTGTACGGCCGACAGGCGACCTCTTGATACTCTCCGACACACTGCTGAGTGCAGACACAATGGGCCTCATTATAACTCTGGCGGTAGCCGTGCCTGTAAAACAGGTACGGCTGCTGCCTGAGTTGCATTTTTTCCAGCACCAGTCAATGAGGAATTACCAGGTAATTCCGACATTGCCGGACACGGTAATTCCTGCAATGCCGGGTGCCGGTGCCTGTCAGTCCCCATTCCCATTTGAGCCCCATAGATGCCGGTGCATCCGATATGCTGCGCTCGCGGGTGCCATTCTGCCCACCAGGCCAGACCTGGCGGGCTGAAAGGTGCCTGCGAGCACAGCTCGTAGTACGGCGGTCTGGGAACTACAGTACCGGCATGCTTACCTTAATGTCCCTGTAACAATGTTTTTCCATTGAATTTCATAGGTTTTTGCTAGTGCAACTTAACCATAACGTCCCTTTAACAATGTTTTTTTAGTGAATATATATACATACATATATTACACAGCCACTGTTGTGGCTGTGTAGTTATGGTTAAGTTCCTAATCCCATAGGAAGAACACTTTTTGGGCAGTTTATACCTTTGCTCTCCCTGGACGAATCCTCACCAAAATTTGCATAAGAAGTATATGGCCCACTCTGAATTGTTCTGCAAAGTTTGGTGAGGTTTGGTCCAGGGGTGGCAAAGTTATAGGGGGAGTCCCAAAACTTATTTTTTCCCATAGACTGAATGGACGGATTTTCACTAAATTTGCGGCAGGAGAGCGGCTTGGTCCCGAAAGTGCGCTTTTGTAAATTTAGTGAAAATCCGTCCAGTATTTTTTTTTTAAAATGACCAAAAAGTAGGTCACAAAAAATGTGTGATATCTATGTCCACTCCGCGGGCACATTTCCCTGTTCGCTCCGCGGACAGTGTCCTGATTGGCTAATCGACTTGCGTCATGTCCACGGACATGTGATGTGTTCGCTGATTAGATGGTGAAGAGCGTGAAGTGCGTCAGATTTTTGGAAGCGCCCGCCATTTTGGATCAGCGGACATCCGCGGACAGCGCGCTGACAATTTGTGAAGAAATACAACTTTGGCAAATGTGTTGTTGTGTGAGAGCGTTTGGGGAGGCTAGGGGAGAAAGAGATGGGTCAAATGCTGTATTTATTTAAGTGGCAGGCACCCCCGTTGTGTTCGCCATGTCCGCGGACATCCGTGCTGTCCGGGATGTCCGTAATTGAGAAAACGGGATGTCCTAAGGACACTATTCCTGTCCGTACTGTCCGCAAGCAAGTTGAAACTATTCTAAGAACGGGTCTGGTGTCCGGAACGTCCGCACATGCAAACATGGGGGTGTCCTAAGGACAGTATTCCTGTCTGTAGTGTCCGCATGCATGTTGAAACTGTTCTAAGAACATGCAAGGCATCCGGGATGTCTGTAATTGGGCAAACGGGGTGTCCTAAAGACACTATTCCTGTCCGTACTGTCCGCAGGCAAGTTGAAACTGTTCTAAGAACGGGTCTGGTGTCCGGGATGTCCGTACATGCCAAAATGGGGGTGTCCTAAGGACAGTATTCCTGTCCGTAGGGTCCGCATGCAAGTTGAAACTGTTCTAAGAACATGCACGGTGTCCAGGATGTCTGTAATTGGGCAAACAGGGGTGTCCTAAGGGCACTGTTCCTGTCCGTACTGTTCGCAGGCAAGTTGAAACTTTTCTAAGAACGGGTCTGGTGTCCGGAACGTCCGCACATGCAAACATGGGGGTGTCCTAAGGACAGTATTCCTGTCCGTAGTGTCCGTATGCAAGTTGAAACAGTTCTAAGAACATGCGCAGTGTCCGGATGTCCGTAATTGGGCAAACGGAGGTGTCCTAAGGACACTGTTCCTGTCCGTACCTTTCGCAGGCAAGTTGAAACTGTTCTAAGAATGGGCCTGGTGTCCGGCATGTCCGCACTTACTGAAAATAGGGGTGTCCTAAGAACACTGTTCCTGTCCGTACTGTACGCTAGCAAAATAAAACTGTTCTTAGAACACCTTGGGTGTCCGTGGACATAAAAAATGCCCATGCTGCATGGTTAAAAAGTTTGATTCTATGGGAGTGATCTATGGGTGTGATATGCTACGGTGATTGTGGCAAGGGCCTAGAGTCTTGGGATCATGGCCGAAGATTGTATGTGAAGTTTTGGCTACATCATGCCATTAAGATTGTAGAGATTGGTAACAAGCACTGCAGTATAACATATCCATGGAAGTAAACATTTTGCATTGTGGTGTACAGTTACATGTTTGCTTCAATGGTTGTGTTATGGAGCAGTATTTATGAGTTTTACTTACTATAATATACTTACAGGCCGATTCATGGAATAATTAGCGCGGCGCAAGTGGGCAAAAACGTGCGAATCGCAGTGGAATAGCGAAAATCGCAGTGCAAGTGCGAAAATCGCACGAAAAGCAGCGCACGTCGATTCATGGAAGGCCGTGCGCGAGAAAACCAGCGGATGTGCGATAAAAAAGTGCGCCGCGCACGTTGGCGCACAGGCCATCTAACAGCGTGCGCCAGGTCACAGCGAAAATCGCACAGGCCACAGCGAAATTCGCACATAGCGCGGCGCACGCAACAAAAGTAGGCGGAACACGGGCGTAACACTCGGAATGGGGAACAACTTGCAAAAACGTGGGCGTCACGGGGGAAGTACAGGGCACAAGTGCGCGGAACGCCCACACGCTCGCCTACAACACGTATTCATGGAATAGAATAGGGCAAAAAAGCGCACGCTGAAACCAGCGCACAGGCACAAACACGACCGCCACAAGAAAGCAGGCGGTAGCGTCTCTGCGGCTGTAAGAAATGTGTGCCAAAAGGTGCGCCAACAAATAGCACCTATATACTGCCATGATGAATGTCCTATACTGTGGCCCTCCAGGACAAATGACGTGCAAAGGGGTACCCACAAACACGGACACCCGCTGACAAAAAATACGTGTGCGTGTATACCGGGGTGCGCGGGAAGTCTCAGACGCGATTTCAGCAGGGTACAACTTCACGCGATCGGGCCTGTGGGAGCGGGCTACGTGTATTTCAGGGGTTTGCGTGAAGTTTTTCACGCGATCGGGCCTGGGGGAGCGGGCTACGTGTATTACAGGGGTTCGCGTGAAGTTTCTCACGCGATCGGGCCTGGGGGAGCGGGCTACGTGTATTACAGGGGTTCGCGTGAAGTTTTTCACGCGATCGGGCCTGGGGGAGCGGGCTACGTGTATTACAGGGGTTCGCGTGAAGTTTCTCACGCGATCGGGCCTGGGGGAGCAGGCTACGTGTATTACAGGGGTTCGCGTGAAGTTTCTCACGCGATCGGGCCTGGGGGAGCGGGCTACGTGTATTTCAGGGGTTCGCGTGAAGTTTTTCACGCGATCGGGCCTGGGGGAGCGGGCTACGTGTACTTCAGGGGTTCGCGTGAAGTTTTTCACGCGATTACAGCAGGGTACGTGTATTTCAGGGGTGCGCGGGAAGTTCCACACGCGAATATACTGGGCGCGTGTATTTCAGGGATGCGCGTGAAGTTCCACACGTGATCGGGCCTGGGGGAGCGGGCTACGTGTATTACAGGGGTTCGCGTGAAGTTTCTCACGCGATCGGGCCTGGGGGAGCGGGCTACGTGTATTTCAGGGGTTCGCGTGAAGTTTTTCACGCGATCGGGCCTGGGGGAGCGGGCTATGTGTATTTCAGGGGTTCGCGTAAAGTTTTTCACGCGATCGGGCCTGGGGGAGCGGGCTACGTGTATTTCAGGGGTGCGGGGGAAGTTCCACACGCGAATATACTGGGCACGTGTATTTCAGGGGTGCGGGGGAAGTTCCACACGCGAATATACTGGGCACGTGTATTTCAGGGGTGCGCGTGAAGTTCCACACGCGATTCCATCAGGGTAGGTGTATTTCAGGGGTGCGCGGGAAGTTCCACACGCGATTCCATCAGGGTACGTGTATTTCAGGGGTGCGCGGGAAGTTCCACACGCGAATAGCCTGGGCGCGTGTATTTCAGGGGTGCGCGGGAAGTTCCACACGCGAATAGCCTGGGCGCGTGCATTTCAGGGGTGCGCGGGAAGTTCCACACGCGAATAGCCTGGGCGCGTGTATTTCAGGGGTGCGCGGGAAGTCCCACACGCGATTACAGCAGGGTACGTGTATTTCAGGGGTGCGCGGGAATTTCCACACGCGAATAGCCTGGGCGCGTGTATTTCAGGGGTGCGCAGGAATTATCACACGCGATTTGGCTTGGTACGTGTATTACAGGGGTGCGTGGGAAGTTACACACGCAATTAGGCTGGGTGGGTCCTCACAGGTGTTCCCTGTACACCCTCCACGGCCCCTGCAGGCAGCCCACAAAACAGGGGACTACCCTGCACACCTGCTCATGTCTCCCACCACCCCCACCCCCCACCATCCAGGGGCACCCTCCACCAGGCCCCCACTCATGTCCCCTATCACCCCCACCCCCCCAGTCACCAGGGGCACCCTCCACCAGGCCCCCACTCATGTCTCCCACCACCCCCACCCCCCCAGTCACCAGGGGCACCCTCCACCAGGCCCCCACTCATGTCTCCCACCACCCCCACCCCCCAGCAGTGCAGGGGCAGCCTCCACCAGGCCCCCACTCATGTCTCCTATCACCCCCACCCCCCCAGTCACCGGGGGCACCCTCCACCAGGCCCCCACTCATGTCTCCCACCACCCCCACCACCCAGCAGTGCAGGGGCAGCCTCCACCAGGCCCCCACTCATGTCCCCTATCACCCCCACTCCCCCAGTCACCAGGGGCACCCTCCACCAGGCCCCCACTCATGTCTCCCACCACCCCCACCCCCCCAGTCACCAGGGGCACCCTCCACCAGGCCCCCACTCATGTTTCCCACCACCCCCACCCCCCAGCAGTGCAGGGGCAGCCTCCACCAGGCCCCCACTCATGTCCCCTATCACCCCCACCCCCCCAGTCACCAGGGGCACCCTCCACCAGGCCCCCACTCATGTCTCCCACCACCCCCACCCCCCAGCAGTGCAGGGGCAGCCTCCACCAGGCCCCCACTCATGTCCCCTATCACCCCCACCCCCCCAGTCACCAGGGGCACCCTCCACCAGGCCCCCACCCATGTCTCCCACCACCCCCACCCCCCCAGTCACCAGGGGCACCCTCCACCAGGCCCCCACTCATGTCTCCCACCACCCCCACCCCCCCAGTCACCAGGGGCACCCTCCACCAGGCCCCCACCCATGTCTCCCACCACCCCCACCCCCCCAGTCACCAGGGGCACCCTCCACCAGGCCCCCACTCATGTCTCCCACCACCCCCACCCCCCAGCAGTGCAGGGGCAGCCTCCACCAGGCACCCACTCATGTCCCCTATCACCCCCACCCCCCCGCCACCAGGGGCACCCTCCACCAGGCCCCCACTCATGTCTCCCACCACCCCCACACCCCAGCAGTGCAGGGGCACCCTCCACCAGGCCCCCACTCATGTCCCCTATCACCCCCACCCCCCCAGTCACCTGGGGCACCCTCCACCAGGCCCCCACCCATGTCTCCCACCACCCCCACCCCCCCAGTCACCAGGGGCACCCTCCACCAGGCCCCCACTCATGTCTCCCACCACCCCCACCCCCCAGCAGTGCAGGGGCAGCCTCCACCAGGCACCCACTCATGTCCCCTATCACCCCCACCCCCCCGCCACCAGGGGCACCCTCCACCAGGCCCCCACTCATGTCTCCCACCACCCCCACCCCCCCAGTCACCAGGGGCACCCTCCACCAGGCCCCCACTCATGTCTCCCACCACCCCCACCCCCCAGCAGTGCAGGGGCAGCCTCCACCAGGCACCCACTCATGTCCCCTATCACCCCCACCCCCCGCCACCAGGGGCACCCTCCACCAGGCCCCCACTCATGTCTCCCACCACCCCCACCCCCCCAGTCACCAGGGGCACCCTCCACCAGGCCCCCACTCATGTCTCCCACCACCCCCACCCCCCAGCAGTGCAGGGGCACCCTCCACCAGGCCCCAACCCATGTCTCCCACCACCCCCACCCCCCCAGTCACCAGGGGCACCCTCCACCAGGCCCCCACTCATGTCTCCCACCACCCCCACCCCCCCAGTCACCAGGGGCACCCTCCACCAGGCCCCCACCCATGTCCCCCTGCCCCCAGGTCCTGACGATACACAATCATGGCAGTAATGGGCAGCATACCCAGCACAAACACCCAGGCAAGGATTGCATCCACCCACATAGTGAATGCAATTACATGACACAACCCCAATGGCAAATATGTAAATGAACACATGTCCGTCACACACACATACACAATGGCTGCAAGTGAATGTCAAAACCCATATCATGACATGTATGAAACCAAAGACAAAATAACACAAGTGGAAGTAAAAATAAAAAATGTATTAAAGATTAAAAATAAGTAAACAAATCAAACATACAACTATGTGGATAACAAAATAAATGGTCCATGTTGGAGAACCAAAGTAAAAATCAAAAAACGAAAAAGGAATACAAAAACAAATGTTGACCAAAGCAATATCAAGTAGAAGCAAAAGAATGAAAAACCATTTCCACATGGTGAACACAATAATGAAAAAAAGAAAATGTCCCTTCAAAAAACAAACTAAATACAGGAATGTACCAGGGTCCATGAGCCCAACACCATAAAGGAAACCTACTACTACTTAATGAAAAAAATATATACAAAAAAGTGGCCATTGTCCGAGCGGTCCAAAATAATAAAAACAAATAAAGGAAACCTAACACTAACTAACTATATAACTATATACAAAGGCAGCGGGCAAGTCCTGCGGCTAACTTGTTGATGTTGCTGGTCAGGGCATCATCGAACTCCATGTCGATATCCTGGAGGCGGGACTGTGTCCTGGCCCCGAGGTCTCGCAGGGATAACCCCATGTTCAGCTCAACAGCCCGCCTAAACGCCCGACGCATGGAGAACTCCGCCCTGACCATGGCGAGCCGCTCCTCTTCCGCCCGCTGCCGCTCCGCACCTATCCGCTGGACCAACTGCTCCCACACGGAAGACACCACCATCCCATGGTTGCCCCGCCCTCCGGCCGATGCCTGCCCCTCTGATCTTGATGGCCCCGAGCCATGATGCCTCCCACGTCGAGCCCGCTGCTGCCTCCGACGCCACTGCCTCTGCCAGCACGACGGCATCCAGGCTGATGGAAACCACCGACGCCGTTGTGCACGTGCCCTGCCTGATGATGCTGTCACATCTTCCATCTGCTGGGGTCCAGTTGCTGTGTTGTCCACCCCTGCTGGACCTCCGACTCCCAACTGTGGCAGGGATGGGATCCCCACCGAGCTGGCTGCATTGGTCGGGGCAGGTCCACAGGGGGCCCTGGTGGCATCTGGGCTGGAAGACGGCAAGGAGAACGACTGGTGGATAGCCTGCACAGAGGAGGAGAGGGCCGCCACATTGGCCAACACATGCAGGAAACCCCCGAACATGGCCGATCCCAATTGGGCCACGTCGGCACGGTGCACTTCGTGATGACGTGCGTGCTCCTCCCGGGAAGCACGCACGGCATCACGAATCACAGCCGTGCGCATCGCGACCCCAATCAGGACCTTCTCCGCACGGCCAGGGGTTCCCACGTCCGCAGGTGGAGGGGAGTCAGGTGACATGGACATCCCCTCTACCTGCGGACGGGCCTGGGACGGGGCATCCCTGCTGGTGCATGGTGGTGCACTCACAGGGTCAGGGACAGCGACATGCACAGGCCCCTCCACGGTGACCTGTGCTGCCTCCTGCCCCTGGCCCTGGCCCTGGACTGCACCACTTGCACCAGCAGGGATGCCCCCACCAGGCCCCATGTGTGCCCCAGTGGCGGCCTCCTCCTCCTCTGTGCAAACCACCAACCTGGATGGCTCCTCACCGTCTCCCACCGTAGCAGGCCCCTGTGGGGGCTCACCCACCCCTTCCGCTGCAGCCGTGGGGGCATCCCCGCCGCCTTGCTCCACAGCGCCGTCTCCGCCCTCTTCTTCACTAGCCGCTGCGTAGAGGGAGACAAAGAACACAAGCATCAGGGCACTGTACAATGGTCCCCTAGACAGGAAGCAATAGCAGATGAGCACCACTGTCAAAGTACACTTCCATCATGTCCCTCCACAACACATGGGTCAGTCCAGGCAAAACACACACAGTAACAGGCATGGTGCATGCCATGGACATTTCCATGCATGTCCAATGGACTCTTGAAACATTCAATGATATGTAACTCACATGCATCATGGCTCATGCCTATCACATGCACACACTTCACCTCAGTCACATCCATCTGGCCCCAAACACACCAAACACAGCGGATACAAGGGTCATTTGGCTGCTTCACTGAATCTGTGCATTGTCACACACATGTGTCATGCATCCATGGCATGCACAAGTCACAGACACGCAGGTCAGGCACACAGACATGGCTACCATATATGTACCTGGCATCAGCACCCATCCCTCACCCCCACCCATGTCCAGGTACAGAGACTGGCATGCTCTCATGTTCAAAATCTGCATAGGGCTCCCCATGCGGCATTTGAACACATGCAACAACCATGTGGGTCACACATCACTGGTCGCACATGCATTACCATGATGTCCCTGCACACATACATGCATACATGGCCTATGGCACACATACAGGCAAGTATCATAGAACCAGCACACCGCAACATGCCCTGTCTCACACAGTAATGCTTGGACACTTACCGCTCAACTCCAGACGGGCCTCCATCTCAAGGATCTGGGCGTGGAGCGCTGGGCGTACGCGTTCCAGGACCCTCATCTGGATGGAACTCATGCGGCCCCGGCCCCCCTCCACGAGGCGCCGGGCCTTCACAAGGGTCCTGGACCTCAAGTCCTCCCAGCGCTTCTTGATCTTCAGGACGTCGCGGGTTGCCACCCCCTCCGCGTTGATGGCAACCACACAGTCGGCCCAGATCCTCTGCCGTCCTTCCTTGCTGGCGCGGGACGATCCAAAGAGGGCATCATACTGCCCCAGGACATGCTCCACCAGGACACCAACTTCGGTGGCAGTGAAGCTGGTGCCCCTCTGCCCCTCTGGCCTGGGGTTGCCACTGGTGCCAGATGTGGAAGTGCCCGACATGGCAACCCCAGAGGCAGGTGTGGGTGGGCAACTGGGTCCTGGGGCTGGGCTGTGGAGCGATGTAATCCCAGTCGGGAGTCTTCAGTTCCAGCAGGGGTGGACAGAGCAACTGGACCCCTGCAGATGGCTGATGTGCAGGCACCAAATGGCAGGGCACGGTGGCAGCAGGCAGGCAGGCAGGCGGGCAGCAGCAGATGGCACGTGGGAGGCTGCTCGGGGCACTGGGGGGCAGTAACTCGGCCTTCTGGGCAGGAGCGTGGTCTTCCGTGTGTTTTCGCGTGGCCAGCTTGATACGGAGTGATTTGGCACGTGAAAATCCTGCACGTCAGCATGAAATCCGAGGAAAGGCCCTTAGCGCGTAAGCGCGTCAGCACGCATACGCGATTCTATTGGACCAGAGTCCCTCAGCGCGTAAGCGCGTCTGTGACGTGACCCGCACGGGTGTTCCCCACTCAGCACGTGATGACGGGGCACACGTGGAAATACTGCACGTCAGAGTGTCATCGCGTGTAATTGGACAAAAGTGCGCGTACACGCGATTGGCCTATGTACGTGTATTTAATGGGTGCGTGGGCACTTACACACGCAAGTACGTCAGCGAACCTGTATCCCGTGGTGCGTGTGAATTTCCACACGCTATTGGACTGGGAACTGGATTCCAGGGGTGCGCGGGTCACACGCTGTATCCCGTGGTGCGTGTGAATTTCCACACGCTATTGGACTGGGAACTGGATTCCAGGGGTGCACGGGTCACACGCTGTATCCCGTGGTGCGTGTGAATTTCCACACGCTATTGGACTGGGAACTGGATTCCAGGGGTGCGCGGGTCACACGCTCGCCTAGAACACGCGCAAAGCATAAATTTGCGCACTTTAACAATAACAAGCTCAGACGCCAGGATGAACATACCGTTCCTAGCAGCAGTGGCAGTGGGCTACCAAAGGAGGAGGAGGAGGATAGTCAGGGCCAGAATATTCACACCCAGAACCAGCCTTTTCGGGATGCCTGATGACCAGGTGTATGGGAGGTACAGGTTTCCACCACACATTATACTGGACCTGGTGAGTGAGTGGGAGGATGACCTCACATCACCCACCCTGTGCTCCCAAGCACTCAGCCCCCTGGAGAAGGTCCTCAATGTACTGCACTTCTTAGCCACTGGATCATTTCAGCGGACAAGTGCATAGTGGGTGGGGTGTCACAGGCCACCCAGTCACGCTGCCTACACCAGGTCTTGAACATCATGACTGCACGCCCATCAGTCCGCAGGCACATATACCTGCCCAGAACACCTACAGAAAGGCATGCTGCCGCCCTGGATTTTTACGGTGTGGCACGATTCCCCAAAGTGCTAGGTGCCATCGACTGCACCCATGTGGCTCTACGTCCCCCCAGGGCATCTGAGCACATCTATAGGAACCGCAAGCACTGGCATTCCATCAACGTGCAGGTAGCATGTAATGCCAAGGGAATCATCACCTCAGTATATGCCAACTATCCCGGCTCCACCCACGACAGCTTCATTTACCGAATGTCCACCCTAAGCCGGGACCTAGAAGCTGGGCGGCATGGCGATACATGGCTGCTTGGTGAGTATGTATGCCACTGCACATGCATGCATGTTGGATACTGAGCAAGGTCACAACCCCACCAATGATACCAATCACCACCTCCACAGGGGACAGTGCCTACCCTCTCAGCCCCCACATGATGACGCCAATTCGGAACCCCACCACGCCACCCCAGGTAAGATATAACACAGCCAACATTACGACCCGGGGCATAGTGGAGCGCACATTCGGAGTGCTAAAGTTACGCTTTCGCTCCCTTGACCGTTCTGGCGGGCAGCTGTTATACGCTCCCCCAGTAGTGTGCAGGATCATAGTGGCAGCATGTGTCCTGCACAACGTTGCAACACGCCGGGGCCTGGCCGTGGACATGGTGGTGGCCCCACATCCCCAACCACATGCACAGCCGCTGCGCATGGGAGGGGAAAGGGCACGGGGGGAGGCTGCCCGTACACAGCTAGTGGCTAATTACTTCACATAGAAATCACACCCCTGTGGAGTGCACACTGCCCTGGCACATTCCATCTGACAATCAATGATGACTCAACCTGACACTGATCCTGAATGTCTGGAGAATGAACCGTGAATACCATATCAGCCTGAGATTGTTCACATGGAAGTGTCACAATGTGTGCATCCCTACCCACACAGACACCACCAATGCAGTTTTGTGAAGTTACACATTCAAGCAGCTAAAATGATTACCCACTTGCAAAATGCAACAAGAGGACAGTGCCATGTCAGCCAACCCAACCCCAGCACCGCCACACGACACACCGTGCCATGTCATGCTAATTGCAGGTAAACAAAGTAATCCCCACAACATGACACTAGTCTCACTATGTACAGTGTCCCTATTAGAAACCTGCAACACCTGAAATGCTCACAGCAATGCCGGACCAACAACATACTTGAGCACGTAGTACCATTAACATGACATCACAAATGTTACATATTAGTAGTCTCACCACCTGGAAATGCCTGCACTCCCACCACTACCAACTGTGCAGTGTTGGCGCCATGGAGAGTTGTAGGTGCACTGCTGCCAACATGGACCCCATCTCCAGACTAGAGGTCCTTGTGTAGACATGAGGAAGGGACCTGCAAATTGGGAGGTAGACACAGAAGATGAGTTACACATCAATGCAACATGCAGTGTACAACACAACAGCAATATGCACTAGGAATGTATACACAGTATTGACTACAGACTGCCCACACAGCTCATGGGAGTCCAACGTCACTGTGTAATTCACTGTCACTTGGGCACACCCTTTGCAAGCCCATGGAAACGGGAAGCAGGAGGGGTGTGTGTGACTCAAACCCAAGCATCTGAACCAAATACATTACAAGCCTGCATGTGCCCAGCCACAATGCAGCGTATGCCCACAGGAACCACGGAAGCCAACAAATCGTCCCAAAAAAATTGGGAATAAAAGAAATCAAAATAAAAATAAAAATAAGAAACAATCAAAAATGGCCATTGATGGGCCCGGGGGGGTTGGAGAGGCCACCCAGGAGGTCCGAGGACAGGATGCACACCAGAACCCACCTGCGTGGATCCTGGGAAGATAAAACACCTCCATGGGCTCATGGCCCACACGGCTACCCTGTTGTGGGAGTATCACTGCTGTCGCTATTGTCACCCTGTGCAGCTGCATGCGGAGGTGGTTGCACTATGGGAGGCAGCCCACGCAAGGCCCTAGTCTGCTCCTCCATGGCTGCAAGCATGCGGGTGTGGTAGGTCTGGTTCTGGAGGATGAGTGTGCGGAGGTCCCCATGCAACAACTCACGGGATGCCCGGACCTCCGCCCTCGTTGCCTGCATCTCAGCTGAGAGCGTACGGGTGAGACGCTCCAGCTGCTGTTCTGTCCTTTGGTGTGTTGAAGCCTCAAGCTCAACAAGAGTCGTCCTGAGGTGAAGCAGCTCCTGCCTCAGGGCTTCCCTGTGGCCCTGGGACTCAATGGAGATGGCCTCCTGCAGAGTCGCCAGTGCCGCCCGCCTGTCCCTGTTGGACCCCAACATGTCCTCCCTGTGTGACTGGCAGATGGAGTCGGTTGCCTGCTCTAGTCGCTCCATCAGCCTTTCTGGGGGGACAATGGAAGTGGCCACCCTATCCATGGCCTGAGCCATCATCTCGGATGATGCAGCCTGTTGGGTTGCCATACCGTAAATGGATTGCTCCCATGCGGTATTGCCGGGTGGCGTACGGCCACCACGTCGGCGGGCACCACACCTGTCTGGGGCAAGGCGAACTGCGCCTTGCTGTGCCGGCACTGCCTGAGGCTGCAGGACTGCATTCCCCCTCTGATCTGCTGGCCCAGGAACAGGATCAGATGTCGCGGAGTGTGACCCTGCATCCGTAACCACCAAAGGCGTAGCTGCCAACACTGACATCCCCATGGAGGGTTCTGACCCTGGTGCAGGTGGGTGAGACAGAACAGAATCCCTCCCTGGAACACTCACCTGCGACGGCACGTAGGTCTCATCCGAATCAACACCTGAGTACAGCTCGGGGGAGGTGCAGCCAGAGACACCCCTTGAGAGCACGACCTGCAGCACTTGTGGGTTCTCCCCCACCACCACACCACGTCCCTCACTGGTGGTTGGTCGGCCCTCGGACCCCTCCTGGGTCTGCACCATCTCCACAACCCCAGCAGTATCAGGTGCGTCTTCCCCTGCAAAGACATGAAAACAAAGAAATGGAAACAGGCATTAGCACCATGGCACACAATGAGGGCTGAGAAGCAAGAGAACCAGTACTTGATTGACACATGTCCCACATGACTAAAACCCTCCCATGCATGCACCCTCACTGCGTATGAAGTGCAGGCAAATGGCACACACTGATGACACCAAGATGGAAAATTGACACATTTTCTGCATGCTGCCTGGCAGTGGCATCACACATTGGCCTGTGATTGCCAGGTGAAACACACATGCCATCACACAGATGGCATGTACCATTGCTATTGAGTGAAGATGGAGAGGAGGGCAGCACCTATTCATTCAGTCCAGTTCCCGCATGTAATTGCTTTTCTAATTCTAACAGGTCAGATTTTTCACCTGGAGCTGCCAGTCTGAAATGGTCCAATTGCACAGGGACATGTGTGTACAAATGATATCCAGGTAACAAAGTCACTCCACTTCACCATTGCCATGTCAGACATGTGACTAGTGGACAGCGACATGGCTAGTGAAAGTGGGGGAATGCAAACAATCTGACTGAATGAACAGTGAAAAATAAGCAACAATTTTGTGGCAAGGTGACACTTCAAGGGCAACTGGCGTGCAGTTGGGCTAGATGTCTACTGTTGGCAGAAGGGATACTGCTATGGCCAAATGCAGCTGCGCAGGAAGTATTGCATGAAGCACATGGCTGACCCATACGACTCAGGCGCACACACTCTCACCTGGCACACAAACAGAAGCCCTCACACACACACCATGCACATGGATGACACACACATGCATGTGCACTCACCGGACAATGCCTCGTAATCAGCCAGATCTCCCACGCCTTGGATCTGTTCCTCCGTGACGTAGGTCCCAGCGACTGACTCATGTGGAGTGAGTTCCATGTCTACTACTGGAGACCCACCTCCAGTCACTAGAGTTGCGGCATGACTTGAGGCCAGCTTACTCTTTGCCCTGCGCTTTAGGTCATTCCAGCGCTTATAGCAATCATTGGCTGTGCGCCTCACGATTCCAAGGGCACTTACGATGTCCGCAACGGTCTGCCAGTGTGCCTGGCGTTGTGCAGGTGTGGTCTTGGATCCTGCAACAATGACCATCTCGTTGTCATGTCCGGACACATACTCGACAAGTGCATTCAGTTCGTCATCCGTGAAGCTGGGCTTCCTGGACGGGCCGGACTGTGTAGCCGTGTCTGGGGCATCAGCCTGTGCCGGACGAGCACTCTTCCTCTTCCGCTTGGAAGGTGGTGGTGATCCTGAGTGTCCTGCGCCGCTCTGGACACTAGGGGCAGGAGCCCTGGTGGACTCTGTATTAGGAGTGTGGGATTGCACACTCAGCATGGGAGTTGGTGCAGGCATTGGCTCTAGTGTGATGGTGTCAGGGGGAATGTCAGCAGCATGGACTAGGACCGACACTGTCCTGGCTGGGTGTGTGAGGGCTGGGGTGGATGGAGCCGCAGCTGCCCCTGCAGCCTCTCCGCCCTGCCTCCTTGGTGCAGCAGATCACCTTGCTGCCCCAGATCCACGTGGCATGATGGCATCAACGTGCACCAGCGCACGTGTCGTAGCCCTGCTGACCTGGAAGTCAGCCATGGAGTCAGCCAGGTCTGGTGCCACAATGGGCTGGTCCAACAAGGGCTGAGCATGGATGGTGTCAGCCACATCAGCCTCAACGGGAGGGGGGGAGAGGGGGGGGATTATGGGTGCCCGTGACTGGTCCTCCACACATGGGGGGACAGGCTCACCCTGCAAGTTACGACCACGTCCACTACCGGATCCACCACGGCCACCACTTGTGGCTCTTCCACCTTTGCCACCCTTACGGAATCCTCGCCTCCCAGCCATGGCACTGATGTTAATGTGCGTATGGGAGTGGATGTAGACTATTGTCCTGGGCAATTGGGGGTCAAAGGGGTTGGGTACCAGATGGTAATTGTACCCTAGTGCTCTAGCAAGGCTGATTGTAACCCCTGGGGAAAGATGACGGGTCACGCAACGCACAGGAGGCCCAAAAAAGGGAGATGACGTGCACGCAACCCCTCCTAGACCACGTGTGCAGAAAGAAAAACCTGCACTACGCTGTGGCACCCAGTAACACAAGAATGAACGTATGCGTGTCACACGCAGCCTAGAATGACCTCTGAAGGGGTAGGCTACACACGGGGCAAGCACAGATGTTAGATACGTGCGTGACTCACCGTCTGCCTGGTAAACAAGCGTGTAAAAGGAGCACGTTTGGTTGGCAACACCCCCGCCAAAAGAAGATTTGTACGCTGTCTGAGGAGACAGGACAACAGTAGAAGGGAACACTGTTTGAGGGAACAGGCCCAGGTAAACCAGTAAAAGAGAAAAAAGAGAAAAAGCTGTCAGAGGTAACAGGGAATACGAACTTGAAACGCCGTGAAGTAAATCGCGTGTGAAACGACAAGAAGTACAGAATTCACCCACTCGCTCTCCACGAAAAGCACGTACAAGGAAAACGTGTTCTACACGTACCTTTTATACAGGCCCACACGTCCAGCATCACTTACGCGGCGTGTACGCGCTAGGGCCATTTCCACCAATTACATGCTTTGTCACTTCTGCGTGTAGGGCCATTTCCACCAATCACACGCGATTACACTCTGACGTGCAGTCTTTCCACGTGTGCTCTGTCATCACGTGCTGTGTGGGAAACACCTGTGCGGGTCACGTCACAGACGCGCTTACGTGCTGAGGGCCTTTCCTCAGTTTTCACGCTGACGTGCAGGATTTTCACGTGCCAAATCACTCCGTACCAAGCTGGCCACGCGTACGCACACGGAATACCACGCTCCTGCCCGGAAGGCCGAACTACTGCCCCCCAGAGCCCGAGCACGCTCCCACCTGCTGCTGCCTGACTGCCTGCTGCCCCTGCACTGCTGGGGGGTGGGGGTGGTGGGTGACATGGGTGGGTGCCTGGTGGAGGCTGCCCCTGCACTGCTGGGGGGTGGGGGTGGTGGGTGACATGGGTGGGTGCCTGGTGGAGGCTGCCCCTGCACTGCTGGGGGGTGGGGGTGGTGGGAGACATGAGTGGGGGCCTGGTGGAGGGTGCCCCTGGTGACTGGGGGGGTGGGGGTGGTGGGAGACATGGGTGGGGGCCTGGTGGAGGGTGCCCCTGGTGACTGGGGGGGTGGGGGTGGTGGGAGACATGAGTGGGGGCCTGGTGGAGGGTGCCCCTGGTGACTGGGGGGGTGGGGGTGGTGGGAGACATGAGTGGGGGCCTGGTGGAGGGTGCCCCTGGTGACTGGGGGGGTGGGGGTGGTGGGAGACATGGGTGGGGGCCTGGTGGAGGGTGCCCCTGGTGACTGGGGGGGTGGGGGTGGTGGGAGACATGAGTGGGGGCCTGGTGGAGGGTGCCCCTGGTGACTGGGGGGGTGGGGGTGGTGGGAGACATGGGTGGGGGCCTGGTGGAGGGTGCCCCTGGTGACTGGGGGGGTGGGGGTGGTGGGAGACATGAGTGGGGGCCTGGTGGAGGGTGCCCCTGGTGACTGGGGGGTGGGGGTGATAGGGGACATGAGTGGGGGCCTGGTGGAGGGTGCCCCTGCACTGCTGGGGGGTGGGGGTGGTGGGAGACATGAGTGGGGGCCTGGTGGAGGGTGCCCCTGGTGGCAGGGGGGTGGGGGTGATAGGGGACATGAGTGGGTGCCTGGTGGAGGCTGCCCCTGCACTGCTGGGGGGTGGGGGTGGTGGGAGACATGAGTGGGGGCCTGGTGGAGGGTGCCCCTGGTGACTGGGGGGGTGGGGGTGGTGGGAGACATGAGTGGGGGCCTGGTGGAGGGTGCCCCTGGTGACTGGGGGGGTGGGGGTGGTGGGAGACATGGGTGGGGGCCTGGTGGAGGGTGCCCCTGGTGACTGGGGGGTGGGGGTGGTGGGAGACATGAGTGGGGGCCTGGTGGAGGGTGCCCCTGGTGACTGGGGGGGTGGGGGTGGTGGGAGACATGAGTGGGGGCCTGGTGGAGGGTGCCCCTGGTGACTGGGGGGGTGGGGGTGGTGGGAGACATGGGTGGGGGCCTGGTGGAGGGTGCCCCTGGTGACTGGGGGGGTGGGGGTGGTGGGAGACATGAGTGGGGGCCTGGTGGAGGGTGCCCCTGGTGACTGGGGGGTGGGGGTGGTGGGAGACATGAGTGGGGGCCTGGTGGAGGGTGCCCCTGGTGACTGGGGGGGTGGGGGTGGTGGGAGACATGGGTGGGGGCCTGGTGGAGGGTGCCCCTGGTGACTGGGGGGGTGGGGGTGGTGGGAGACATGAGTGGGGGCCTGGTGGAGGGTGCCCCTGGTGACTGGGGGGGTGGGGGTGGTGGGAGACATGGGTGGGGGCCTGGTGGAGGGTGCCCCTGGTGGCGGGGGGGTGGGGGTGATAGGGGACATGAGTGGGTGCCTGGTGGAGGCTGCCCCTGCACTGATGGGGGGTGGGGGTGATGGGAGACATGAGTGGGGGCCTGGTGGAGGGTGCCCCTGGTGACTGGGGGGGTGGGGGTGGTGGGAGACATGAGTGGGGGCCTGGTGGAGGGTGCCCCTGGTGACTGGGGGGGTGGGGGTGGTGGGAGACATGAGTGGGGGCCTGGTGGAGGGTGCCCCTGGTGACTGGGGGAGTGGGGGTGGTGGGAGACATGGGTGGGGGCCTGGTGGAGGGTGCCCCTGGTGACTGGGGGGGTGGGGGTGGTGGGAGACATGAGGTTGGGCCTGGTGGAGGGTGCCCCTGGTGACTGGGGGGGTGGGGGTGGTGGGAGACCTGAGTGGGGGCCTGGTGGAGGGTGCCCCTGGTGACTGGGGGGGTGGGGGTGATAGGGGACATGAGTGGGGGCCTGGTGGAGGGTGCCCCTGCACTGCTGGGGGGTGGGGCTGGTGGGAGACATGAGTGGGGGCCTGGTGGAGGGTGCCCCTGGTGGCGGGGGGGTGGGGGTGATAGGGGACATGAGTGGGTGCCTGGTGGAGGCTGCCCCTGCACTGCTGGGGGGTGGGGGTGGTGGGAGACATGAGTGGGGGCCTGGTGGAGGGTGCCCCTGGTGACTGGGGGGGTGGGGGTGGTGGGAGACATGAGTGGGGGCCTGGTGGAGGGTGCCCCTGGTGACTGGGGGGGTGGGGGTGGTGGGAGACATGGGTGGGGGCCTGGTGGAGGGTGCCCCTGGTGACTGGGGGGGTGGGGGTGGTGGGAGACATGAGTGGGGGCCTGGTGGAGGGTGCCCCTGGTGACTGGGGGGGTGGGGGTGGTGGGAGACATGAGTGGGGGCCTGGTGGAGGGTGCCCCTGGTGACTGGGGGGGTGGGGGTGATAGGGGACATGAGCGGGGGCCTGGTGGGGGCTGCCCCTGCACTGCTGGGGGGTGGGGGTGGTAGGAGACATGGGTGGGGGCCTGGTGGTGGGTGCCCCTGGTGGCTGGGGGGTGGGGGTGCAGGGGGACATGAGCAGGTGTGCAGGGTAGTCCCCTGTTTTGTGGGCTGCCTGCAGGGGCCGTGGAGGGTGTACAGGGAACACCTGTGAGGACCCACCCAGCCTAATCGCGTGTGTAACTTCCCACGCACCCCTGTAATACACGTACCAAGCCAAATCGCGTGTGAGAATTCCCGCGCACCCCTGAAATACACGTACCCTGCTGAAATCGCGTGTAAAACTTCCCGCGCACCCCTGAAATGCATGCGGCCAGGCTATTCGCGTGTGGAACTTCCCGCGCACCCCTGAAATACACGCGCCCAGGCTATTCGCGTGTGGAACTTCCCGCGCACCCCTGAAATACACGCGCCCAGGCTATTCGCGTGTTGGACTTCCCGCGCACCCCTGAAATACACGCGCCCAGGCTATTCGCGTGTGGAACTTCCCGCGCACCCCTGAAATACACGCGCCCAGGCTATTCGCGAGTGGAACTTCCCGCGCACCCCTGGAATACACGTAGCACGCTGGGAGACATGAGTGGGGGCCTGGTGGAGGCTGCCCCTGCACTGCTGGGGGGTGGGGGTGGTAGGAGACATGGGTGGGGGCCTGGTGGTGGGTGCCCCTGGTGGCTGGGGGGTGGGGGTGCAGGGGGACATGAGCAGGTGTGCAGGGTAGTCCCCTGTTTTGTGGGCTGCCTGCAGGGGCCATGGAGGGTGTACAGGGAACACCTGTGAGGACCCACCCAGCCTAATCGCGTGTGATAATTCCCACGCACCCCTGTAATACACGTACCCAGCAAAATGGCGTGTGATAATTCCCACGCAACCCTGTAATTCACGTACCCTGCCAAATCGCGTGTGATAATTCCCACGTACCCCTGTATTACACGTGCCCTGGCTAATCGCATGTAAGACTTCCCGCGTACCCCTGTAATACACGTTCCCTGGACAATCGCGTGTTGAACTTCCCGCGTACCCCTGTAATACACGTTCCCTGGACAATCGCGTGTTGAACTTCCCGCGTACCCCTGTAATACACGTTCCCTGGACTATCGCGTGTTGAACTTCCCGCGCACCCCTGAAATACACGGACCCTGGCACCCTGGCTAATCGCGTGTATAACTTCACGCGTACCCCTGATATGCACGTTACCCGCTTTGCGTTCCTTGTTTGGCAGCCCTGTAAACTGGTCCAGGGTTAGCGCAGCCCTTTGCGATGATTTAGCGATTTTGATGGCTTTTCCTTGCGCGAGGGCGTTCTTGGGGGCGTTACTGGCGCTGCTGCAGGGTCGCTGCGATACTCTGCGCCACGGCTGGTTTGGGAGCCTAAAATCCATGAATACGCTGTGCGCGGAAATCGGTTTTAGCGCACGTGCCTGGCGCAGACAATCGCACGCGGACACTCTGCGCCAGCCGCTTGCGACACTTTTCTGCGAAATTCTATGAATTACCCTGTTAGTGTTTGGTTTGATAACTGGAGTACATATATTCTTTGTCAATTTCTGTGATAAAAGAAAATATCATGTTAGTGTTGGTAGTTTGAAAGGACTTATAACATTGCATAATAGACCTTTCAGCTTTTTTTTTACCCTCATATTTAGTAGATTACAAACCAGTGTGTTGTGCAATTTGCTCAGTTTGTTGTTAAATCATTGGGTCTGTGGAAAAAAAAAAATCCATGTTGGATTAAAAAACCCCCTTTTTTTTTCCTTTTGGTATAGTACATTTATTTTTATGTTTTCACTGTTTATTTGTTGTTTCTGGCAAATGTTGGCTTGTTGCAGATTGTTAGATACTTGTTGTTGAATTGTAACTGATTATAATTTTTATTTATATTCTCAAATTGTTAATCTATATGTTGGGTTTTTGCAAAATCTTGGGGCAGTTAGATAACTGTTGGCGTATTCTAACTGTTTATTTCTTTTTATCATTTAGTGGTATTGATGTATCTGTTTGGTTGTTATAGAATCTTAGGGCAGTTAGATACCTGTTGGCGTATTCTACTGTTTATAGTTTTTCAATTGAAGTTTTATTAATGTTTATGCACAGATTAGTTATTAGTGGTATTGATTTATTTGTTTGGTTGTTGAAAAATCTTGGAGCAGTTAGATACCTGTTGGCGTATTCTAACATTTATAGTTTTGTAATTGAAGTTTTGTTAATGTTTAAGTACAGATTAGTTATTAAATGTTGGTTTTAAGAAGATTAAATAAGCGTTTATAAGATTTGCTGGTAATCTCTGCTTTAGAATAATGGTATTATCATTACATTCAAACCATCCACAATTTTTTTTTATGTATGCAGTGTAGTGACCTGCATTGGTTGTGGCTCCTGCATGGTAGATTATACCTATTGTTGTGAATGTTTTCTTACCAATCGATGCTTGACCATGTGTGAATCCAGTCAGCTTGCAGTTGTTTTTGGTACCATCTGCATTGTAACGTAGAAGCATTAATATTACATATTTAATAAGTGTTTGTATTAGTAAGGTGGAGCGATTATCTGATTTGCAGGTAGTACATAATCTGCCATGGTTTGCATTTTGTACAAGTTGCTGAAATGGAACGGATTCACAGTTAGGTATGGATACATACACAAAATGTTCATTAGGGATTTGCTCGTATTGCATATGGTTGCACAGAGTGCATGTATGTCTCCACATGTATGAAATCTGGAAGATTTCATTTATAGGTATGTTTTTGTCTTCCAGTACTTGTAGCAAGTACATTAGACATTTTTGTGGATCTTCTTGTGTTTTTATAGTGAATTTCACCATTCCAGCACAGTAGTCCAATTCTTGTCTTATTCCATGAACACTTTAGGTGCTGTCAAGATTGTTGTTTGCATTTCTATGAAGGACTAACATTTGCAAACACAATTGTTCTGTACTGTGTAAGTAAATGTTGTCAATAATTGATGGCAATTGAAATAGAATATTGATTGCTTGTAATAAATATTACTATAAATATTTTAGCATGGCTTGAACAAAAAATAGGAAACACCTACCTGAATCCTTTCCTTAGGACTTCTCCTCTGAATAGGACGAGAGTGGGGAAATACCTAGAAGTCCCTCCGCTGACCGGAACTACAAGGTCCAGCCAGGGGTGAGCCCTCCAGGGAAAACCCCCCGTAGGGGAAAAAACCTTGTGCCGGGAAGAGCTGCTAGGGTTCGAGGTTTCCTGACAACAGCTCCCCAGGGATGATCTGGATGATACGGATGTTACTTCTCAATGTGGTAAATGATCTTCACGCAGTCAGTAAGGACTATTGGAAACGAGCAACAACATAAGAGGACATTTAAGTTTAACCCACAAACACATTCATATAAACAAGAATGGAGTAGAGGAAGGAGGAACTGGGAGGCTTACCCAGATCTAGCAAAAGAAATGCTCCGAAAGATGAAAGGCATGGCCCCCGATCTCAGACCCGGGGTGCTAGTAGGAACTGACCAACGGACTGAAAAATAAGCAGAGGAGTAAGAACCGGATGGAAGAGGGATCTAGAACTAAGTTCCTAGAGAAACTCTTGGGGAATCTTACCCTCAAAGAAGGATGGTGCAAAGAGATCTGTTCCGAACTTGGGTCGGAATAAATAGCTAAGAAAGTTGCATCCCTTGTGGACGAATTGAAGCTTTTTCCTGTAGGAAAATAGTGAAGGAGGATCAATATATGAAGCCACAAGATTCTCACCGCATTGCGAAGAGAGAGCGGGATCGGAAGAATACGAAGTGACGTACCCAATCAGCGAGCGTTTGTTGTCAAAGGATTCTGGAGCGGAGAAGGTATTCCTTTCCAGAGTGCTGAGAGAATGGTTGGGACGAAAGTCAGACAAAGAGTGAAAGTGACTATCAGGACGAATGTAAAAGAAAGATAACTCTAAGGTTTGCAAGGAGTAGAAGTAAGCAGTTAGTAAACAAACTCATGGAGCGTAACTGGACTCGATGGAGAGTAGCAACGCGTTGAACTGCCTTCGCCGTCTCCTGATAAGCGGTGCGTGCATCGGGGGCACGTGGCCACGGGTAGGTCAGTCACTGCCTGCAACACTAGTCCGCCGCCTGCAGTACTGAAATCCACCATGTTACAGGAAGGAGACCGGTATTGCGCCGCCAGATCGCCGCGCTGTGTCCTCAACGGGACAGTGTTTATTACATTGCTACATTTGGGGAGCAACTTACACCAGTTACATTTGAAAATTTGAATGGACCAGATAGTTCTGTGTCCAAGTCACTTTTTTTGGAGTGCGTGTTGCTTCTTTGAAGAAGTACCTGAGTTACTTGGAGTAATAGATTCTTCTTTGGTTGTACTAATTAATGAAGTATTCATTTTTTTTTACTCTCTTTGGAGGATTTGTAGTGACATCCTGTTGCATTTCTGTTTGAAGTAGTTTTCTTTTACAACATTTTTCTTTTTGTGGAACAGGATATGTTTTAGATGGGGTGTGTATAGTGAACGTAGTCTATTGTATTCTAAAATGCAAGGAATATCAGCGTTTACTTTACTTGCATCAAAGTTGAGTGTAAGTAAGCATGATAGTGCTACGTAGCACATGCCTTCTTTAAAGACTGTGGTCCCAATATCTATCAATGCTTTGTCTAGGGTAAGACCTTGTGATTTGTGAATGGTGACTGCGTAAGCTAGAGTTAGAGAAAATTGTTCTCTGCGTACATACATGTCTTTGAAGAGAAGGAATCGAATTGTGGAGCGCCCTATCCTTTTTACTTCTAAAAGTTTGTCAACGAGAATATTAACAAACTGAATGTTGTTGTCACTTGGGTATGTGTGAAAGCCAACAACTGTACCCAGTGCTCCATTAACTAATCCTTGCTCCACGTCAAGGTTACGTTTAAGCATTACTCTACAGTTTAAGGATAATTATTATATTTTCTCCAAACCAACTGTGTTGGAGATAGAATTTTCTAAGGTATTTAATCTTGTTGTGGCTTGTTGACACATGGGTAGTGTCCTACCATGTACGTCCAGTTTGTTTGTGGAGCAAATTTCAATTATTGGTTGCATTTCTTTTTTCAACCTTGTTTCATTGAATTTGGAACAGCTTGCAAGAGTTGGCATTAAGGACATACAATTCACATTTTTGTGTGCTAATTGTTCCATGACATCAGTAGCACATGAATTATGGCCATAAAGTGCATGGATGTGCCGGGTGTTTAATATTGCTTGTGCTTCTTGAGATAGTACACCAACTCTAATTTTAAAATGTTGGCGTAAGTGAGGTCTGCAGATTGGCGCATGTTTTATATTAATTCTCTGTATTGTAAATGTTGCAAAAGGTTGACATTTCCTATGCTGCCAACAGTTTTACGGCAGAGTTTGTGTCCTAAGGTTTTAAAAATAGGTTCACCTTTCACTGGTGTCAACTGAAGAAGATCTCCAAAAACAATAATGTGTTTTCCTCCAAAGAGCTCTTCCTAGTTTGTTTTAAGTACTTCTTGCAATCTGAGGTGAATCAAAGCTAACATTAGGTTGGAGACCATGCTCACTTCATCTATTAGTAGCATTTTCATTTGTTTTAACACTCTCCGTAGTTCCATTGCAGCTTCTGTAGAAAGTTTGTAATATTCAATTTTTTTTTGGTGTTCTACTAGAAGGCGGAGTAATCGGTGTAAAGTGACACTACCTATGTTGTAGGCAGCTAAAACTGTGGGGGCAGTTACAACAGCTGACAGTTTGTTGTTTGTCAATTGTTAAGGAACTTGCTGATGATTTTGATTAAGAATGTTTTGCCTGAACCAGCTTCACCACTGACGTATAGTAGTATAAGTTAGTAATTTTGGCAGGTACATTCTTTATTTTCATGTTGTACACCATGTGCAATTTCTTTTGTTACTTCTTGAAAAATGGTACGCTGCTCTTTGTTCAATTTTGATTGTAGTACAGTTAAGTCTTCTGTATCTTCTTCATAGTGACACATGGGGCCATATTACAAAAACTTTGCACCAGTGCAAAGTTGCACGGCATTAGCATTAGGGCAAAGTTTGCCCTATTTTTAAATACACTGGGACACATTTGAAATTTATTGCACCATGACAAGTGCAGTTTGACATATTAAAAGCACCAGGGCAAACATTGCCCTAGTGCAAAAAAGATATATTTATGATGCATTTTTGTATCAGGGCAAACTTTGCCCTGGTGCAAAAACGCAGTAGAAATTTATCTTTTTTGTACTAGGGCAATGTTTACCCTGATGCTTTTAATATGCCAAACTGCTCTTGTCATGGTGCAGTAGTTTTCTAGTGTGTGCCACTGTTTTTAAAAATAGGGCAAACTTTGCCCTAGTGCTAATACCATGCAACTTTGTCCTAGCATTGGTGCAAAGTTTCTGTAATCTGGCCCATGGTGTTTTCTACTTCTGTCATAGCTAATTCTGCTCTCATTTGCTATTAGTGGCTCTCCCAGTGGTTCTTGGCTTCCTGTTACAGAAGGTTGACTAATTTTGGGAGTGTCCTTATCTAGATGGGCCTGGAGTTCTTCTTCGTGTTGTTGTTCATTGTGCAACATTGTTTTGTACTGTGTAAAGTTTACATCGGTTATAGTGCTTTCATTTGCTTTGAAAGTGTCTTCATAGGAGTCATAGATATCTAGTAATTCTTCTTCTTTTCTCCATGGTTTAAAAAGTTGTAGGAGGGACATGTAATATAGTTCTTTATGTTGAGGAGTTTTTTAATGGCAATTTTATATGATTAATTAAGCTTGGTTTGGTAAGTTTCACTAAGCTGCCTTCACAATTTGTCACTCTGTATCTACCTTTTTTTCATCGGGTTTTATATTATTTTTGTATGTGAAGTTTTGGGCTATGTGGTATAGAAACATGGGGCCTCATTACGACCCTGGCGCTGACGGAATGAAGGGGGCCGGTTCGGTACTGGCCCCCTTCATTCCGTCAGGGCTGATTACGAGGTTCCCTTTGCGGGACACGGATCAGACGTCTGGTAAAACCAGACGTCTTTTCTGGGTCCCACGAGGGGAAGAGGGAGGTAACAACGGGACACTTGTAACGTGCCTGTTGTTACCTGCCTCCCCATTCCTATTGAGCCCTATGGGGGCTCAAATGGGAATGGGGCATGGTTCCTGCAATGAGGATTTACCGGGTCCTCCTATGTCGGAATGACCTGGTAAGTCCCCATTGCAGGAACCCGGTAATTTAGCCCGGTTTGGAGGTAGCCATGGAGCTAATAGCTCCATGGCTACCTCCAAACTGTTAATGAGGCCCATGGTTTCCAAAGTGGTACTCCTGTTTGGGTTGTATGTGTCTAGTAAATTGTTTTTCAAAATGTCTTGTCTGTTGGGATAATTTTTGGCTATTGTTTCTATGTCGTCGTATGATTTGAGAACTCGTTTTTTAGATTTAGCAGGACCAACACTTAGCCATACTATATTATCAGATTTTCCATACAAAGCAGGACCAGTTAAACGATCTGCTGCTTCATAGCAGTCTCATTCTCTTTGAGAGAGCATTTGTATGCCTAAACTGTACAATTTCTGAGACAGTGTTTTGTCTGATGATAGGTCATTCCAGAGGTCTTGAAGCTCTGTTTTTTCTGCTTTTGTTAAGTAGGCTGTAACATATCGTGCAACTGCAGTGGAATTGTCTGCAATGTACTGCACATCTATGTTTGCACAGATACTGCACATCTATGTTTCCATAAGAGGGCAATGATTGCATTGTAATCATTGATATATTTTGCTTCTTCTGTTCTTTTTACCTAATATGTATTCTTAGGTGATTTACCTTTAACACTATGTCTAACTGAAGACATGAAGTTGTTCACTTCACCTGTTTCTGTAACTGGTCTAGGGAAACCAAAGCGGCAGTTGGTGTAGTACTTCCCTTTGTTTTTTTATTTGCAATGACAATATTTGCCACATTTGTGTCTTTGAAATTGTAGAATTTGTGCATGAAGATCACTATTTGTTGCTTCTGATGGAATTTCACAAGTGACATATTTTTTGATAAACTGTAAAACAGTTGCATCACTGTCTTGACCAAATGTAGGAGCATCTTTAATCCATAAAAGCATGTGGATATGTGGTGCTCCTCTGGCTTGGTATTCTTTTCTCCAAAAGAAGTGTTGCACTTCTCCGAGGGGAGGAACAGTTGTATTACAAATAAAGTGTAGCATAGCAATGAAACGATGATGGAAATATCTTGAAACATTTACAGGATCTAGAGAGCAAAGTTCTCCAGGTGTTAGTATATCTATGTTTGTTTTGTTTTTGTTTGATATGCGTAGGAAATCATGTAAATCTTCCCATGCATATTCTGCACAACTTAATGTAACAAACCAAGTGGGTGGGCCAAGGTTTCTTATCATACAACGTACATCTCCATGACGTCGGAACCAGTACTCTTTAGTACCATGCATGTTTGCTAACAGATTTGTAATGCTTGGTTGTAAAACCTCATCTTTTTCTTGCACTTTTTGTAGTAATTGCGTAGCTAACATATTTTGAAAGTGGGTTCCTGATTTCAATGTGTGTGCAACTCAGTAACATAGAGTTGCTAGTTCACTTTCAAAGAGTAGGTGGAATATATATTCCACATTTTGTCTAAATCTGGGATCTTCCGAATACATTCGTAATGAGCGGTATTCTGATGCTGTTATCTGAATAAGTCTATCATCGTACCTTCCTCCATTGCCAGTAGGAAAGAGTAGAGGAAAAGGACATGCTTCTATACCTTTTTCCATATGCTGATTGAAGATCCTTTGGTTTATCGAATTTGATACATTTCGCGTGCATCATCTGTGGTGTCATTAGAGTGTAATGGATGAATTGTATAATGGTGTAAAATATTTGATACTGTAGCAGGATCTAGAAGTTCAAATTGACCAGTTCCTGGTGACTGTTGAATTATTTCTGTTGTTTTCGTTAAGTTTTCTTCAATATTTATTTCTTTGTAGTATTCATTATTGTCTTTTAGATATTGCAAGGCTTTTCTAACTTTATGTAAGTCTACAAATTGTTGCCAAATTCTTTTGTCTGTTGTAGGTACACCATTTACTAAGACAATTAAAGATTGCTCTATTGGACGTTGCACTCCCAGAGTGCGCTCCTTTTCTTTTAGATCTAATGGTAAATAAACTACTTTGCCACAAATGCCTTTCATCAATTCAGAGTGAGGTATTTTGCTGTTTTTGGTTGAAGGCGTATTATTGCTTGAAATGGGTGCACTGTTTGAATTATGATGCTCGCATATAAATTCAGTTGCAGGGGTTTTGGTAGTGGGAATAATTCCAAATTATTTGTGATAGCACGTGAAGGAGTTTGATTGTTGTCAAGTTTTGTAGTGCAGTAACTGCAAAGTATTAAGGGGTCAGTTATTTTGTATTTGTTTTCTGCTATAAGGTAGAGAGCTAATTCAAACCATTTGGAATTTTCATTCTTTTCTATTTTGTATGTTACATCTATAGTTTTTGTGTTACTTTTATAAAAAGTTCTGCCGCAACACACACACACATGGTTTGGCACTTCAGCGGATGTACTTTTAAATGTGAGTATTTCTTTTTTGTATGTGTGTAGTAGAAGGTTGCCATCTATACAATTGTTGCTAGTCTGTTGTAAAGCTACTGCATTTCGTAAGTGGCATTCACTTCCAAAATATTTTTCCTGGATATGCTCTATTTCTTCGAGTAGGTCTTTGGCTGTACCATGTAGAATATTGTTATTTAAATTGACCAGTGCTAAAGCAGGACTTTTAGCATAGTACAGTTTATAGACTAGATTTCTTATAGTTGAATGATGTGTTGATATAATTTTTATATGATGGAAGTTGCTTTTGCAAATAGATCCTGAATTGCAGGCTAATGAATGTCCTTGTAGTCCTGTGTACTTGCGCACTGGACAGGTATCCATATTTTTCAGCAGTTTCATTGGATTTTGTCTTTGCCTTTCACATACTGATTGAGGAACTGGCGTAAAGATTTGAAAGATTTTTTGGAAATATTACACATTGATGTGCATGGCCATATGTATACTAGACGTTCTGGTTCAGTCGAAGGGAGATGTAATACTGAGTTTTCTGGGGATATTTTTGTAAGCAGTATTTCTTGTTGCATTATGGTATTATTAAGTTTTTCATAACCTCGTCCACTGCTATGTATGGCAATTGTGTTTGTTTGCTTTTCTTTGTATGCTTCTTCATTAAATTATGGTTCAGTGCTCGTGGTGTGACTCCATTCACCTCCACAGATATTTAAGAAGTTATTTTTGTTGACATTCCGTTTATTGAAAAGTCTTTTTTGTAATTTAGTAGTTAGTTTTGTTAGTGGTTTAATTTCGTTTAACACTAAAATAAATAACTTTCTTTTGAGAAGGATTGCACTGTCTATCAAAGCTTCTAAGATTAATTTTCTACGGTAGGTTTTAAGGGTGCCTTTATATCAAGATTTATAGGAGCAGTTTTAGTAGTAGTGGTAGCTGAATTCTTGTTAACCATTTTCTGTATCGTTTTACATTTTGATAGAGGAGGCAAAGTTTATGTACTGGAAACTTGTTTTGTTTCACTAAATGATTGTATTAGCTGTTTTGTTTGAACTTTTTGTACAAACTCTGCTAGGGATGGATGCTTATTTTGGACACTTTTATTTTCATTTGCTCTATTTCTGCGTTGCTTTCTACGGACTTGCTTTTTGGTAGGCATTCTTTGGGGTCTGTTGAAATAAAAAAGGTATGGGTAGGGCTGTTCTTCAATGTATGTGTGCTGTGTGCACGAGTGTCTGAGTATGGTGGTAACGATGTATGTGGTGGTGTGTGATTGTGCATTGGGCAGCTACAATTAGTTGGGAAGGCTATTCTTGTATTTGTGTGTTACTATACTGCGGTTCAGATGACAGTAGAAAGTGAGCTAGTGGTGAGGAGAAGCACTAATAGTAAATCTAATGGTATAAAATTAAAACAGTTCTTTGTTTTGTAATACTCACATTTTAGGGTTTGAGTTATGTTATTTGTGTTCCAAAAAACAGGGATTTGTGTGCCATCCTGCCTGTTAATCCCTGTTTAATAAATGGGGGTTTGTGGGCAGAATCATTCAGAAATGTCTGTTTTTTTTTGGTGCAGAAATTACATGAAAGAACCACACAGTGTGTTTGAGTAACAGTAAGAATATTAAGGTAATATTGTACTTACCATTTTTTTGTGGAATTAACATGTTTCTTCGGAGATGTTGTTTGTAGTTCAGATGCTACTGCTTTTCAGGAGAGTGGTCTTCACTGCAATTGTAAAAGAAAGAAGTTAGTAATTTTGTGTATTTATAGTACTGATGTTAATTTAGACATTGATTTTCATGTTTTTGTATTATTATTCTTGTTTGATAAATGAACATAGTGTGTGCATGCAGTTTCCTTTGAATATGTGCAGCTTTTATATTTTACTTACAATATGTTAGTTCAACATGCTTTGCAAATTAGTAGAATACTAAGTATATGAAACTCACTTGGGTTTTTTAAAGCTGTGTTATAGAATGTTAGGAGAAAGAAGAAATAATAATATATTTATTTTGCAATTTTTATAAGGTGAATGGCAGAAACTGTATAGAAAATTATGGATTGTATGCATTTGTGAAGGTGTGGGTTATAAAGCAGAAGAATGTGATTTACAGGCAGTGGTGTTATTGCAGCTGGGAGCTTTTCAAAGATAGTGTCTATGTGTGGGAGTGTATGAAGATACATGACCTTTTCCTGGCTGTGTGTAATTTTATAATACACTACTAAGTGTTTTAGCACAATTATACTGTTATTTCTGTTATCTTCTAATATTATAATTTTTTAGATAGGTGTGTGTGTAAAAAAAATGTAGATAGACAGGTTTGGAAGTGATAGTTGATTATAGCAGATGGGAAAAATTGCAATAAGTTAATTTTATAGGTTATATACGTTAAGTGGCATTACTCTGTTTACATGCATTCATAAAAGTTGTACATGTACTCTGAATAAAATATGCATACCTGTAGTTTATATTCATGCATGTGGATATGCATGCATCTATAAGTAGAAATCTTGGAGACTTGTACAGTAGTTTTTGTAGTAGGTGCTTTCCAATGATATGAGACTTGTACTCAGAGTGATCAACAGTACATTTGAAGTGCTGAACTCTGAAGATGGAGTTAGATGTCGAGGTCTTGGATGTGATTGGTGGATGGTTGTATGACTGCCTAGCTGTATCCAATGAGAGAATGGCAGAGAGAGTGAAGTGGAAAGGGTAGAAGGGCTGTCTAAGGGTTACGCGGTCCGCGGACACCGCCGCTATCTGCGGACAGGGCATGCCACATCTGGGGGTTTCCAGCAAATGCTGCGTGGAAAGGGGACTGTAGGGATTAGCCAATCAGGTGTTGAGGTTATGGATTTGTGTGGAAAGAGGCTGTGTGTAGTGAAGATGGCAGAGGTGGAGAAAGTCAGGGGGTTGGTGCTTGGAGATATGTTTGTGCATGGTTTACAGCAGTATGCTCAATGCTGGCATGTGGCAAACAATTTTGATGTTAAAGGAGTGGAGGTGGTGTGGAGCACTGTGCCGGATTGCAATATACAGGGAATTGTAGAAGTTTGTGAAGATATGGGCAAGATGAACAGTTCCCATGTGGAAGCTTTGCATGATGGTGCTTTCCATTTGGGCTATGTCAGTGCCCCTACTTTGTTGGCAGATTTGGAACACTTGGTTCAAGCAGTAATGAACATCCTTCCAAATGCCAAAGTAATTTTTTCTGGACTACTACCTAGGGCAATATGGGACAATAGTTCTGTTTTTTGTCCTCAGCAAAACATTGCTAGGTGTGCAATCAACCAAGGCATTTGTGCTTTCATGCTTAGAGCTGGTATGTTTTTCTGTAATAATGAGAATATTGATTCCAGTAATGCTGTTTACTTTTTTAAAAAAGCTGGCATTTCTTTATCTTTTTTTGGAAATGCCATGCTGTTTTGGAATGTAAGGGTTATTTTGGAGAAGGTTATGTGAAGATTGTAGTAGTAAAGTAAGAAAAAAAGAAAGAAAAAAATACAAAATGACAGGTGTTTTTCAAGCATCTGCAAAAAAAAAAAAAAACGTCTCTTTTCAGAGCCAACCTTAAAGGGGAAATGGGGTACACTATTTAAATTTAGATTCAGCATGCTCAGATTTTTGATATGTCCGCGGACATGGCAGTAATACGTGGACATCGCGTATTACATATACATACAGGGATTTTGGGGTTGGGGAGGCATGCAAATGAGAATGACCAGAGAAAGGGATTGGTCAGTAAAGTTTACTGGGTGTGTTGTGTAAGGAGAGAGTTTGTCAGAAAGTGTTTTTCTTGAGAGAAGAACAGTTGGGTATGGCTGTGTGTTTCAGAAAATAGATTATCTGGATTTTGGGAGATTCATGGTACATTGGTTGGAGGTGCATGCAGAACGCTGTGGAGTAGCTGCAGATCTTGGATTCCCTCATGTGGAAGTGCACTGGCATGGAGCGCATGGAATGAAGTGGCTGGGCTTGGTACCTCTCTGTGCTAGTTTGGATAGACAGCATCATCCAGACATAATTATATTTCATTGTGGAGGGAAAAGTTTAGGACATGTGTCTGGAATTTCTTTGCAATTTGCAATGAAAGAAGGGCTTGGGAAGGTCATGGACATGTTTCCAAATTCCCAAGTATTTTTTTCTCGTATTGCGCAGAGATAAATGTGGTTGCGTTCTTCTTCATTTGGTCCACAAATGGAGAAAGCGAGGTGCAATGTCAATAAGGCTGTTTGTGCCTTTCTAAGAGATGTTGGCATGTCCTCTTTTCACAATGAAAATATTTTTTGTATTTTCGCAGAGATGGAGTCCATTTTATGCTGGTAATCAGATTTTTCTGAGAAATGTACAAAATGCATTGCAAACTTTTTTGGAATAACGCCATCCATTTTGCAGTAGGTGTTGACCATTTCAAGTTTTTCAAACACAAAAAAATACCACCAAAAGGCTCTTTTCAGAGCCACCACTTCCTCCCAGAGAAAAGTGCAATGGTTTTGATAGGGCAGCACCCCAAAATGTTAGGGTCCTGCTCAATTTAGTTAAAACGTCTATTTTTGGACTGTGAAAGGCGGCTCTGAAAAGAGCCTTTTTTTTGGATTTTTGTTGTTTTATATATTTTTTTGTTTTTTTACACAAGACACAATAGGAGAGGAGAGGTAAGGACGGTAAGGAAGGGACACCAACCACGGGGATAAGAAAGGGCAGGTGGAGAGAGGAAGATGTAGGTTGGGCCTTATTTCAGTAGTGGGCAGACCTTCTCATGCTCCTTGACCATAGTCTCGAAAGCACTCTGAAGACTCTCCCCCCTGCAGAGTTCTGCGTCGCAGTACATACACAATATTGTGACCCTCGAAAGGTAAGGGTCAACAGCATCGTGAATGGCCTGTGAGGCAGCTTGAGGGAAGCGATGTCCCACAGGAGTGTCTCTTGTGGTGACAGGAGCAGAAACGGAGTATGTGGTAGAGGAACTCAACCTACTACATTGATCACAAGGTACAAGCTTGCGAACGGCCCCACCGTGGAACGGCCTTAGGTGGCACCTCATAGATGTTGTACCAAAGCTGTATGAACCAGGCCTCCCACGGCTCAGCACCATGTGGCACTGATTGCAGGTGATCTTGTTCGCACACGCTTTTGGTACGCCACCCTAAATGGTAAACAACCGCCACACCCAAGACTCACGGCAAGTGCTGGTAGTAGGGACTTCCACTACCTGATCCTCATCATCCTCTTCATCCTGCTCCTCTACATCCTCACGCCTGTTCCCCTCTTCAGGCCCTTGGGGAGGTGGTGGTGGTGGAGGGGGTGGGGGTGGTGCTGAGACAGATGTAGCACCAGCTGGAGCAGCAAGTATTGATGCCATCTGGTCTGATGGAAAGCAGCAAGAGCAGCAAACTCTGCAAGATTAGCAGCCAAAGTAGACAATGCTCTGTCAGATAGCCAGAAGCACAATGAGGATGAGCTCTGGGGTGTGGCCTTTTATAGTGGTGCAGGTGCGCGCTTCGCGGACAGATCACACACCCAAAAAGGCTCAGAAATTTCCAAAAAGAATGTAGAATGTCAGGGTCATTGTCTGGGACATGTGCTATGGTGATTTTTTTACTATAAAATACATTGGATTGCCCAAAAAAGTACTTTTAAAATGTTCGCAGTTCAGAACAGTGTCCGCAATTCAGGACACACGCTCAGCGTGGGTACGGTTACATGATGACATCGCGAAAACGTCCACGAAGGGGACGGGTGTCCACAGGACACCAAATGGACAGGAACAGGTGTGCGCGTGCGCGAGGGTGTTCTACGGACAGTATTCGGGTCCTGAAAGTAATGAAAAGTGCGACACAAGTGAGACGGACAGTTACAGACAGGCACGAAGTTCATAGGACTTATGGGTGTGGTGCGCATGTGCGTAGATGTTCTAGAGTTAGTACGGACAGGACTAGTGCCCTTAGGACACCCTCATTTTGGATAATTACGGACATTCCAGACCCCGCATGTGTTCTTAGAACAGTTTCATCTTGCCTGCGGACATTACGGACAGGTATAATGTCCTCAGGACACCTCCATTCCATGAAACTGTTCTAAGAACCCGCGCGGTGTCCGGAGTGTCCGTAACACTCCGGACACCGCGCGTGTTCTTACAACAGTTTCATCTTACCTGCGGACATTACGGACAAGTTTAGAGTCCTCAGGACACCCTCATTTTGGTTAATTACGGACATTCCGGACACCGCGTGTGTTCTTAGAACAGTTTCATCTCGCCTGCGGACATTACGGACAGGTATAGTGTCCTCAGGACACCTCCATTTTGGTTAATTACGGATATTCTGGACACCGCGGGTGTTCTTAGAACAGTTTCATTTTGCCTGCAGACATTAAGGACAGGTGTAGTGTCCTCAGGACACCTCCAATTTGGTTAATTACGGATATTCTGGACACCGCGGGTGTTCTTAGAACAGTTTCATTTTGCCTGCAGACATTAAGGACAGGTGTAGTGTCCTCAGGACACCTCCAATTTGGTTAATTACAGACATTCCGGACACCCATGCTGTACGCAGACATCTTAACTGCCCTTTAAAAAAAATAAGACACAAAGGACTGAATTAAAACACACATAATATTTTTTTTATTATATACAGATGTCAAATTTATGAAAGAGAGGGGGAAGCAGAAAATCACACAAACACAGTGGAACTTTGTTAAAGGGACGTTATGGTTCAAAGTAAAAACGAAAAAACCCTGAAATTCGGCAGTTATGGTAAGATAAGCAACCATAACTCGCGCCACCATGCACTGCTAACACTAACACCCAGGACATCAAAGATGACATCACAAATGTCATTGATGACATCACTGATGACATCACATGGCTGGCTCTCCCTTTTTTTCCTTTACTGACATATCTAAGCCACATAGTTTTCTTCAGTAACAGTCAGGAAGTAAACATTGAAAAGGTACTATATTTGTAGACTTAGAAGGGAGACATGGGGCATAAGCGGGGAGTGGGGGGGGTGGGGGTGAAGGAAGATACGGGGCGTGAGCAGGGGGGTGGGGGGGAAGAAGGGAGACACGGGGCATGAGCGGGGGGTGGGTGGAACAAGAGGTCAACAAGGGGCATCATAGGAGGGGGGTACAAGAGGAAGGCACGGGGCATGAGCGGGGGGTGGGGGGCAACAAGAGAGAGACACGGGGCATGAGCAGGTGGGGGGAACAGGAGACAGACACGGGGCATGAGCGAGTGGGGGGAACAGGAGACAGACACGGGGCATGAGCAGGGGGTATGGTTGAACAGGGGAGACACGAGCCATGAGCGGGGGGAAAAGGAGGGAGACAGACACGGAGCATGAGCGGGGGTGAACAGGAGAGACACGAGACATGAGCGGGGGTAGGGCAAGGTAGGGCCCCCACCCCCGCTCATGCCCCGTGTCTGCCCTGTTCCAACAGTGCAGAAACGGGGCATGAGCTGGGGGTGCGGGGGGAAAGAGGGAAAGAAGGGAGACACGGGGCACGAGCGGGGAAGGAAGACACGGGGCATGAGCGGGGGGTGGGGGGGAAGAGGTCAACAAGGGGCATCATAGGAGGGGGGACAAGAGGAAGACACGGGCATGAGCAGGGGGTGGGAGGGAACAGGAGGAAGACACAGGGCATCAGCGAGGAGAGGGGGGACGGGAGGAAGACACGGGGCATGAGTGGGGGGTGGGGGGAACAAGAGGTCAACAAGGGGCATCATAGGAGGGGGAAAAGAGGAAGACACGGGGCATGAGCGGTGGTGGGGGGCAACAGGAGAGAGACACGGGGCATGAGCGGGGGTTGGGGGGTACAGGAAACAGACATGGGGCATGAGCGGGGGTGGGCGGCAACAGGAGAGAGACACAGGGCATGAGCGGGGGCAACAGGAGACAGACATGGGGCATGAGCGGGGGGTTGGGGCCAACAGGAGAGAGACACGGGGCATGAGCGGGGGGTGGGGAGAACAGGAGACAGACACGGGGCATGAGCGGGGGGGTGGGGAGAACAGGAGACAGACACGGGGCATGAGCGGGGGGTGGGGGGAACAGGAGACAGATACGGGGCATGAGCGGGGGTGGGGGGAACAGGAGACAGATACGGGCATGAGCGGGGGGTGGGGAGAACAGGAGACAGACACGGGGCATGAGCGGGAGGGTGGGGGGCAACAGGAGACAGACACGGGGCATGAGCGGGGGGCAACAGGAGAGAGACACGGGGCATGAGCGGGGGGTGGGGGTAACAGGAGGCAGACACGGGGCATGGGTGGGGGGCAACAGGAGACAGACATGGGGCATGAGCGGGGGGTGGGGGGGTACAGGAGAGAAACACGGGGCATGAGCGGGTGGGGGGAACAGGAGAGAGACACTGGGCATGAGCGGGTGGGGGGAACAGGAGAGAGACACGGGGCATGAGTGGGGGGTGGGGGGTACAGGAGACAGACACGGGGCATGAGTGGGGGGTGGGGGGTACAGGAGACAGACACGGGGCATGAGCAGGGGTTGGGGGTGAACAGGGGAGACACGAGCCATGAGCGGGGGGAAAAGGAGGGAGACAGACACGGAGCATGAGTGGGGGTGAACAGGAGAGACACAGGGCATGAGCGGGGGTAGGGCAAGGTAGGGCCCCCACCCCCGCGCATGCCCCGTGTCTGCCCTGTTCCAACAGTGCAGACACGGGGCATGAGCAGGGGGTGGCGGGGGAAGAAGGGAGACACGGGGCACGAGTTGGGGGGGAAGGAAGACACGGGGCATGAGCGGGGGGTGGGGGGAAGAAGGGAGACACGGGGCATGAGCGGGGGTGGGTGGAACAAGAGGTCAACAAGGGGCATCATAGGAGGGGGGGACAAGAGGAAGACACGGGGCATGAGCAGGGGGTGGGAGGGAACAGGAGGAAGACACAGGGCATCAGCGAGGAGAGGGGGGACAGGAGGAAGACACGGGGCATGAGCGCGGGGTGGGGGGAACAAGAGGTCAACAAGGGGCATCATAGGAGGGGGGACAAGAGGAAGACACGGGGCATGAGCGGTGGTGGGGGGGCAACAGGAGAGAGACACGGGGCATGAGCGGGGGGTGGGGGGTACAGGAGACAGACACGGGGCATGAGCGGGGGGTGGGGGGCAACAGGAGAGAGACACGGGGCAAGACGGAGGGTGGGGGGCAACAGGAGACAGACACGGGGCATGAGTGGGGGGTGGGGAGTGGGGGGAACAGGAGACAGATACAGGGCATGAGCGGGGGGTGGGGAGAACAGGAGACAGACACGGGGCATGAGCGTGGGGGTGGGGGGCAATAGGAGACAGACACGGGGCATGAGCGGGAGGTGGGGGGCAACAAGAGAGAGACACTGGGCATGAGCGGGGGGTGGGGGGTACAGGAGACAGACACAGAGCATTGGTGGGGGGCAACAGCAGACAGACACGGGGCATGAGCGGGGGGTGGGGGGGTACAGGAGACAGACACGGGGCATGAGCAGGGGGTGGGGGGCAACAGGAGAGAGACACGGGGCATGAGCAGGTGGGGCAACAGGAGAGAGACACGGGGCATGAGCGTGGGGTGGGGGTGTACAGGAGACAGACACGGGACATGAGCGGGGGGTGGGGGGCAACAGGAGAGAGACACGGGGCATGAGCGGGGGGTGGGGGGAACAGGAGACAGACATAGGGCATGAGCGGGGGGTGGGGGGAACAACAGAGACAGACACGGGGCATGAGCGGGGGGTGGGGGGCAACAGGAGACAGACACGGGCATAAGCGGGGGGTGGGGAGCAACAGGAGACAGACACGGGGCATGAGCGGGGGGCAACAAGAGACAGACATGGGCATGAGCGGGGGGTGGGGGGAACAGGAGACAGACACGGAGCATGAGCGGGAGGTGGGGAGAACAGGAGACAGAGACGGGGCATGAGCTGGGTGTGGGGGGCAACAGAAGACAGTCACGGGGCATGAGAGGGGGTGGGGGGCAACAGGAGAGACACGGGGCATGAGCAGGGGGTGGGGGGCAACAGGAGAGACACGGGACATGAGCGGGGGTGGGGGGAACAGGAGACAGACACGGGGCATGAGCGAGGGGTGGGGGAACAGGAGACAGACACGGGGCATGAGCGGGGGATGGGGGAACTACAGACACGGGGGATGAGCGGGGGGTGGGGAGAACAGACATGGGGCATGAGCGGGGGGGTGGGGGGCAACAGGAGACAGACACGGGGCATGAGCGGGGGGTGGGAGGAACAGGAGACAGACACGGGGCATGAGCGGGGGGTGGGGGGCAACAAGAGACAGACACGGGGCATGAGCGGGTGGGGGGAACAGGAGACAGACACGGGGCATGAGCGGGTTCGGGGAACAGGAGACAGACACGGGGCATGAGCGGGGGGGTGGGGGGCAACAGGAGATAGACACGGGGCATGAGAGGGGGTGGGGGGAACAGGACACAGACACGGGGCATGAGCGGGGGGTGGGGAGAAAAGGAGAGAGAGACACACGGGGCATGAGCGGGGGGTGGGCGGGAGGGAGAGAGACACACGGGGCATGAGCGGGGAGTGGGCGGGAGGGAGAGAGACACACGGGGCATGAGCGGGGGGTGGGCGGGAGGGAGAGAGACACACGGGGATGAGCGGGGGTGGGGGGGAGGGTAAGAGACACACGGGGCATGAGCGGGGGGTGGGGGAAGGGGAGAGAGACACACGGGGCATGAGCGGGGGGTGGGGGGAGGGAGAGAGACACACGGGGCATGAGTGGGGGGTGAGCGGGAGGGGGAGAGGCACACAGGGCATGAGCGGGGGTGGGTGGGAGGGGGAAAGAGACACGGGGCAAGAGCGGGGGTGGGCGGGAGGGGGTAAGAGACACAGGGCAAGAGCGGGGGTGGGCGGGAGGGGGAAAGAGACATGGGGCAAGAGCGGGGGTGGGCGGGAGGGGGAAAGAGACGCGGGGCAAGAGCGGGGGTGGGCCAGAGGGGGAAAGAGACACGGGGCAAGAGCGGGGATGGGCGGGAGGGGGAAAGAGACACGGGGCAAGAGCGGGGGTGGGCGGGAGGGGGGAAGAGACACGGGGCAAGAGCGGGGGTGGGCGGGAGGGGGGAAAGAGACACGGGGCAAGAGCGGGGGTGGGCGGGAGGGGGAAAGAGACACGGGGCAAGAGCGGGGGTGTGCGGGAGGGGTAAAGAGACACGGGGCAAGAGCGGGGGTGGGCGGGAGGGGGAAAGAGACACGGGGCAAGCGCGGAGGTGGGTGGGAGGGGGAAAGAGACACGGGGCAAGAGCGGGGGTGGGGAGGAGGAGGGGAAAGAGACACGGGGTGAGAGCGGGGGTGGGCAGGAGGGGGAAAGAGACATGGGGCAAGAGCGGGGGTGGGCGGGAGGCAGGAAAGAGACACGGGGCAAGAGAGGGGGTGGGTGGGAGGGGCGAAAGAGACACGGGGCAAGAGCGGGGGTGGGCGGGTGGGGGGAAAGAGACATGGGGCAAGAGCGGGGGTAGGCGGGAGGGGGGAAAGAGACACGGGGCAAGAGCGGGGGTGGGCGGGAGTGGGGAAAGAGACACGGGGCAAGAGTGGGGGTGGGCGGGAGGGGGAAAGAGACACGGGGCAAGAGCGGGGGTGGGCGGGAGGGGGAAGAGACACGGGGCAAGAGCGGGGGTGTGCGGGAGGGGGAAAGAGACACGGGGCAAGAGCGGTGGTGGGCGGGAGGGGGAAAGAGACACGGGGCAAGAGCGGGGGTGGGTGGGAGGGGGAAAGAGACACGGGGCAAGAGCGGGGGTGGGCGGGAGGGGGAGAGACACACGGGGCATGAGCGGGGGGTGGGCAGGAGGGGGAGAGACACACGGGGCATGAGCGGGGGGTGGGCGGGAGGGGGAGAGACACGCGGGTGGTGGGCAGGAGGGGGAGAGACAAACGGGGCATGAGCGGGGGTGAGCGGAGGGAGAGAGACACACGGGGCATGAGCGGGGGTGGGGGGAAGGGGAGAGAGACACACAGGGCTTGAGCGGGGGGGTGGGCGGGAGGGGGAGAGACACACGGGGCATGAACGGGGGGTGGGCGGGAGGGGGAGAGACAAACAGGGCATGAGCGGGGGGTGGGCTGGAAGGGGAGAGACACACGGGGCATGAGCGGAGGGTGGGCGGGAGGGGGAGAGACACACGGGGCAAGAGCGTGGTGGGGGGATGGAGAGAGACACACGGGGCATGAGCGGGGGTGGGGGTGGGGGAGAGGGAGAGAGACACACGGGACATGAGCGGGGGGTGGGCGGCTGGTGGGGAGAGACACACGGACATGAGCGGGGGGTGGGGAGAGACACACGGACAGCAGCGGGGGTGGGCGGCGGATGGGGAGAGACACACGGACATGAGCGGGGGGTGGGCGGTGGGTGGGGAGAGACACACGGACATGAGCGGGGGTGGGAGAGACACACGGGGGTGGTATAGTGTTTATTCATTTGACATGTGCTCCATTCTAATTATTAGTGATATATTTCCTCACCCACAGGTGGCCGTCATGTTCACACAGCAAATTAAATAATGTGAGTTTTCTTTTTGATATATCACAGAATGTGTAAATAGAGAGAAATCAGCTGCATCCTGATCACCTTATAGTACAACAGTAAAAGCATTGCTTCATTTATATTTCACCGAGTGCATGCCCTATAGTAATGATAGAACATTCTTTAAAAGGCAGTGCATTTGTACTGTAATTTAGTCTTTCAGACATTTTGAAAAGTCAGTTGCATATTGAGAAAAAGAAACTAGTCAAATACTTGTATAAATTAATGTTTTATGCAGGTACAATTTAATTGTTGCCTATCCAACATTTTCACTATTAAAAAAAACAAAGTTCCGCTATAGAAAAAAGATAAGCCGGCCCATTCAGCTTTGATTGTTGGTGGCCTGATCTTTGCTTCATTAAGCGTCCATTTTGTTGCAGGAGGAAAGGGAGGAGAAGCAGATTACAGAGCAAAACCCTGTGCTAACCTACGTAGAACAAGTGTGGCAGTGTGATTGAAAAGATCAAGAAGACATTTTATAAACTGACACCCCTGATAAGGATTGACCATTAGGAAAGAGACATAAGGTGTACATCACCCTAAAAAGTACAGCTCCAAAATGGAGAGATACCAAAGAGCTTGGTGAAGTTGTCTGTTGAGCAGATTACAAGTGGGTTGGCAGAGTTGCCAGGAAGAACTGAACCTAAGAGCTGGATGAAATTCCTGATTGGCTTTGGAAAGAGGAAGCAACTGTTATTCAAATGTTTGCCAGAGCACAATAAATCTGCTTTATGTGCCTGTAATGAGCACTACTTCCTTTTTCTGAATTCGCATTTTGTGGCTATGTTATAGGGGCCGAATTAAGCCAATTATAACCAATTTATCATACTATTATTTCTATATCCTTAAATAGCAAATAGGGGCCATGATGTGTTTTTGTTAAGGTAGCTTCTAACTGTTCTCTGATGTATGGAAAAGCACTGAGATTTGGTCTGCAAAAAATACGGCCGGAGTAGAATGCTAAGATTCTGAGATTTTATCCATTGTTCATATCAGTGGAGGCTGCTTATTATTTGACTATGCTTTCTGATTTCTCATACATTATCTCTACAAGAGAATCATTATGCATACGTTCATTGTTTGTGTATTTCATTTTTTGAGTGCAAAGAGGCTCTATTTTTTCATTGTAAATGTTGGTTGTCATGCGCTTCCAATTTACAGTATGGTGGCCAAGCTGTGACTCTGTGCCATGGCAGGTCACGGCAGCGTGTTCCTGGTGGCTTCACTGGTGCCTCGATAAAAGCTCCACGATGAGCATGAATCCCACGTCATCAGAAAGGCATTCGTGCCTGTGATCACGTAACACCTAACGGATACGTGATGCGTGATGATGCACGATCCAGAAAACTGTGACGCTGGGCTATTTAAACCATATCCTGTCATTTTGCCAACAGGATTTCCTCATCAAATTATATAAGGAGTGGGGGTTTGGGGTCAAAAGGGGTGAGGGGCTTGAGGTAAGGTTACTAGACTAGGGAAAGGGGGGCTTGGGTGGACCCCCCACAATATAAACAAATAAAAACAATTAGTTTTATCGAAGGAATTACAATGAAGTCGATTACTTTGAAGTAGTTCCTATTGGCAAAACAACATGGATCCATTTAAACTCCTCTAGGCCATGGCTCATTGAATCTAGGCTGACTTTGCAAGTGGCTTGTCTTTGGATTCTCACTGTGCTTTCTAGATTTTGGATTACACTTCTTTTTGGTTTTTTGACTATTGGATTGGCCTTGGATTACCTTGTCGATATGTGGATTTTGACTCTTGTTTCCTTTGGAACTTGGATTCTGGCTTCTGGATCGTTTTTTTTTATTTCCTTGTTGGTATTGGAGCCTCAGATTCTTGTTCTTAACCGTGCCCTAGTGCCATCCTGGAATAGCATCCTTTTCCTTTCCCTAGCTGTGTCCTCATGTTGTCTGGGCTTAGGTCCTTCCTTCTACCTCATTGGCCTAACTTCCCTCCTGTGTCACACAGGTAACAATCATTTGGTGGCAGGGGTGGTGGTTCTTGTTCCTGTGTCTATTGTGTGCTAGTACCTTCTCCTTCATTTTCAGCTACCGAGATCCCAGCAGTGCTGTCCTTCATCATACATTTTATCTTATTAGTTGGCCAGAGAAATTGATTCTCCTTTTTTCTGATTGATCCATACAGAAGAAGGCCCATTAGTTCACCTGGGATATCAGTCTCGACATTGTTTAGTGAAGAAAATGTTTAAAGAAGTTAATGATGATATCAAATATGTATCATTTACTAAAAGGTCATAAGTAGTGGTTCCCAGATGTTCTTTGGGTAGGCCTACACAAATATCACTTTCCAATAGTGCACCTGTCAAGTGCTCAGCGGTAGAGGTTGAGCATGCCGTAAGCACAGAATTCCAATTCGCTCCAGAGCTTTACATCTGATAGAGCACTATTCTCTTCTGCAAAACCTACCACAGCCCTAGTTCAGCATTTCAACCGCATCAGGGGTGGAGGTTAGGCTTTGGTAAGTGGTAGATGATGAAAAACATAACTTGGTTATCTACAGAAGGCATACTGCAACTATATTAAAATATAGTATAGGACCATCACCTTATTGGCAATCATACTACTATCAAAATACCACTGAGAACTATATACTAGGAAAGCACTTCTCTACATCTGAGTTCAAATGAGCACACCATTCGACTCACTTCCTTTTTAAAGACAGAATGTAGCAATTACCACCCACATATTTGGCTTCCAGGAATGGCAACGACCCGCTAGCCCAATCCTAGGTAGGTAATTTCCAGTAAACCCAATGATTTGTCCGCCTGACTCATCGTGTATTGCCCAATCTCCTTTAACCAAATGGCTGCCACCATAGTAAATAGAAAAGGGACTTAGTTCAGCACCACCATATCAACTTTAGAAAAATACCATGCAATAAAATACAAAAAAATAAAGGGGTACTGAAATGTAGGTCAATTACACCAAAAAACACTGAGTACAAAATAAACTGACTGCCTTAAGTTTAAGAAATTTGTTTTACATTTAATCTGTCTTTTGGTTGTTTTTCATGTTAAATTGTTAGCAGCACTATTAGCAAACTGTGTGCTCACCATATGGGAAGCCAACTGTTATCATAGATTCAACCCACCCCATTGATATTCATGGCCCATTTATTCCTACAGTGTCTGCATCAGGCCAGATGAAAGTACAGGCTAAGGAAACAAAGAGAATGTAAAAACGTGAAAGTCAGGCGGTCTCAAGAGAAACTTAAAGGATGCTAAAAAAGTGTATTTCCTGGCGATGGGGGCAGAGCTGCAATTAAATGGGGCAAAGCAGCAGGTACAGAGGGCAATTGCCCCTCTTTTTCTATCACTAGGGACGGCTACGTATACATATCTACTTCTGCCTAAAACCCAACCTCCGTTCATATCTTGATCATTTTAAATGGCTGTTCCGTAACAAATACAGCATCTTCAACAGTACCAACTTTAAAAAACGAGAACCCTTTGCTTTATCTTAACTCATTTAACGCTTCTTCGTAGTAAGCATGCAGTAACGTGAAGAGTCTGCATGATTCTGAGTCATTCAGGCATGCTTGTTTCCCCATTTTGTATTCCTTTAGGTCTCCTTTGGGAAATGCCATATAACCACATGAGTGAGTGAACTCCTTTTGTCTGAAGGGAATATCCTCCACATAAAGCAAGCAGTATGCATGAGTTTCAATTCTGAATCTTGGAATTTGGTGGAAAGGTAAAACATGCAGTATTCTGAAACGGCAGGGGCTCAATTTGGAGTCCTGTCGAAATTCGGCGGGGAGCTCTACTTTCACACTTTGTGTAAAAGGTTACCCGCTGCCAAATGTTCCTAATTTTCGTGACATAGTGGAAAAGGGGATGGCAAGAAGGGGCATGCACATTGAGTAAATGCTGCCTGGCAGCTTTTACAATGAATTCCAATGGAGTGTGCCTACTTTTTAATGATGCAGAAAGCCGGCGGCCTCTTTAGTAATCTTCAGCGTTTGCGCTAGCAGGAAAATCCATGCCAGCTCAAAGGCTAAAGTATTTGCATGCGAAAATGCAAGTCATGTTTTGCCCCTCCTCTCCGTCTTATAAGTAGATGAAAACGGGGGGTAACATAATCGAAATGCGTACAAGCCTTATGCATGGGTTTTACGCATTTTGTTTACTTTACGCGGAGCCCAAAACGAGCTCCCAGATGTTTTATTACTACCCCAAACTCTTAACGAGGCCCAAAGGTTTGTGGGAAGTATCTCCACTTCTTTTCATCAAAGCCTTTTCAGAAAAGTAAGCCATTGTCCTTTCAACATGAATATAACTAGTACCAAAGTTACAGTGAAAATCGTTTTTTTTTGTTCCTTATAGTACTGAACACTTGTATTCTACAACATTTTCTACACCTATGTTTTACATTTTTTGTATTTTCTTGTATTTTTTTGGGGCTCCAGCAGATATTACTATTTTTCTTTCCTCCGCCCACAGTGCATATTCCTATGTGGCCGTGTTTCCGCGCAACATTCCGAATTTTGAATGCAGGCTCTTTATAGGTGTCGTGCACACGAGTGATAACTGAACATATTAGCCCACAGATTTAGCGTGGCAGATGCATCACCGGTGTCCAAATTGCGCAATTACAGCTTTCTCGTCTGACATTCAGTAGCTCAATAATTCAATTAGGCTGCCAGCTCTGCGTCAGCGCAATCAATCACCAGCCGACCCAGTGAACATTGTCATATTTCACAAATGAGCACCTGGTTCAAAATCAATGTCTTTCTGGCACGCTCTGCCCATAAAGTCAAAAGCTTCCAGTAGGCATGCAAACGTATACAACCTCTTACTCCCTGGCCCGTCATCCACTTCGGCGTCATGGCAAGAGAAAATATACAATTGAAGGCATCCTGTCTTAGGGGTTCAGCACATCATTCAGTATCTGCTTACACTTTTTTCCGTACGGGACAACTTGTGTTGTTTGTTTACATTTCCCTACCTTTCACAAGAACAGAAATGCATTTTACCCTTTTTTTCACATTCATGACGACTACTTTAGGGGACCGTCTTGAGGAAATGAGCTCCTAGTTCCCAGTGAGCGTTTGGATCCTGGTATGGCGTTAGATAGTTATGTAGGCCATCCTTACCTGACATTAACATATACAAGGATGCTGTGGTATACGGATCCCAAGACACCACAGCTACAGAGATGCTTCAACCCCTTCTGCAATTAGATGCATAGATAGATTAGATAGATTAGATAGATAAATAGATAGATAGATAGATAGATAGATAGATAGATAGATAGATAGATAGATAGATAGATAGATAGATAGAGAAACGCTGGCATACAGACAGATCGGTATGTCGATGTTCAAATGTCTTAAACTATAATTTGACCATTAACGTCTCATTTACAAAATGTATATATTTGCAAGCTGTAGTACATTATAAGAATATCAAATGAGTGTCTCCTAATTCATGTATAGTCAAACAGGGAGTCAGACTCGTGTTTCATATAGAACTTAACATGTGCCACAAAGAACAGAAAGCCAACCAATGTTCAAAATAATTGCAATCACACAGAGATTGTCTCCATTTTTTGATGTGAGCTTCTTATTAGTGTATGGTCGTGTTTCAATTACAACTAACCCAACTGTAACATATTTGCATACGATAAGAAACAGATAGACTTCTCTCCTGGGAACAGCTTTAGCTATGCATTGCAATGCTAGTACTTTGATCGTCCACGGATGCTCAATGCTTCAGCAGTGCTGGAATGAGGAGTGGCAAAACCATTACTCTGCCCCTCACAACTACTAAACCAGCAGTGATCCCAATCATAAAGTTAAAACTGACACAACCCAATGGCTATATCTCCATTGTCGTTTGTGGTAATGTGGTACGAAGCCAGGATGTACTCTAAGACGGGTTGTGAGGAGATAACTGGAGCAACCGAAACAAGTATAGTGCAAAAATAAAAAATAAAAATGCCCAATCGACGTTCTATAACAAATATATATATATACTTTATTTAAACAATCAAGAATATAAAGAACTCATTAGAAGAAAAATGAACATAAAAACCCACCCCTGTGAACAAGAACACAGACCATGCAGACACGATATAAAATAGCACTCTGAATACGTTAGCTGGGTTGATCAGGCAAGCAATTGCCACAATGTCACTGATCAAACCAGATATGTCTTTCAATAGAAGGAGTGAAAAAGGGGCTTTTAAGTTCGCAGAGTCCCAAAAAATGGAACAGAGTGCAGAACCTCTTAACAGTACCTTGCTCATGATCGTGGCTGCTTCAACAGCTTTGAATATGGCTTCTCTAAGCTTTCCTTGCAGACAAACCCGGGTTTTGTTGCTCAAGGCAGCACGTTGGAGTTTAGTCAGCATTGAGATTGGGCTCTGTGCAATTCGAGACACCATTCGAAACAGTGAGCTCAAAGTGGCCAACAAGATCGGACCGGTGGTCGAGGCGATGTTAACGCTTAATCGAGTCGACATATGACAGCATGGCTTCCAGCGGTTTGAGTCAGGTTGAGGTGAATGTCTTATTGGTTTGATGCAGTGCTTGAAGAAGAGGTGAGTCGAAGGGTTCTATAGCAGAGAACCAGTGTTTCATTCAAGGTGGTGAAGAGCACTACTGTGGCAAAGTGACATAGAGATGGTTCCTAGATGCAGACAAACAGTTTGAAGTCATGACGTGCCAAAGGCCGCATTGTAGGACCTGTGCCATAGTGAAGGTTGCCAAACATGGTTTGAATGTGATTCAAAGTTCTGGTAACAGAATTCCAATCACTCTTGGACCTTCCAGTTGCTGGGATTCCCAATCATGGGGCTACAGGGCAGCCTACGTAATTTCTAACTGTACTCCCACTCTAGGGAGCTTGGCTGACACCTACAAGGGATCATTTACCTCTGGTGAAGAGCCTGGTTCCAGTGCACCGGCAACAGGAGCAAACCTTGGTTCAAAGAGTGTTAACCCTCACTGTCCCCTGGGGCTGGTTAAGGGACAGAGGTCTTCTCTCAATTGAAGGCCTTCTACCTACACCTCACTGTTGGAGGACTTTGAAATGAACTGCTCTCACAATAAAAGATGCAATACATTATTCTTGCCTTCTTGAAAGTCTACCACTGAAATAAGGATGGCATGGATATCCCCTTCCTTACAATGGCAAATTGTCACTGCTAATAAAACAAAAGCAAGTCTACCATAAATGGGTTATATCCCTGTTGCTGTAACACATTACCCTTGCCTTATAATATCATATCCAGAGTGACCTGTCCTGCAGCAAATGGAGGGGACAGGAAGGAAAAATAGCCCCAACAGAAAATCAAAATAGTGGAACCCCTTCTCAAGTCCACCTTTGCCTCTCTGGCTATTCTAATTCTGCCTCTTTGCCATGCTTGCTAACATCAAAAGTCAGTATCCTGGTGTGTATCTGATATTTGTTATGTGAGTGCCCTTTTGAAGCAAGATTCCCAGGAGATGTCTTGGTGAGAGCCCATTTGCTTGAGGTATGGTTTTACCCTTACTCCTGCAGAATAAAAGGAAGGCAGCATCCTATTTATTGTCTCACTGTCTCAATCTTGCTAAGTAATGGCAAAAGTGAAGTAAAGTATAGTAGTGTACACATGTAAATATATCCTATATTGCGCTTCCCATATCTGATGAGAAAGGCAGCATGGTGTCACTTCCAAATACAGACAAGAAAGTTAGGGTAGAAGTCAAGAATGTCCAACATACTCTACTGCTCTTTCCATTTCAGATGAGAAAGTCAGCATGTACTTTTGAGTATGGATATGGAAGCTAGTTTTGAAGCCTGCTTGTGCTATGATACATATTTTGCATTGAATGTGATTTTGCATTACTTGCTTCAAGCGATGCCGGTGACGGGAAGGATTGGGAACCATTTGCAATTATTTAATAAGTACATTTGGAGAATCCAACATTTACAAATATATAAATATGATTTTGGAAGTCTATTTCTTAGAAACATATCATTTAATTCATGTTTTCTAGATTACATCAAAGAGAGGATGAGCCATAGCTGTATGTCCCATAGTCAGTGGGAACGAGTGAGAACAGTGACTGAAAAAGAGTAGATTAACACTTAGGAAAACAGGTAGATATTAAGCTACATTACCTAAGGAAATATGAATAACATGTTTGGATTTGAAAGTTTGAATTGCTAAGTAATTTACAAGGTTGTAGGACTGAATGTTTATTTTTTGTGGTTTGTATATAACAATATTAGCCCCAGGGCCTTTTGGCAAAACTCTATCTTTGCTTTTGGTGTGGCACAATGTGGCAAGCCAATAATATGCAGCAGACACTGTCCCCCATTCTCCCTGCTGTCCTTCTTACACCCATGTCCATTGGTTCTTCCCACTTCTCTCTTACAGATGTGTCCTAAAACTTTCAATCTGTCTCTTTCCTTCACTTTGTTTCAATCTCTGATCATCTAACAGTAAGATTGTGTCTGATTTCTACAAAAGAGTGATTGCCGGAAACTTTTGAATCAATCATAACCATAGGCAGACATCTGGGCAATCCTCCAGACCATCATTTTTAGTCTGCAGTGCCATTACAGAAAGGGGAAGACCATCTTCCTCATTCTGAGTTTGGTGGTAATTCAGCATTACATCTGCCAAATTACAGTCAAAATCGGTAACTGTTACTGCCACTTGATTCTGTGGTGTAACCAGAGGATTATGAGTGGTCATATGGTCGTATTAGAGCCCATGTCTGGATTCCATAGGACTCCATGGGGATTTTGGTAGGTTTAATGTGTGGGGTAATCCCGCTGTGGTGAATCGACATTTGTATATGTTAAGGTGGAGGATTTACCTCCACTATCAGGCTGGAGGTAAATCCTCCACTTCTAGGCCAAACTCCTATCTTGTTGGTGTGTAAAATGCACCTGAAATATTGTTACCGTACGAAAAAGTGATGATAACGGAAATACCACCACTTTTTCACTGCAAGGCCAGACTTATTATGAGGCACCATATTAAAATCAGGCTTAGTCCCACCCAAAAATGGGCATTTCAGCCCAAACACATTCCTTCTGATGTTACCACAAGAAACCCAAGATTTGACCTCCTTGGGTGTCATTAGTGAGTTGTAGCTTGGGAATCTAAGACCAGCAAGCTCAGGAGCCAGATCTGGGAATGCCCAACCAACTCGGGGTGATTTGTAGCAAAGCCAAAGAGTGATGTCTGGAAGTTTCTTAATCAATCAAAACTGCAGGCATAGCTAGTTGTACTCCTGAAGTCGGTTGATCCCCATAGTTGCAACGATATGCAGGGCCAATTAAGCTATCTATTAGTTGTCTCATTGGAGAAACGTCCTTATTTTTGAACGACATGCATTTCGTATGCCATCTTACGTGTATTAAGGATGCAGTCAATAATTACATATGGAATGTTTGTGACCAACTGTGAGAAAACAAAAATGTTAAAAAAATGGCTTTTTTCGGGTAATGTAGGAAGTGTATTGTACTTTGGCTGAAATTCTTATTTGGGAGATCGGTATAGGCATAAATATAAGAGGCGACAGTTATATGTTAATGTTAAAGGTATTTGTACTGTGCACCGTCACCATCGGAGAGGTCCCCAGGTGCTCTGGCAGATCTGAAAAGGAGGGTGTTAAAAAAAGGGGGGGTGGGTGGGTTAGTAGCGTTTAGAGGAAATAGGAAAGTGAGAGTTGTGATGTCCTGTTGGCAGCTTCAGTTCGGTTTTGCCTGTTAGCTGAGCTTAATTGTGGTTTTTGGGTTGTTGCAAATTCCCATGTGCTGTTGTGCTGGGTTTTGTGTTGTTAGTCTGTTATTGTGCAGAGAAGTGGTTGTGTGAGTTTCTGTACGAGAAGCGTATGCCGAAAGTAGAGGTTTTAGAATTGGGATAGCAGGGTTTTTTTACTTTTTGTTTTTCTTACCTCTTTGTCTTTGCATTTCTGTGGTCAACATCTATGATTATCCTGCATGATTGGAATTGTTGTTTGGGCGCCTATTTGGCAGGCATGTTGAGGAGTGGCAGTGTTTCTCTGTGTTACACTAGTGTTACGTGTACCTGGCTGATGTGGGCTTGTTCCCCTGCCCTATATTTGCATAAGCACTTTGTCAGGGTGCATGTCAAATGGACTATGACAATTGATGTCCTTTTTAGCTCTAATTTTCTTAAAAGTAAAGATATTTGATAATGTTTGCTTTATTTCAAAGGAGGGAAGTTTCAAAATGCACACACCTGCCAACAGTGACAATATAACCTTGCTTCATGGAGGTCAGCACACACTAAGCAATCCAATGAAACAAAGGTAAAATAGTGTATAAGGACACACCACCAAGAGGTCAGCGTGTTCTCTCGTATTTCATGGCACATGGCCTAATACATAACTGCAACACAGGATGAATACCACTGGACCCCATCTCACAACTGTAACGTTTTGCATTGTACACGTGTGCAGGGGATTGTTTAAAAAAAAAGATTCCCAATTAGGATTAGTATATAAAGTATTTAAATGTAAGGTACCGTTACAGTTGAAAAAAGCTGTAGTGAACAATTCCACTATTGAATGAAACACATCGATCAACGTTGGAATGATGAAAGGCTGAAGAAAAACGGCTGTTTATATTGAGATCCACTGACTTAATTACAAAAGCGAAATAGATTTCAAATGGCAAGGAGGGGTGAGGCTGATAGCCATTCAAAGGCAGTGGAATTTCTTCTTATGAGTAGAAAACTATATACACAAATGTGCATACTTTTCTGTGTGCCACTCTAGCCAGGAGCTTTGTTGATATTCTTAGGCATTTCTCCCTGACTGAGCGCTGCCCAGGAAATTAGCACATGTATAAACGTACACAATGGGCCTCATTACGACCCAGGCGGTAAGGGGTTTACGGCGGCGTAAACAGCGCCGACCCTTACCGCCTGATTCCGAGGTCCCTTAGCGCCATGGAGGATTTAACACCTGCTTTTAGCAGGTGTTAAAATCCATGGCGCTAAGGGACCTTGTTGTTAATTACGCCACCGTAATTTACGGTGGCGTAATTAACGCCTTCCCCACTCCCATTATGCCCTATGGGGCAAAAATGGGAATGGGGAAGGGTAAATGGGGATTGGGGACTTACCGCCCCGCCAACCTCGGAATGGGGCGGTAAGTCCGCCAACCACCATGGTGTAAACATAGTTTACGCCATGGTGGTAAAGGTACGACCCAGGCGGTAACTTACCGCCTGGGTCGTAATGAGGCCCTATGCATTATAAGTGATGACGTACAAGTCCAGGTGCCATGTCACAGATACTAACTAAGCTCTTGGAAGAAAAAAACTGTGAAAAAGGTAACAGTGTACAAGGTGCTACAAGACAGTGAACATGGAACGCATATTGTGAGAAACCTCAAGGTTTTTCACTGACTAGTCCCGGGGATCTGTCATCCAGGTGCCAGGACACGACCATCGCTATTGGATCCAGTTCCTGGGGGTGGACCAGTGTGGGAGGATCACCTGGATGAGGGGTCCTCAGGGAGTGGAAGTGGGACACTGATGGGTAAGATGTGGTGCCATCTTCCTTATAACACCTTTTACCATTCCTGCCCCGTAGGATATTCAGAAACTCTAAACGCCCCACCCCCCTCCCTATTTCCAAAAGAAACACTGTTTTACACCATGAAAGACAACAGATTAAAACCAGGGCTGTTTACCTGACATGTCCCAACACAAGGGACAGGCAGAGTCAGGCAATTGACAATAACTCACCACACCTGAGGCCCCTTTTCCTTCCCCACAGGGATAAAAGGCAAAGACCGAGAGCACACGAGAATCAAGGCCAAACGCATGAGGAAGCAGCTATTCCTGGATGGCAGTTCAAATGGAGGAGAAAAGCGACGAGACCTGAAAGGATGACTAGGGGGAAATTGGCCTTGCCCTTTTCAACCCAGACCTGCAGAGCCTCAGAGAGGGGAAACATAAGACCGGTAATCGCAGCTGGCGAAGGGCGCGAAGGGTGTCAGCGGTACATGGGACCCTCCCACACTGATAGCCAGGGTGTGGAGAAGTGGTTGCCATCGTGGTACCATCATTGACTCCAAAGGCAAGAGACGCCAACAGAGTTTGGCACAGCAGTGAGTCGGAAAGAGCTGGTAATACACTGGACTTTGTTGGGCTCAAGGTTGTGAAGAGCAACATTGTATGAAGAAAGAAGGCCAAAGCACAAAGGCCTTTTGTAAGCAAAATTGGTATCTGAGTTAGAGTGGTCCAGCACCACATGGGCACTCATTCGAAGGACTGCAACCTGATGCCCCGCTCCTGAACAAGGAAAATGTGTTAAACTGGGAAATCAAAGTGGCCCTGCAGCAGGTTATGTTGAATCCTATGTATAGTCGAAAGTCTTTGGTTGTTGTAGAAACTACAGGTACCAAGAGGCCTTAGGGAAGGCTGGCGTGAGATGTCGAAGTGGGCATACAAGGGTCAAGCCAAACCCACTTGTACAGTCGAAAGTCTTTGGCACGTACTGGAGGCAAATGTGAACCCGACGGAGGGATACCAGGAGAAGGCTAAGTGAAGTGAATCCTGCATTGCATGAAAGCTAAGTTAACTGTATGGCTGGAAAATGTGAACCCGATGGAGGGATGCCTGCAAAGCGGTGCGAAGCCCAATAACTCAGTGAACGGAGGGAGACTAACCATATGAGAGGATCGGAGCCCGGTTGAGGAGGGTCCAATGGGAAGATTCACCACCCTTAAGAGAGAATACGGAAAGGAACTTTTGTTGTGATATTTTGACACATTAGGCCCTCAGAGGCAAGAGACTTTTAAAGGAAAGAGACTTGACCACGAAGGTCCTGAAATTGCTGCAAGGAATTGTGGCCTCATGCTGGAGAAACTCAGGAGTGTGCTGTGCTCAAGAGTCCTGCCTTGTGCCGTGTTAAAAACGTGGGTTAGGGAGAACCCGGTCGTAACATCCTGACTTATCATTTTGTGAACATTTCTTTCTTTTCTTTTGAACATTGCCCCACAATATTTTGTAACGTAGCGGTAAGGATTGGCAATAGTTATTTTTAACATAGGCCCCCTTTTTTTTTACTGGACACCACAAGGACTGTATTATTATTATTTGATGGTCGTAGCTTGCTCCCATCTTAGATTTAGGTTTAGATTAGGTGTTTAGCTCACTCATTTTATAGTTTAATAAACACCCTTAAAAAGTGATCACTTGTGTCTGTTTTACTGTTGCCACCATGAATTCCTTACAATGGCCCTCATTACGACCCTGGCGGAAAGTGACTGACCTGACCGCCATAGCGTAAATAGCGTTTCCGCCATTGCACGACGGAGTAAAGTGCGGCTAATTCCGACCCATCGGGCACGAGCACTACGCCATGGCGGAAGTGCAAAGTCCGCGATGGCGGAAATGTCCCCAAAACGCCCCTCACCGCCGTCGTACGGCGCCCTAGGTGCAATTCCGCCACCCATCTTAGCGGTCACCGTAATGAGCGGCAATCGGAAAGTACGGTGACCGTAAATATACGAAAACGGAAGTAAAAACATGGTCCCGGAACGGGAAACAGCACGCCGTACACCTATAAAATCAGAATTCCCACACAACCATAAAAAATACTACCCTGAGACACATCCCAACCCGTCATCCACCCTAGTGAAAGCAATAAAAATGGGAAAAGTAGCGAAAAAAGCGTGCGACCGCAAGCGGCAGGTCCACTTCTCCCGTGAGGAACTCACCGTGCTCACAGAGACCCTCCAGGAGAATGCTGCCGTCGTCTTCTCGACGCAAATGACCAGGACGGCACTTGCGAACAAGAAGGCCATATGGGCCCTGGTGGCACAGCGGGTAAGTGCGGTGGGGACCGCACCCCGCAACCCACAGCAATGCAGAAAGCGATGGGACGACTTGCGGATACGCGTACGGAGCATACTATCCGCCAACCGTAACATTGCCACAGCTACCGGGGGAGGATCGGAATCACCCATCAAGTTGACCCCCTGGGAAGAAATCTGTGCCTCCACCATTGGAATGGAGAGTATAGAGGGAGTCGGAGGGATGGAGAAAGGAGTGCAGACATCCGAAGAATCAGGTAGGTGGCCCAAATAAAACAATGCTAAATCCACAATGTCCAATCATGTGAAGTACCATGTGTCCACATAGTGCAACAGTAACACATGTCCATGAGAACGTCCACATACATTGGCCTGATAGCGCACTTTAAAAGTCACATTAAATACATAAATAATTAAAAATCCTAAAAACACCCTCTACACGTGCAGCAGGCACACCCTAACTGCAGGCTGCAAAACAACTGCATCCTCAATCCACACAAAAATGAAACCACCTCCAAGGCCCTGACCCAAATCACCCTCAGGTACCACCCCAATGCATGTGATACATTGCCATTCCAATTTCCACAGACCCATTAATAACGCTCGCCCTCCTTTACTCCACCACAGGGTCCGATTCAAACGACGAGCTCCAGGACACCCCTACCAGCACACTTGCAAAGAGGGCCAAGACCAACGGCCAAAGACCCTCGACCTCAGCTGCACGGATCAAGACACGGCAGCAGCACAAATCAAGTGGCAGCACACAGGAGGGAACTTCAACAGGCACCCCAGCAGCCAGCATGCCCACAACAGCACCACCACAGGTCCCCCCAATGGATGCCACAGAAGGCACTGCTTCTGGTGGCAGCAGCACCATAGGTGACACTGCATTAATGGCAGCATGCTCCGACACAGAAAACGGGGATGCCGATGTAGGATCCATCCATGACCTGTCTCAATTCCCCTGTTTGTTTCATCCCGTACACCATGAGGATACCACGCAGGGGCACCCACAAGACGACGACTGGCCATCCCCCACAAGCCCTGTGGCAAGGCAACATGAGGTGATCAGCCCCTCTGTGACACCACCGCAAATAGCCATGGCACAGCAGAGGCAACAGTCCCTCGACCAGGTGATCGTGCAACAGCAGCAACTGGCCACGCTCCTCAAGGACCATGCTGATGAATGTGGGGGTACTAAGGCAGCCATAGAAACATCAACTGAGACACTTAGGGCAGAAATGGAGAGAAGTACAGAGACACTAAGGGCACAAATGGAGAGAAGCACCGAGAGCCTGAGAGTACAAATGGAGAGAAGCACCGAGAGCCTGAGGGGGGAACTGCATGCGACGTCCAAAGACGTATGTGCTGAACTTGCCGCTGTGCGCCGTGTGCTCACTGAGCTCTCACAAACCCTTAGGGACATGCATGGACGTGAGCAGGCAGAGACATCATCCGTTGCAAGTTCCGTCCAGGGCAGCCCCCAACGTAGATCTGGGAGGAACCTGCGCTCCACAGGCAGGGGTGCCCCTGATACCCGGAGAGGGGGCTTGCAATAGCGTCTGCCCACTGACAATGAGCATCTTTGGACACTGGTGTTCGGGGGGGAGGTAGGAGGGTGGAGGGGGTGTGTTGGGCTCACTTGGGTGGCGGGTCGATGGGGTGTGTAACATAATTTCACATATGCTATAAACATTGCACAATCATCCAATGAGATGTGTGGACATTGATCTTTGTGTACGAGGCCTTTATAGGCGTACAGTCCATATTGTGCATGTTCCAGACACACACAGTGCCACAAGTCCCGTGTCCATGTATCAGCCACCAGGCGTGAGTGCTAGAAGCATGAATCAATGAGAATCTGACGAATGTCACAGCCCTCCTGTGCCTCGCGGACTCCTTGAGGTGCTGCCACATCCCCACTCTCATCATGACCATCTTCAGGTGCTTGCAGTTCTGCGTCAGGGGGCATGGGCACATTTCTACGTACGCACATGTTGTGTAGCATGACACATGCCATGACCATCTTTGCAACCTTCTCATGGCGGTACAGGAGTGCCCCGCCAGACCTGCTGAGGCAGCGGAAACGAGTCTTCAGTAGGCCGAATGCCTGTTCTATGATTACACGGGTACGTGAGTGGGCATGGTTGTAGTCCTCCTCATGCTGGTTCTGTGGGTTCCGGAGTGGTGTAAGGAGCCATCTCTTCAGTGGATACCCGTCATCACCTGTATGTGGACAATAAAGGATGTTTGTGAAATGACATTGCTACGTACGCACCCCCCCCCTTCCTGCCAGGTCATTGCCGCATCACATACCCCACATTATCATGCATGAAATGAGACTCACCGAGTAGCCAGGATCTGTTCCCTGCGTGTCGCTCCATGTAGCGTGGTATTGTAGAGTTCCTCAAGACCATAGAATCATGGGTTGATCCAGGAAATTGGGCACAACAATGTGTAATGATCCTGTTGGAGTCACACACCATTTGTACATTAAGAGAATGAAATTGTTTTCGGTTGCGGTACTGGGCCTCCATGGCTTGTGGGACGACCAATTCCACATGGGTGCAGTCGATGGCACCAATGCAACCCGGTATGCCGCCAAGTGCATTGAATCCCACTTTTGTGTTCGTAATTTCCTGCTCCGAGCGTGGTAGAGAGATGTAGTTGTCTGCGTGCTTCAGGAGGGCATCGAGCACTTGCAATAGTGTCCGTGAGAACACTGGCTGTGAAATGCCATGCAACTGTCCGACTGTGTGCTGGTAGGTGCCTGTGGCCAGGAAGTGGAGTACAGACACCACCTTCAGTAGGGGTGGGATGGCGGTTGGGCTATCTATCATTCTGATAAGGTCAGCCTGTGTCATGTCCACAATGGCGGTTATGGTGTCCCGGTCCAAACGGTAGAGGGTGTGGATCTGCTCATCCGTGAGGTTGAACGGATGTGCTCGGAGGCGTGGGATTGCGGGCTGCCTGCGTGGTGATAGTGGCTGTGCTGGCGGGCCTTTCTGGCCCTGCCTTACCCTCCTCCTCCTCCTGCGTCTCCTCTGTGCGGCCGGTTGTTGTAGTAGTTGGTGTTCGTCTTCTTCTTGAAGTTGGAGTACTTGCAGTGCTATCAGGTCCCCCAGGGCCAACATCGCTAGTCCTGCCGGTAGCATTTTGGAGTGGGTGTGGTTGTGGGAGGGGGTTGGGTGTGCAATTTATGTGTTTTCAGGCTGTATAGCCTCCACCTGTGGTGATTCATTCCACCTTTGCAAGCTGCAATCCCCTTTGGGCGAGCACGTCCCGCACACAACGCTGCAATTCGACGCATGGCATCTTGCTATTACAATCATGTATTTGATCCCGATGGCAGTGAAATATTGGTTCATATGTTCATTCTGCTATGGTCCCATTGTTTCACATACTATCTTTGCAGTCGCGAACAAACTTGTGAAGGGTCAGTGGAATGTAGTACTCGATTAACGGTGGACCCTCATGCAGCACTGTACCGAGGTTCACCGACGGGCGGGGCGTCCCATTTGTGAGTGAAGCCAGTTGCCATTTTCACACACTGCCGCACTACATGGATGAATTTGTGATTTCAAGCGGTCACAGATGCCTTTTCGACGTGATGTTGCAAATGAGGAATTCGAAGGACGGCGCTTTCGGTTTTCAGCTAGCGGCGAGGAGACGCCCACAGGTCTAACTGCAAATATAACGTTCTATTGTTTAATGTCCTTGGGACAGGGGCCATGGCATGAATGCAATGATTGATATGAATAGTATGGGATGCGCAATAGCGTAGTGGACGATAAGGCAGGACGTTCCCAAATACATGTTACTTCACAACACTGGAATTCCGGCCTGGAGCACAGTGGATTTTGCAGACTGCATTACGCACAGACTCAATGGAAATTTCACATGTTATGTGAGTAAATAATCAGGCGTTTTCATTCCGGGATGAGGGAATGATGTATGGATGCATGGACAGATGATTTAATGGAGAGTTTGCCATGTACAGGGCTTTTTGGAATCTATCCACCTCCCCTGCGCTATGTGATGAAGAGCTGCCATAGTGGGACCATCGTCTATCTGCCCTTGTTGAACCCTCCCTGTCTCGACGCGCCTTCAAACACTTGTGTCTATGCACGTTACTAATCCCATCTAATGGATTCTGTTTTGACAGACGCATGCACACAAACACTCGTTTGTAATAGTGTTTTCACCTCGATTTTTATAGTTATGATTCGCAAGTGATTTTTGGGTGGGAATAATCCTTTTGAGTGGGCTAGCATGCATATGGCTGTGGATTTAGTGTGATCATTGAAGTGAGTAATTCAAATGAAGTTCTGATGCCCATACTATTCTTTTTCATTTCATTTGGGTGACAGGTATCTCCTCCCCTTTTGCCGCTGCCATCTGTATGCCACTCCTGCAGATGGCTTTTACTCCCGACACCTGCTGCTTCGTGTTAATCAGTGGAGCACCATTACGATCTTATGGGACGATCGCCAATGGGCCACATGCCCTTACGCAGTACTAGTGGCTAGGAGCAACATATCGACCTTTCAGCTGGACTAGTGCCTACCTAATGGGACGGCCCTGCGGTTCTAGGCGCTTCCATGTTGCCTTTTTGAACGTGAATGTAGCCCCTGTGTACCATGAAGGAACAGGGCGTCACACAAGAAGAAGCTGGTCATTTATTGCGGATGCAGCCCACAATAATGAAATATATTTTGGAGTTCATGACCTAATGGCTGTATGGGCTTGGTGATTTTGTTGTGCATTAAATTTCTATTCTGATATTAACCGTGTAGCGTTCTTCTTTGCAAGTAATGTAGCATATTCCTATTTGTGGAGCGATGTATTGTGAGAAGATCTGCATTGGGTTCCGGCTTCTGAGTATAGTTGCGTGGTACTGTACTGGGCGCGTTTGCCTACGTAGCCCAGTGTGGCCAGGGAGTGGTGTACAGGCACTCAGTAGGGCCTTTTATGGTTGGTTCGTGATGCCGTACTTCTCACCATGGCGGAATGGTACTTTCCGCCATGCTTGATGGCGTTAGGTACATGTCCGCTAGGGTCAGAATTCGCGTACCGTTGCGCCATGGTGGTAATTATGGTTTGGCATGGAGCGCGTACTTGGTGCAGTTAGCGTTGGCGTTCACTACGGTGTCGCTAATGGCATCGTACTTTACGGTGACGGGTCATAATCGCACCGAGCGCTATTCGATGGCGGTATTGCATTTCCGCCATCGTTTTTCGATTTCCGCCAGGGTCGTAATGAGGGCCAATATGTTGAACACAGTTGACAGTGCAAAGTATCAGTTGTGAAAAAAACACAAAAAAGGGCAGTGGAATGTTGTATTTTAATTGTACCTTAATACCATGCATGCTCAGTATTTAGAATGTTGTGATGGGAACACGGAATGAATAATATAGGACGGTAAGTGGAAAAGAACTTGAAGGAGAAAGACAGAGGGTGCTGCAACCTCTAGTTCTGGTATTAAATTATGAATATATTTCTATCACATAAATTGAGATATAATGCTGGCGACAAGCACACGCTCACCCTGATGCGGCTGCAACAGATTGATGAGCAAAGAGCTGACAGACACTCTTGTAGAGGAGCATCTGCATGCCTCTGCAGGAAATCCCAACCCTTTACGTGCCATATGTTGGAAGCCTAAGATTGTGCCGTGTGTTTGACACCAGCAGTGTGCCACTACCACAGCATATATTCGAAAGAAGGTACTCATTGAGAAAACCCTATCGAATGTATCCTAGAAGGGAAGACTATTTGAGGGAGTAACTCCCTGAAGGAATACGAGAAAAGAGCTGAGAAAGAAGCCACTGATGTCATAAGAGAGTATGAACGACGTCTCAGAATACTGGTTGAAGATGATGTATGGATCTCACAGAAACTAATGATGACATAACGAATCAAGAGAACTTTTAAAAATGAAAAAGAAGATTACACGTGCAAAAAGTGCTGTCGAGAATCAACCATTCAATAATTGTACAGATGCTGAAACGCACGGTAGATTAAGTCGTCATAGAAGCTACTATATGTAGTGAATAGAATGCAGGCAAATCCGTCATTGTATAGGGCCTGGTCACTGGTATCATGAATTTTAGTAAAGCAAGACCCATGAAGGGGAAAGGGAAAATCGTGTTGCACGAAGAATACGCTGAATCGGGGAGCTGCATGGTGAGGTTGTCTGGCCTGGAGTCAAGACTGAAGCATCCAAGGTCAGCTATCTATTCTGGAAATGAGCAAACTTGCAAAGGACTTTAATAAGGTGCAAAGAAAGCATGCCAAGACTGCCAAGTGTTAATTATTTAAGACATTTATTTTTTATTTGTATATGGTACAAAACCTTTACAAAAAGAACAAACATATTCATTTAACAAAAACAAAACAGTTTTCCAACTTTCACAAAACTCTAAACCCATTAATCTGTACTACAATCTAACAATCAAATGGTCACTGACATTCTTTCACTTGGAGTTTGCCGACCAAATTAAGGTTCAGTTAGATATATTTCATCATTTGACATTAAAAAAGTTCAACAATAATATTTACAGAATGGCTCTTTCACTCAGAGCTATTGTCCTTTGTTTCGTTATTGGAGGAGCAAAACTCAGAGAACGATGTTACATTTCTCCAGGACCTGCACAGTGGTGAATGTAAGAGCTGGCTCATGCCCAGAGATGATTCTGCTCCAGAAGAAATCCAAAAGCAGCCCCTCGTCCCGGGCCACAAACCTTCTCTATAATGCCCACCTCACATTCCAAGTTCCTTCACAGTCCATCAGGAGATGCTTTAACGTTTGTTTTGGCGGACACTCACAAATGCTACACAATTTATGAACATCAATCCCTTGGTTCCATATGGCCAAAATGTCCCCTCTGTGTACTATATTAAGCCTGATTCTAAGGACATTCGTCCTTACCTGGCTATCTGGGAATTTGACCAAATACCTTGGGAGAACCCCCAGTTTTTTGTCAATAGTCTGGAAGGAATTTATAGGAACTGAGTTCCTTAATTTTCTAATTGTCTCAATCCAGTTAGCAAGTTCCATTGTTTTTTTAATGCTCTGAGGTTTGGTAATTACAGTCTGGATTTCTGCGTCTGCTCTAATCAGCGTCTCCTTAGCTCCTACTTCCAAATTAGATAGGAGCCTAGATCTCGAGGAATCGAGCAGGAATATAACACCATAGAGCATATTCTGGTGTGCAGTAATAATCTGCCGATATAGTGGCATTAGCTTCCACTCAGCCATAGAGCCCAATGATTTTAGACCCAGCTCGAATCTCAGGCTCCATAAGGGCATGCACATCGGGAGACCAAGAACTTTCTTCCACTGAAGACCCTCCCATTCACTAAAATTTGTCTTCAAGAGCAGGGGTTTTGCCTCCAAGCCATAAAGGATTACCGGGACCACCTTTGCCATATAGAAATTAATTAGCGGAAGTAGTGAAAATTTGCAATACTTTCCGTATAATTTTTTCATTTGGGTAATGAGTTTCCTAATTTTCTACTCTACATCGGACTCTACTTTATAAATGGCTGGTGAGGCATACATCCTATAGCCTAAGTAGATTAAGTCTTTAACTCTTGGAATTATATGATCATCCAGGTATCACTTTGCATAATGAATCATTTTATGCGCATGTTTGAACACTACGATCCTGGACTTTAGAGGATTAATGGATAGCCCATTTGATTTTGCATACTCACCCAGTTTAGTCAATAGACTCTGCAGACCAACCGCTGTTTTGGACAGCAAGACTACATTGTCGGCATACGCCAGCCAATGGATCCTTCTCCAATTGATCATTGGGCTGGCCAACGCAGACGGTTCCAGGGAAATACCAATATCTGCAAAGAACAACTTAAAGAAGAGGGGTGTCCCCAGGCAGCCCTGTCTTACACCTCTCTATACTTTCACCAATTCTGAGAGGTGCCCCTGTTCGTCTAGGCACACCCTCAATGTGGTGTCCCTATGCAATTCGACCAGTATTGAGAGCAGTGCCTCCGGAATCACCCCCTTCTCCTCAACTTGTCCCAGAGAACCGCTCTGTCAACCTGGTCAAATGCCCTTGATAGGTTCACCCAGACCCCGTATATTGGAGAGCCACCCTTGTCCATTGTGTGTTCACAGACCAGGTTTACGATTAGCCCATTCGAGGTAGTAGAAAGGCCCCTCCTAAAACCTTTCTGATTGCAGGACAAAATCTGTGAGGTATCCACCCATTGGTTGAGGGTGTTCAACAAGAGCTTCATAACAATGTTGCTATCGATGTCAAGGAGGGAGATTTGAAGGGGCCCCTGAGGGACCCTCGCGCATGGCAACAAGGCACAATCACCACACACGAACTGATATGACAGACACGAGGTTGTATTCCCAAAATCTAGGGTTTATTGCAAAGCAAATAGTCTCAGTTGTCCAACTGGTCCCACGCCCCGCAACGTGTGCCTACCAGACCTCAGGGGACGCAAGAGAGAGAAATTCATACATCAGTTACATATATACAAAGCAAGCATCTAGTAATCAGTAGTGTCACAACTTATACCGCCCCTATTGCATTTCCTTTGAACTAGGCACGATGATTGACAATGGTGAAGAGTATGACACCTTCAAACATTCATTTAGTAAGAGTTTGCAATTTTGTAAGCCCACAGACATAAGTCTTTGTTTTAAAGAACACGATGCTTCTGTTTCTGCTAGCAAGCTGTGCGTAGGGAGAGACACATTTCAGGCCTTGCTATCTCCTAGTTTCTATTTGTGTGCTGGGGGCCAACTTGCTCTCCAGGGATCTACCGGTCTCAGGAATAGGGGGGCTGCAAAGAAGAGCATAATTCAAGTCATTTAATGTCTTCTCCTAGTATTTCTACTATGCTACCGAGACTAGCTGGCACCTGCTGTACTGATTAGAATGCCTTGCTGCTCACTCTCCAAGGATATGTGAGGGAGGAGACCGGGCCTTTCTGTCTGGGTTACTGCGTTAAGTTTCAAAATGCTTCTCGCTGCCTTGCATTATGCACCAGTGAAGCAGAATAATATTTCGGCAAAGCAGTTTTACATGAAGCAAAAGGCAACATTAGAGAAAACAAGAAGAAAACAAAATGGCGATTTCAGTCACCTTTAAAATGGCCGCACCATGGTTAAGCTTTTGCTACACCTTCTTAATACTAAACACATGAGGCGGTTGGTCTTCGGCCAACAAAGTATATTGCCTTCAATCGAGGGGGTATCTACTTTTTCTGGACTGACAAAACCCTCCTTTTGGCTGTATGCCAAACGCCTCATCCATTCCTTGCATCCCCTCTGACCATGTATCTGAATCACATTCTGAATCTTGCACACTACTGATCTCATCTTCATTGTCATCAATATCAATTGACATGAATTCTTTAACTGTCTTTGATTCATCATTACCGTGAGTACTTGATTTACTAGTGCTCTTTTTTTCTCTCATGTGTACACACTCTTCACTTATCTCAGTGCATATTATGGGTAGGCAATGTATGCAACGACAACATGTCATGAATATTCCTAGTACTGCTACTAGGATTGCAAATAATTTCCATCCCCATGATCGTAACACTTCCCAGAACCAGGAACTTATATCCAATTCCCAGTCTCCTTCAGGGGGGTGAATATCAGAGCTCAGAACGTGCAATTTTCTTATCGCTTTGAAATATGTGGGGGAGGAGTCACTTACAAATACGCAACACGCTGATCCCACGATTTTGCAAACAGCACCACGATCAACCAGAATTATATCTAGAGCCATTCTATTTTGGAGTGACATTAATCTAATTCCTTTTTCCTCGAGGGTCATATTATATAATATATCTGTTGGACCATTTATCGTTTCCTCTAATATTCTGGACAGTCGTCTTATATTATAAGAGTTTATGGCTTGGCCCCAGAATGGTATAAATGATTTTTCTATATCCTCTACAATCAAACCTCCTTCATCATTTCGTCGAGGTCTTGACCTGGCCATTTTGGCTATGTCTGCTGTTCTTGAAAGGAACTCCCCAGGGAATAGAAAGCCTAAATAACAAGTACCTCCCCAGTTTCTAGGAAACCAGGGATACGCTTTTTCTCCACATATAAAATAAACAGGATCTCCTACATAAATTGGCTCTACCTCTTTATCAAGGAATGCTATGTTCATGCATCTAGTGAATGTTCCCACCAGGAAAGAACCCTTCTTTCTCAAACAAAAAGGGACAGAACGTGGACTATAATTTACTATATAGGAGGGGGGTACTGTATCTTTATTTCTTGCTGGGTTCATATGAAATGTGATCACAGATGACTAATAGGGTACCGATAATCTATCTTGTGGCATCATTATTGGTGCAATCAATCGTGCTTTATGAAATATGGAACAGCCCCCTGGTTTCATAATGATCTCTTCGAACTCATTCATATTTGTTCTGTCTAGTCGTCCAGTTTCACTTTCGTTCCATTTTCCTTAATATAATGCACTCAGAGAAGCGTAACATGCAGAACTTAATGGTACAGGCTGCACATACCAACCAATTCCCTTACCACCATGTTGTGGCAAGTGGGCACAAACCCAACAATTGTTCTTTCTTAATATTGAGTGTGTCATATTCATTATTAGTAGTAATGTGTTATTTCCATAACCCTCCCTATGTATTTCTTCCATTGGGGACAAGGTGTAAGAAATCACATGAACCAGGCTTTCAGTAGTGGAGATGTTTCTCACAGGCAAGAGTACTTCTAACCAAGTACCATAATACCAGTACTGTCATTATTGAGGCTAATATACTCATTATACACATTATTATCATTAAGCTCAGCACACAATTTTGTCAACCATTTCCTTTTTGTAACCTTCTATGCGCTATGTTTAATTCATTATCAGCAGTGGTGCAGGAGGGGGCAAAAGTCTGTTCTGGCATTCTTCTTTCTCGTTCCTTCTTCTTCTGCAGTGTTCGTCGTGAATGTCTCTCATCGTTGCACTCATTGAAGTGTCAATAAGTTCGATAAATGTCAACAGTCTATTCAGCCAGTTCTTAGCAGCCTGGATTGCTACACGCTGGGCAAGATCTCTGTGCGTCTGCACATTGCTCAAAGAACTCCAGAGCAGTCATCAATTGCCTTCATGCCATGTGCGCCCCGTTCGTTCACAAGGGTTCAGGACACATGGATTTTATGTAAGCACAGAGGAGCCTCGTTTATTGGGCTGTCCGATTTGCACAACCCTCACGCCTCTTTCCTCTAGGCCTCCGGTTCCTACTTCATCCGAGAATAGGAAACAGAGGCAACAAAAAGATCAACAGAAACGTAAGTTTGATCACTCCTTCTTCCTAGACCGCAAATTGTATCGCCTTGCTCCTGGTATCGTGTGATCAATGAATAGTGCGGATGCACTTCCAGACTCAAGCTCGGAGTCAGCCTGTGGCGCAATGGCAGATGATGATGGGCGCCACAGTGATGATGCAACTTTCTTTTCAGGCTGTGACGCAATGAGAGAGGGTGGGCGCCAAAGTGGTACACATTTTGTGTCTGCCAGCAGTGATGCAGGTTCTGCTGAACAACGTTGGGGCACTCTTTGCCCTTCCCCTTTTACAGCAATCTTTTCAGGCTTCGTGTCAGGATGAGGCAAATTTTGTGGCAAAGAACTTGCAATCGTTTCTTTCGTTTCTGGGACCGCTGTCTCTTTCTGGTTGTCTCGATAAGTCAGTTTTTCAGATGTTGATGGGACTTTCTTGGCGTGTGTCGCATGGATCCACGCCTTCCTTCCATCCACACGAATTGCTGTTTATGTAGTTAGGAGGATCAGATTGGGTCCACGCCATCTGGGTGCAAGCGATGTCTTCTGCTCAAAATTCTTTATTAGGATCCAGTTTCCTGGCTCCACTGCGTGTCCCGTGCCAGTGTATCTTATTCGTAATGCCTCCTGCACCTGCTGATGAATCAAACGAAATTTTTGAATTAAAAGATTACAATAAATGCTGAGCACAGGGTATTCAAGTTCCCTCAGCCTTTTCGGCTGAGGTGCACACCAAACATTCACCGGTCTCCCCATTACGATTTCGTACGGGGAGAGCCCAGTCTTTGCCTGCACAGATGTGCACATGCACAGTAACGCTAGTGGTAATGCATCTACCCAGGTTAACTTGTTTCCTGCACATATTTTGCTTATCTTAGATTTCAAGATACCATTGTGGTGTTCAATAAGACCGGCAGACATGGGGTGTCTCGAACAATGGAATCGCTTATCGATCTGGAGACCTGCACAAATCTGTAATAATACTGCGCCCACAAAATGCGGACCGTTGTCTGACCATATGACACGGGGCAAGCCGAAATGGGAGAAGTATTCCTTTAACATTACTTTCGCTGTGCTCATGGCAGTGCAGTCTTTCAAAGGATATGCTTCCACCCATTTGCTAAATGCACATATGACCACCAGAACATACTTCAAGTTTTGGCATCTCTCCATTTCTATGAAATCAAAACGGATTACATCAAAAGGCATAGATGGAGGGCCAAAACTACCTGTTGGAGTCACTGTTCCCTTCCCCACATTGTGTTGTAGACACGTGATACAGTTCTGGACCAACCTCTCTGCAGTTTTCTTTATTTGTGCATTCTCCCATACTGTAGCTAGATGCTGGACTATCTTTTTGGCACAAATATGAGTAGGGCTGTGGGCCATCGTGACCATTGCAGTTACATAGGAATTGGGCAACATCCAGTTTTTACTTCCCTTGTCCACCCAGCATCCTTCTGGATCTAATTCAGCAGAGCCCTCAGCCCACCCTTGGATTTCATCAACTCTTCCGCCTGCATCTCTTTGACAGTAGCAATTCCATTCTCTATCATACAGGGCTCTTCCTCAGACTGTACTGTTAACATTTTGGTATTCAAGTCAGTGGCAGTTTGCTTGGCAATTCTGTCTGCAAATGCGTTTCCTTCTCCCACTTTACATGTCACTTTTTTATGCGCCTCGCATTTCACTATCGCTAGGTGCCTTGGACACGTAAGTGCAGACAGCAATTGTACAATCAAAGGGCCATGTTGTATTCTAGCCCCATGTGATGTTAGGAAACCTCTCTCAGCCCAGAGTCGGCCAAAGTTATAACCCACTCCAAAGGCGTATTGGCTGTCAGTATATATGTTTACACTCAAATTTTCAGAAATCTCACAAGCTCTGGTCAAGGCTATTATCTCCGCCGCTTGTGCAGAGTTGTAGGGGATTTGTTTACTCTCCACAATACTTTTTAACATGGTGATAGCATAGGCAGCAGCTGATGTGCCATCTGGTAGTTTAAAACAGGAGCCATCACAAAATAACTCTCCATCTGGCTCATTTTGTGAGGTATCTGTCAAATTAATTCTCCCCTTTGTTTCTTCCTCAGCATTAACAAATCATGGGGAGGTGATTCATTCCCATCAAGTTCTTCCATGGGCAGTGGCATTAATTCTGCAGGATTCAACGCGCTTCACCTCATAATGTGGATGTGTGGCGCAAAGAGGACAATTTCATATCTAGTCAATCTAGCAGAGGTGAGGTGTTGCGTCTGCATTCTATTGAGTAGAACGTCTATGGCATGTGGCACCATCAAAATTAAGGTGTGCCCCAATACCATCCCTTCCGTTTGTTTTACTTACGCAGCAGCCGCTGCAACAGCTCGCAAACATTGTGGTAATGCGCGCGCTACAAGGTCCAGCGCAGAAGAAAAATAGCCGCACGGCCTCTTTCTTCCACATTGTTCCTGTGTCAAAACAGCCAACGCGCAGCCTTCACTCTCATGTACAAACAATCTGAAAATGTTTTCATAATTTGGTGTGCCCAAAACTGGAGCAGAACACAATGCAGTTTTGAGCAGATCAAATGCTCTCTGACATTCTTCATTCCATTGCAAAGGCATCACAACATCCTTCTTTGTCAACTCCACCATTGGCTTCACAATTAGGGCAAAATTCACGATCCACTGCCGACAATAAGAAGCCATGCCTATTATAGCTCTGACTCCTTTTTGTGCTTTTGGAATCAGCATACCAGAAATGCTTTCTATTCTTTCTGGCGTCAGTCTTCTCCCTTCTTTCGAAAGTAGGTAACCCAAATAAGTAACCTCCTTTCGAGAATATTGGAAATTCTTTAAACTTGCTTTGTGGCCATGTGCTGCCAAGTGTGTTAATATTAAAACAGTACTCTTTTTACAAATCTCTTCTGTATCTGCAGCGATCAACAAATCATCTATATATTGTAACAATACACAACCTGTTGGTAACTCTAGAATCTCTAGTTGTTCTTTCAATGCTCTACTCTAAATACTCGGACACTCTGTGTAGCCTTGTGGAATGCGCGTGAATGTAAATGATTGTCCTCCTAACGTGAAGGCGAACAAATATCTGCTTTCCTTGTGCACCGGAATGCTAAAGAACGCATTCTTCAAGTCAATAACACTAAAATACTCAGCCGAGGCAGGAATCATTGTTAAAAACGTGGTAACATCTGGGACCAACGGGAATTGGGGATCTGCCACCTTGTTTAATGCACGCAGATCACTTATAAAACGGTACGGTACCTCATTACCTCCTTTCTTATACACAGGAAGAATGGGACTGTTACATGTACTGCCTGTAATCTCTTCAATCACCCCCCAATTTTACCAAATCAGAAACAATACTTTTCAATCCTTTCTCTCCTTCTACTCAGATTTTATACTGCGGAATACGTGGTAACGTTACTCCTTCTTTCAAAGCAATTTTCACTGGTTCTATCATCAAACATCCAACATCATTATCATTTATTGCCCATGTACAAGTTGGTACCTCACTCAATTCGCCTGACAAGGGTTTGTACACAAATTCGGATACCGGTACATTCTGCGGTGAAATGGTCAAAAATACTCCATCTGGTGTACAGTGGTTTACTGCACTCAATTTTTTCAATAAATTTGATCCCAAAAGATTCTCCCCACAGTTCTCTGTTAAAAGCAATGGACAGTATTCAGTGAATGGGCCTAATGTTACTGCTACTGGTTGGGACACCGGATTAATCACTGGGGTACCTGTGAACCATACTGAAATATTTCTTTGCCCTGACAGTGGTATTTCTGCAACCAAGTGATGGTCTATCGAACACTTTTGTGCCCCCGTTCCCACGAGGAATCTGTGCTCACTATCTCCGACTTTCATTTCTTCATAGGGTCCTTCTGATTCACGGGAATAGACACCCGTTCCAACCCCTGTCTTGGGATGTCCTATTGGGGAAACAACACATCATCCGATGTGTAATCGCTGCTGTTATTATAGTACGCATTCGCATGAGTATCAAAAATGTTCCCGCCCCTTCCTCTATTCCCATTTTGCATGTTCCGCTGGCTCTGATTCTGATTCTGAGTAGAGGTTTGATTCTGAGCTTGATTCTGATTTTTGGCACCATTCCCTTGACTATTTTGGTGCTGCTGCATGTTATTTCTGTTATGCCCATTTGCTCCTGGATGCCCCCTATGCTGTCTTCTCTGGCCGTACCCATTTCTATTTTGCAAGTGTGGACATTGCGCTCGCCAGTGACCTTCCTCTCTGCAATACGCACATTGATTCAGTCCCAAAGGCCCTCTATGCATGTTCGAATTACCTCTGCCCTGGGCGTTTCCTCTTCCTCTATTGTGTCCCGCTACCTGCTGGAGTAGCACCCTTGTTTTCAAATTCGTTCTATCCTTCACCTCTTTCTCTTTCTCAGGGTTCACTCTGTTTTCATAATATTGAGCCATATGTAATGCTTCGCTTAACGTTTTTGCTTGCCATGCACTTTCCGATGTCATAATTAATGTTTGAATGGGAAGTATTAACCCTCTCAGATATTTATCAACAAATAGCCTTTTTCCTGCTTCTGTGCTTACATCCTTTCCACTGAAATCTGTGAATACTTCCTCAAATCTATTAAAATAATCCATGGCTAGTTCATTCTTGCCCTGAACGCATGCAGTCAATTTGTCCCATTGAATTCTTTTCTCTGGAACAATTCCTTTCAATTTCTGTATTATTCGTGCTGGTAATGCCACCATATTTGGTCCTGGTTTTCCTCCCACTTCTTTATTCCTATCCTCTAGTATTAAATTAGCCTATGTAGCGCCATAGTCTATTTCATCATCCACTTTTCTTATTTGCTTCATATGTCTGCTGGCAGGATCACTGGGAATATTAAATCTATGTCACCCATAGTGAGCGCGGATGACAGCAGACAGGACTCTATTTCTTTATAGAATCCCGCAGGATTCTTTCCTATATCGGGAATCGTCTGTTTTATGTTGTTCACTTCCTGTCTGGACAAGGGGACATGTACATATTGGGCGGTATAATGGGCTGGCGTTACCTGCACTGCGCCCCCATTAACTCCAGGAATTTCTACCTTTGGCACAAAGGTAGGTGGGACTTCTCTCATGGGGAATACCGCACTCACTGTTCCTCCCCCTTCTCTCATATGCAGTAATATTACCAAGTCTAGTGATAGGGCTTTTTCTCCTGTTCCGCATTCAAATGCCCTCTTATATACTGCCATTATTTCAGGGGGGCTGGCTTTCTTCTCATTTATATCTTTGTCTATCAGATGTTCAGCCTTTATTTGCAGTGCTTTTCTTTTCATGGGCAAGGTGTACTCATCAAATATCTCATGTATCTCCATTGTGGGAACACTAGGATCTGAAATCCATTTCAACGCCTCTCGTATACACACTTTTAGTCTGTCGCCTGTCTGTCTTGACGTCGACAAATATCGCCACTGTATATAAGGCTCTTCCGCTTCAGTTCTATCTCTCCTAATATCTCTACTCCTATACTTAGGTGTGGAAAACATTTCAGCATATTCATTATCAAGTTCATTCGTGAGTTCAAAAAGCCTGTCTACATGTTCCCTCATCTCTTCATCCCTCCCTCTACAACGTGCCAATGCATTCAAATCCAACAGTCATTGCGGAGGCAGCTTCCCAATTAACTCGCCACTAAATATTCCCCCATGCATTCCAACACTACCTGTCTTTCGTTGCTCCTCCTGAAGTCAAACATTGAAGCCAGCGCTGACGTTCCATCATTCCCATCTATATACATTTTGGCCTGTTCTTGCAACTCTCGCTTCCTCTCCTTGCTAATCGCACTACGAGTTACTCTCGTACATCCCCTTTGTCCAGCCCCTTCTTCTGTCTCAACAAGTTCAAGTTCAATTACGGGAGGGGCAGATGGGACAGAACTGATCTCTTGTGAGGGAGGTGCGGATGGGACAACGAGAACGGTAAATGACTGTTGTGGTGCTGACTGGCTAATGGGAGGTGCTGTTTGTGCAGTGTGTGGCTGTGCTAGTGTTTGGTCAGTTGGGAGGGGCTGAGTGATAGGAGGGGGTTGAGCAATAGCCATGGACGCGATCGTTTTTGTCTCTCTCCTTGGACCTTGCTTTGTATCTGTCAATATTTTATCTATTAATTCGTCTGATGAATGCAACTCCCGTTGTGGGTATATCTTTTCTATGCTCAATTGCTCGCATCCATTTGACTTTCTCAAACTATCATTCCACTCCTCCTCTTCCTTTTCGTTCGCTCTCTCTGCTTATGCCTGCGCGCATGTTTCTCTCTACTTTTCCAACAAAGTATTGCTTCCCTTCTCCAGTCTCTAAGGATATCAAATACTGCAGGGCGTGTTTTCTTTTTCATCAACACCTTCTCAAAATTATCTATTCTCGTCACCTCAAAACTCCCATGATTCTGCCACTGAAGATCTTCTTGCTTTCTGGTTTGCCTATGCCAAATCTCACAAAACATTATCGCTCCCACACCATACTTCACATACATCTCATATGCTGGCACTCCTCAGGTGGCGTGACCTGGCCAGTTTCCAAAGATTGTCCGCAGCAGCGGGAAAATCCCACTAGGGTGGACAATACCCCAGGCATGTTTTAACCTTACCCTTGGCTAATCAACCTTACGCTGGGTGTTTGATTTTGCGAAATGAACTCTCAACCTATATCAGGATCACTTTTGAATCGGGGCACGACTCACCTGATCAATCAAGTGTCTTTTCAAGACACAATTTGTCCATATACTGACGCAACCAATGACGTTGTGTCTGCGTATCTTGGCTCACTCTGCCTCGTTTCGGGACCCTCGCCTCCTTGTTCTCTGGCTGGGCACGTTGATCAGGGATCAGTTGTGTGCAGATCTGCAAAGGAATCTCTCATCGCTTACGCAGGGGCGCCCCGAACACCTCTTGATCCCAGCTCGATCGTCCCGTCCTCGCCGTTCTCTCCGCCTTCCATATTTTACAACATACACGATGGAACAAGTGGGGGAGGGTCCCTATTCGGGAGCCATCTTGAAGGGGCCCCTGAGGGACCCTCTTGCATGGAAACAAGGCACAATCACCACACACAAACTGATACGCCAGACACAAGGTTGTATTCCCAAAATCTAGGGTTTATTGCAAAGCAAATAGTCTCAGTTGGCCAACTGGTCCCACGCCCCACGACGTGTGTCTACCAGACCGCGGGGAATGCAAGAGAGAGAAATTCATACATCAGTTACATATATACAAAACAAGCATCTAGTAATGAGTAGTGTCACAACTTATTCTGCCCCTATTGCATTTCCTTTGAACTAGGCACGATGATTGACAATGGTGACGAGTATGAAACCTTCAAACATTCATTTAGTAACAGTTTGCAATTTTGTAAGCCCACAGACATAAGTCTTTGTTTTAAAGAACACAATGCTTCTGTTTCTGCTAGCAAGCTGTGCATAGGGAGAGACACATTCCGGGCCTTGCTATCTCCTAGTTTCCATTTGTGTGCTGGGGTCAACTTGCTCTCCAGGGCTCTACTGGGCTCAGGAAAAGGGGGGCCGCAAAGAAGAGCATAATTCAAGTCATTTAATGTCTGCTCCTAGTATTTCTACTGTGCTACCGAGACTAGCTGGCACCTGCTGTACTGATTAGAATGCCTTGCTGCTCACTCTCCAAGGATATGTGAGGGAGGAGACCGGGCATTTCTGTCTGGGTTACTGCGTTAAGTTTCAACATGCCTCTCGCGGCCTTGCATTATGCACCAGTGAAGCAGAATAATATTTCGCCAATGCAGTTTTACATGAAGCAAAAGGCAACGTTAGAGAAAACAAGAAGAAAACAAAATGGCGATTTCAGTCACCTTTAAAATGGCCGCACCATGGTTAAGCTTTTGCTACACCTTCTTAATACTAAACATATGAGGCGGTTGGTCTTCGGCCAACAAAGTATATTGCCTTCCGATCGAGGGGGTATCTACTCTTTCTGGACTGACAGATTGGGCAATACTTTGCCGGATGTAACCGATCACCCCCCTTGAAGAATGTTATAATTATAGCGGTCTTCCAAGAAGCCAGAAACTCCCATTGCTGAAGTATCCCCCTAAAGAGATAACATAATAATTTGGACCTGTAGCTCTAGAGACCGATGATTTGGATATTATTTCCAAGATGTGCCCTTCATCAAAGTGCAGGTGCCAAGGGACATCCAGGTAAACGTGATGTAAGAGTGGCTTTGGATACTCAAAAATTTCTGACAGGTATTCTACCGAAATGGATTACGATACCAAATTACACAAGGTGCTATTGTGATTGGCTTCCAATTGTCTGATCAGCGACCAGAAAATTCTGGAGTTGTTCTCTTTTACCAGCCGCAGCATAACTTCTACATCCTGCTGTAGTCGGAGCCGTCTGCGGCTTCTAGAGAGTATTCTTGATTTATTCATGTGGCTTCTATTTTTATAAGAGGCCAGATCAAGGAACATGTTCACCAAGCTTCTAAGTTTCTGTCTGCGCTTCCTCTTTTTTCTCTGAGTTTCTTCATCGAAGCTATGCGTGTGATTTTGTCTGGCCCCTGAGGAAGCTTCCTCCGGGGGCAAAACAGACCAAAGAAACTTGGTGAATCTCGCTGGTTGGCAATTTTCCTGTCACAGATGATCTGATATTCTCTCAAGTTGACTATTCAGCTTCATACCCCCATGCTTATATTTGACCAGCCTTATTTTACCTATTATGTCTTGGGAAAATATATCTGCGGAGGTGGCTAACAGGTCTGGAAATGTTAGCTCAAGACATGAATGGTCATTCCCTCTGTCATGTTTTATGGCCAAGGAAGAGGGTCGCGAAAAAAGACTACGGGAGGCGAAGATATATTCTAGCGTAGATGATAATTTGACCCTATGCCATGTTGGTTTAGGCTCTGTCTCTTTCCCGGGTGGTCCACTAAACGTACTCAAGCCCCAAGAATCCAAAAGACATTTAAAACCTGCAAAATAGATGAAATTGTGGTCTCCTGTCACGTGAGCCAAGGATAAAAATAGAGCGTGAACTTGGAGTCCTAGAACACATTATTAGGTGCCAGCAGTGCCATGTATTCTCAGAGACAAGGAAACTTTGCAAGGCCAAGTTCAAAGACAATCTGCCCGGTAGAAGGCGTGGGTGATGAGAGCTTCTGGGCTAAATGTGTGGGGAGGTAGAGTCAGGCCCATCTCCTTGCACCTGGGTCTGGGCTTATGTGCTGCTAAATGAACTGAATGTTCCAGACATGGCACAAGTGTGCCAACCAATTGTAGTGGTCCATATAACAAAGGACCTTATAGTTTGAATACCAATGAAAAACTGTGTATCTAATGTTTCTGAAGATGACATGTTTTAGAGGCAGGCATGTGGTGTCCACCTGACAGTGGGCAGCCAATTACAATCCTAGTCCATATAGATAATATATTTAAATGTTTCCCTCAAGCCAATCCTCACCCCTAGTAGGTTTTTCATTATTTGCCACATTTTATGATGTCACCTCTGAGTTTGGGTTTATAACCATGTTTTTATCAAAAGATTGTTGAGAGAAACCGAGCGTATTTATGTTGATGTTCGTTGTAACTCCCTGTTTTAGACAATTGTTAATAAAACATTACTTTGCTATCTTCCTGAGTTAATTTGGTAATTTGGACTTGGAGTTTTTCTCTGAACCCATCCATTGCATGCCGTTCCTAAAGGACCCTAAGCTCACTCTGGTCTGTGTGATTTGAGGGCGGAACGAGAAGGAGGATGGTCATTGCCGGTTGATGAGCAGTGGAGTGATTGGCAGAGGTTGGAACACCAAAACAGAGGAAATGTCAGCACGAAAAGGCTCACCTAAGGTTTTGGCACAGGCAGACACTTACGGGCCGATTCATGGAACAAACGTGCGCCGAAAATCTATGTGCAAGCAGGCGCAAGCAGGCGCAAGCGCGAAAAAACAGAAAAAACAGGCGTGCGATTCATGGAAGTCCCTGCGCGTGTTTTCCTTGGGATGTGCGCCAAACCCGTGCATGGCGCACACATCACTGCAACATCCCGAAAGGCATGCGCGACGCGCACAGTGAAAGCGCACAACCTCGGCGCATACACCAGAAAGTGGGCGGAACACGGGGCGTAACTGCGGAATGGGGAACAACGCGCAAAAATAAGGGCGTAACTGGGGATGTACTGCGGGGAAGCAGACGGAACGCCGACACACACTCGAACCACACGTATTCATGGAACCGAATAGGGCAAAGCCACGCACAGCCAAAGACACGCACAAGCCGAAACACGTCCGCCACACGAAGGCAGGCGGTAGCGTCCCTGCGCATTACAAAAGTGGCAAAATACAGCAATTGGGCCTGTGCGAGCGGGGCACATGTATTTCTGGGGTGCGCGGGAAGTTTCACACGCGATTGAGCGGGGTACGTGTATTTCGGGGGTGCGCGGGAAGTTTCACACGCGATTGAGCAGGGTACGTGTATTTCGGGGGTGCGCGGGAAGTTTCACACTCGATTGAGCGGGGTACGTGTATTTCGGGGGGTGCGCGGGAAGTTTCACACGCGATTGAGCGGGGTACGTGTATTTCAGGGGCACGCAGGAAGTTTCACACGCGATTGAGCGGGGTACGTGTATTTCGGGGTTCGCGCGGGAAGTTTCACACGCGATTGAGCGGGGTACGTGTATTTCGGGGGTGCGCGGGAAGTTTCACACGCGATAGGCCTTGTGTGAGCGGGGTACCACTCACCGTCTGCGTGTAGAAGAACGCGTAGCCAACACCCACCCGCTGTGAAGTAATAGCGTGTGAACTCCAACGGCTGGAAAACACACGCACCGCACCCCTCGGAAAGCACGTACAGAGCAATGGAAATCCACGTGGGATCTTGAAGTCCTGCCAGGGCAGCGCCCGTGCGCGAAACGTCACAGACGCGCTTACGCGCTAAGGGCCTTTGGTCCAATGAAATCGCGTATGCGTGCAGACGCCCTTACGCGCTAAGGGCCTTTCCTCGATTTACACGCTGACGTGCAGAATTTTCACTTGCCAAATCACTCCGTATCAAGCTGGCCATGCGTAAGCACACGGAAGACCACGCTCCTGCCCAGAAGGCCGAATTATTGCCCCCCAGAGCCCCGAGCACGCTCCCACCTGCCATCTGCTGCTGCCTGACTGCCTGCTGCCCACGTGCCCTGCCATTTGCTGCCTGCACATCAGCCAGGGGTGCTGTTGCTGTGACCACCCCTGCTGGAACCGAAGACTCCCGACTGGGATTCCATCGCTCCACAGCCCAGCCCCAGGACCCAGTTGCCCACTCACTCCTGCCTCTGGGGTTGTCATGTCGGGCACCGCAACATCTGGCACCACTGACAACCCCCGGCCAGAGAGGCAGAGGGGCACCAGCTTCAGTGCCAGGGAAGTTGGTGTCCTGGTGGAGCAAGTCCTGGGGCAGTATGATGCCCTCTTCGGAAGTTCCCGCGCCGACAAGGAAGGACGGACTCGGATCTGGACGGACATCGTGACTGCCATCAACGCGGAGGGGGTGGTAGTCCGCGACTTCCAACATGTCAAGAAGCGCTGGGAGGACTTCAGGTCCAGGACCCTGAACAAGTCCCGGCGCCTCTTGAAGGCAGCGGATCCTAAGGGGCGCCGGGGCCACTTGTCAGAAGAGCAGATGAGGGTCCTGGAACGCATATCCCCAGCGCTCCACGTCCAGGTCCTTGAGAGGCAGACCCGTCTGGAGTCGAGCGGTAAGTGTACATGAATCGTGATTGTGAGCTGTGCGTGTGGTGATGTTTCAGTAGTGTGCAGGTTGCACATCTGTTTGTATGGGGTCGAGTATGGGTGGGGGTGTACAGGGCCGTGAGGCTAACACATGCGAGGGCTGTAATGTGTGAGACATGGATGGTGCTTGTGTGTGTAGGCTTGCATGCCAAATGCAGTTGTGTGAGCACACATGTTTGGATGAATGTGTATGCAAGTAGACATGTTCGTGATGTCACGCATGTATGTTGTTTTCAGCTGCATGTATCAGCACTGTGTACATGTGCATTTGTGTGTATTTGACAAGGGTGCAACAGTGATGCATGTGACAGCGGAATGTGGAAGCCTGATTGGCAGATGTGACATGGATGCCCATCTGAATACTGCGACACTTGGCAGAGGTGTACACATGCATGCAAGTGTGGTGGTGTTTGTACATGTGTAGTGCACTTCCTGTGTCGCATGTGATGTCTGGCTCAGCTTTGCCTGCTCATGCTGTTGTATGTGTATGGATGGTGCTGGCAGTTGCGATATGGCTGTGGTATGGCTCATGTGTGCGAGTTGAAATGACATGTGTGTTGGGGATTGTGATGGCATGTCTGAGGTTTGCCAATGCCACTCATGTACAACTGTCATGTGTGTATGTGTCCATTGTACAGTGCCCTGATGCCTGTGTTTTATTTCTCCCTGTCTGCAGCGTCAACTGATGAAGAGGGCGGAGAAGGTGCTGTGGAGCACAGCGGCGGGGATCCCACCGCCAGCCGGAGACGCAAGGCCCGGCTCCCCTCCCAGGTTGTGATCTCGTCGGGGAGTGAAGAGTCTGGTGCCGCGTCCCAGCCCGCAGCCCAGGCCGCAGCTGCCGGGGGGAGGTCGAAGAGGCAGAGGTTGGAGTTAGACTCCTCGGCAGCAGAAGGGGCAGCTGGGACCCCACAGGGCCCAACGGGGGAAGATGGCACGGAGTCATCCAGGTTGGTGGGGGTTTTGGTGGAGGAGGAGGCCGTGCAAGCAACAGAGACGGGGTCTGGAGGTGGGGATTCCACTGGTGCTAATGGTGCAGTGCAGGACCAGGGACAGGAGGCAGCACAGGCCGCCGCGGAGGTGCCTGTGTGCAATCCTGTCCCTGCATCATCTTGCACCAGCAGGGATGCCTACGTCCAGACCCGTTTTCAGGCAGGGGATGAGCTCACGACAACTGGCCTTCCTCTGCCTGCGGACGTGGCTATCCGGGTCCGGGTTGAGCCTGTCCTGACTGGTGTGGCGTTACGTCAACAGGCCATGCGAGGTGACCTGCAGTCTTTTCATGAGGAGACTGCACGTCATCTCGAATGGCTCGTTGACCGCGTCGGCCTACTGGGACAGGTCACCCAGGCCGGATTCCTCCGTTTGATGGGGCTTGCTGCGACCCCCTCCTCAACTGAACCCCCTAAGCGCCAGTCGTCCTCCGTGCCATCTTCCCACCCATCAGTCACCTGGGTGCCCTGTTGAGCTGCCTCTGACGGTGCGGCCAGGCTGGTGGAGGAGGCATCCCTGCCACAGTCGGGAGTCGGACGTCCAGCAGGGGTGGCCACATCAATGACTGCACCCCAGCCAGCGGAGGATTTGCAGGCAGCAGGAGGCAGTGCACGGTGCAGCAGCAGCAGCAACGTGGTGGGAGCCATGAAGGCTCAGGGCCTTCGACATCGGAGGGGCAGGCATCGGCCGGAGGGCAGGAGGACCCAGGACAGAGAGTGTCTTCCGTGTGGCAGCGGTTGGGCCATGCCATAGATGCGGAGCGGCAGCGGGCGGAAGAGGCACGGCTCACGATGGTCAGGGCGGAGAACTCCATGCGGAGGGCCCTGAGGTGGGCCAAGTGCCTCGAGGCAATCCGCAGGGGGTTGGAGGTGGACACATCGACGGCCTGCGGACCCTCGGGGCCATGGAGGAGGACTGCCTCCGGGACATTGAGCAGGAGTTCAATGATGCCCTGGCCCGGGACATCCAAAAGTGAGCCGTCGGACTAGCCCGCTGCCCTTGTACATAGTTCTGTAGTCAGTGTTAGGTTTCCTTTGGTTTTGCATTTTTTTTTTATCTTTTGGACAATGGGCCACATTTTTGTATATAGTTTTTTTTTATTAGGTAGTGTTATTAGATAGGTTTCATTTCTTCTGTTGGGATCATGGACCCTGGCTTGTTCATCTGTACATAGTTTACATAGTTGACTGTTGGATTTTCTTTTTTTTTTACAATTTACCCATGGAGCAATGGCTTTCAATTATAATTTTCCATTAGATTTTCTTTTGTGGACTGTGACTTTGGACACCATTCCTTTGGATTATGATTTTTGGTTTTGCATTTTTTCACGGACATGCTTCTTTTTATTTTTTTACATTACCATTTCTGTTTGTTTATTTTTGATTCAATGTATGTTTCCTTTAATACATATTTTTTGTTCAAACTTCAATGTGTAGTATCATCTCATTGGTTTCATGCATATCATGATATGGGTTTTGAGATTCACTGACACCCATTGGGTGTATGTGAGGGACATGTGTTCGTTTCCAAACTTGCAATTGGAGTTCTATCATGTTATTGCCATTTCTAAGTGGGTGGATGCAATACTCGGGTGGGTGTTTTGCATTTGGAGGCTGACCATAGGTACCAGGGTTCTAGATTGTGATGACATGTTGGCTGGGGAACATGAGTTGGGGCCTGGTGGAGGGTGCCCCACAGTGCTGGGGGGTGGGGGTGGAGGGGAACATGAGTTGGACATGAGTGGGGGCCTGGTGGAGGGTGCACCACAGTGCTGGGGGGTGGGGGTGCAGAGGAACATGAGTTGGGGCCTGGTGGAGGGTGCACCACATTGCTGGGGGGTGGGGGTGCAGGGGAACATGAGTTGGGGCCTGGTGGAGGGTGCACCACAGTGCTGGGGGGTGGGGGTGATGGGAGACATGAGTGGGGGCCTGGTGGAGGGTGCACCACAGTGCTGGGGGGTGGGGGTGCAGGGGAACATGAGTTGGGGCCTAGTGGAGGGTGCACCACAGTGCTGGGGGGTGGGGGTGATGGGAGACATGAGTGGGGGCCTGGTGGAGGGTGCACCACAGTGCTGGGGGGTGTGGGTGCAGGGGAACATGAGTTGGACATGAGTTGGGGCCTGGTGGAGGGTGCCCCACAGTGCTGGGGGGTGGGGGTGATGGGAGACATGGGTGGGGGCCTGGTGGAGGGTGCACCATAGTGCTGGGGGGTGGGGGTGCAGGGGAACATATGTTGGGGCCTGGTGGAGGGTGCACCACAATGCTGGGGGTGGGGGTGCAGGGGAACATGAGTTGGGACCTGGTGGCGGGTGCACCACAGTGCTGGGGGTGGGGGATGATGGGAGACATGAGTGGGGGCCTGGTGGAGGGTGCACCACAGTGCTGGGGGGTGGGGGTGATGGGAGACATGAGTGGGGGCCTGGTGGAGGGTGCACCACAGTGCTGGGGGGTGTGGGTGCAGGGGAACATGAGTTGGACATGAGTTGGGGCCTGGTGGAGGGTGCCCCACAGTGCTGGGGGGTGGGGGTGATGGGAGACATGAGTGGGGGCCTAGTGGAGGGTGCACCACAGTGCTGAGGGGTGGGGGTGCAGGGGAACATTAGTTGGACATGAGTGGGAGCCTGCTGTCAGGTGCCACACAGTGCTGGGGGGTGGGGGTGCAGGGGAACATGAGTTGGACATGAGTGGGGGCCTGGTGGAGGGTGCACCACAGTGCTGGGGGGTGGGGGTGCAGGGGAACATGAGTTGGGGCCTGGTGGAGGGTGCACCACAGTGCTGGGGGGTGGGGGTGCAGGGGAACATGAGTTGGGGCCTGGTGGAGGGTGCACCACAGTGCTGGGGGGTGGGGGTGATGGGAGACATGAGTGGGGGCCTGGTGGAGGGTGCACCACAGTGCTGGGGGGTGGGGGTGCAATAGAACATGAGTGGGGGTGCAGGCTAGTCCCCCGTGGTGTGGGCTGCCTGCAGGGGCCGTGTAGGTTGTGGAGCGAACACCTGGGAGGACCCACATGGCCAATTCACGTGTAGTACTCCACGGAACCCCTGAAATACACGTACCCTGCTGATATCGCGTGTGAAACTTCCTGCGCACCCCTGATGTACACGTACCCTGATGGAATCGCGTGTGGAACTTTCAGCGCACCCCTGATATACACGTACCCTGCTGAATTCACGTGTGAAACTTCCCGCGCACCCCTGATGTACACGTACCCTGATGGAATCGCGTGTGGAACTTCCAGCGCACCCCTGAAATACACGTACCCTGCTGATATCGCGTGTGAAACCTCCCACGCACCCCATAATACACGTACCCAGGACATTCGCGTGTGGAACTTCCAGCGCACCCCTGGAATACACGTACCCTGCTGATATCACGTGTGAAACTTCCCGCGCACCCCATAATACACGTACCCTGGACATTCGCGTGTGGAACTTCCAGCGCACCCCTGAAATACACGTACCCTGCTGATATCGCGTGTGAAACTTCCCGCGCACCCCGAAATACACGTACCCAGGACATTCGCGTGTGGAACTTCCCGCGCACCCCTGATATACACGTACCCTGCTGAATTCACGTGTGAAACTTCCCGCGCCCCCCTGATGTACACGTATCCTGATGGAATTGCGTGTGGAACTTCCAGCGCTTCCTGAAATACACATACCCTGCTGATATCGCGTGTGAAACCTCCCGCGCACCCCGTAATACACGTACCCAGGACATTCGCGTGTGGAACTTCCAGCGCACCCCTGGAATACACGTACCCTGCTGATATCGCGTGTGAAACCTCCCACGCACCCCGTAATACACATACCCAGGACATTCGCGTGTGGAGCTTCCAGTGCACCCCTGAAATACACGTACCCTGCTGAATTTGCGTGTGAAACCTCCCGCGCACCCCGTAATACACGTACCCAGGACATTCGCGTGTGGAACTTCCAGCGCACCCCTGGAATACACGTACCCTGCTGATATCGCGTGTGAAACTTCCCACGCATCCCGTAATACACGTACCCAGGACATTCGCGTGTGGAACTTCCAGCGCACCCCTGAAATACACGTACCCAGCTGAAATGATGTGAGGTACTTCCCGCGCACCCCAGTGATACATGTAGCCCGCTTGCTGTGCTGGTACAGGGTTAGCGCAGCCCTTTGCGCTGGATTGGGGATTTTGATGGCTTTTGCCTGCGCAAGGGGCGTTCTTGGGGGCGTAACTGGCGCTGCTGCAGGGTCGCTGCGCCACTGTGCGCCACGGCTGGTTTTGGTGGCTGGAATCCATGAATACGCTGTGCGCGGAAATGTATTTTGGCGCACGCGGATGGCCCAGGGATTCGCACGCACACACTGTGCGCCAGCCGCGTGCGCCACTTGTGCGCTGAATTCTATGAATTACCCCCTTAGTGTGCAGAGGAGCTGAACGACGCAGCTTGGTAACCACTTTAGGACAGCGTGTGTGTTGAGGGTTGCCTAGCAACCACAAATAGCGTAAAAGGGAAGCTGAAGTAGCGATGCAACTTGCATAACGTGCCATGAGAGCTCATCATACTTTGCGAATAGCAGTGTATCTGAGAATAGTTGAGAGCAAGCAAGCCATGGAAAGATGTAAAAGTTTGTTTTCTGGGAGCATACCAGATCGAGTTATATTTTTTCCAAAACCTGGTGATCCAGTCATTATAATGAAGTATATTCTACCAGTAAATGGGCCCAACTATTCAGCTGATAGGAAAGATGCCCTGTTGTTTCATTGTCTTGGGCATGATGGGCAAGAAGTCTATAAAAGACTACCAGAACCAATATAACAGGATGGGGTTGAGTCCTTGAAGATTTTGATCTTAAGTTAGTCAAGCTAGACAAGCACTTTGAAATTAAAGAGATCAAGATATTGGCAAGGAACAAAGAAAGGAGAGACCATAGAGGAATTCATAACAGCTTTGAGAGGCCTAGCAATGAAGTGTGAGTTTCGACATTGTCAACAGGGACATCTAAGGGATCAGGTGATGATCAAGTGTGCAAGTGATCTAATAAGAGAGAAATTATGGAAGGAGAGAGATCCCATATTCGACTGAGCCATAGAAATAGCTAAATAAATAGAGCACAAAACACTTTGGGCCCGGTTCATAGAAATGTGCGAGGACACTGTGTGAGCCTTTCCGCAGATAAAATGAAGCATGCCCCATGTATTCATGGAATTTACTGCACAAAGTAACTGTATTTGTAAGTCGCGCATGGAACGCCCCTGACACACCCCCATGCAAAGCTAAAACAGCCAGATCAGCTACCTTTGCCAGCTCCCCTGAGTGTGAATACATGCACCCTTCAAACAATGCGTGAGGCCCATGTCTGTTTTTCAGGTACTCTAAACAGGCTCCCTCATAACCGTATCCGGCACCGCAACAATATGCGTATGAAAAATCGTAACTCGGTTTTAATCTCCAAAAATCTGTGTGTGAACCCCCATAAACTGTCCCTGCACCCCGCTCAACTGCGTATGCGCTCCCCTCAGTTGGATCATAAACCCATTTGCGTACAAACACCCCAAAATCTGACATGCAAACCCACTTCCGTGCTGCCATTCCTATCTGCAAGTGTACTTACGCCTGTCTTCGGATGGTGGATAGTATGAAGGACTTGCGTGGACATTTCCTGGATGAGAGGTTGCTAAGAAAATCCTTGAATACGTCTCGTGCTGCGCAATTGTGGGCATGCACTGGACTGCCTGCAGGCCATGGCTCGGAACGCCTGTTTTTTTGCAGGTTCTTCCCCATTTCTGGTGTTCCGCCCCCTCCCTAGCTCCCCCTGTGCAAGCCACGCCCACACACTGCGTGGAGTCTCGAGCAAGGCCCTCAACGGCTCACAGAGACTTGCTGAGTCTGCATGAACTCCACGCAAGCCCAGGAAAAGTACAGCGCATTTGATTCGATGAATCGACAAACGCGGATTTGCGTGCAATTACCCTTTTTTTCCACACATATGAATCAGGCCCTTTGTATTAAGGAACTGAGTCATGATGAATACAAATTGGACAATAAGTACATTGTTGATGCCAAGATGGTGGGGAGAGAGAGGAAACTGGGTGGGTTTAGTGTTGTGCCAAGGAGAGAACTTGAATGTAGTTTCAAGGAGAAAGGACGGACGAGTAGTTGCGGACCCAAGAAGGAGGCGGTCAGTGATCGTTAGATGAGAATTTATTTTAGATGTGTAAGCACCCAACATTTAGCAATGGACAACAAATGTACGGTATTGAATGTAGGATATGTGGGAAAAGAGGGCATTTAGGGAAATGTTGCAGATTGAATGTCAATCAAAACAAGTATTTCAAAAAAGAGAGTGTGAATGAAAACTATTGTGAAGAAGATGGAGCTGATGATTCGTATTTTGGAATTGAGGTAGTGGGTATGATCAATGCAATCATGGGAGTGGAAATGGAAAAGCTGAAAGCAATGATGAAAACCAATGGACTACAAACATGGGAATCATATGTAAAGTACTGTACATTTCAAGAATCTAAATTCAAAGCTAACGATTATGGAGAGAAGTCAATAGTGAATAGGTGACGTTTCAGCAAAGATAGCATTATAAGACAAAACTACAGTGTCTAAGATGTTTGTGATGAGTTTTGGAGGACCTCTGTTGTCATGGAGCTGTAAAGCTAAGTTCCAGAATTAGGCCCAAATGCTGAGCCACAAGCATATACATCACTAGACAATAATATTACCTGTGTTACTGAGTCAAAAGAAAGGGAAATACAAGACTGAGTACCAAAAGTGTTTCAGAACTGAGTTGGTTGTTTAAATAATGTTGTGTATACCATCAAGTTAACGAATTGAGCTTTACCTCCAGTAACTAAATTAAGAACAGTTCCACTAACAATTAATCAAGAAGTTGAAAAAGAATTGAAGAGGATATGAAATGAATGAGTGATTGAACCCACTGATGCCTCTGAATGGGTTAGTCCGATAGTAGTGGTGAGAAAGAAGAATGGGAGTGTCTGGATTTGTATAGACTTGATATACGTTACTAAAATGTTTGTTGCAGAGAGATTTTCTTTACCAAAAATAGACTAGTTGATATCAGTAATCTTGAGGGCAAAGTTATCTCTTTACCAGATCAAGTCAGCATATCGCCAGATTAAGCTAAAACCACAATCGGCTGCCATAACCATCTTTATGGCACACATAGGAATATTTAAATGCGTAAGAATGCCTTTTGGGTTAGTGCCAGCTGCTAGCATGTTTAAAAAATCATGCACAAGGTATTGGAAGGTTATCTAAGAGTGATGTTTCATCAAGATGATATATTGATATAGGGTTGTGATGGACAACAACATGATTACAGATTACGAAAGGTTCTAGAATTATGAGGAATTGCAGGCCTTACCTTGACATTGGCAAAATGTAAATTCAGGCAAAATATTGCTTTTCTTGGATATAATCTCACCACCGATGGAGGTCAACAAAAATTGGATGCAGTAAATGCCCTAATGTATGTACCTGTGCCTGAGAACAAGACAGAAGTCTTGTCTTTCTTTGGGTTGATAGAATGCTATTTTAAATTTGTCAAGGGTTTAGCAAGCAAAATGAAAAACATGAGGAGACTTAAAGGAGTCCAATGTCATTGGTCGAAGGTTTGGGATAATATGAAGTAAGATATAACAAAACAAAAGCACATGTGTTGAAAGAATATAAGGATGGATTGTGAGCAGTTGTTTACACTGATGCCAGTGAATCAGGGTTTGGAGCTGTGTTAGTACAGGAGGAAGGTGTTTGTGAATACACCATAGCATTTGCTTCATGAATGTTGAGAGATGAAAAATCAAGATATTCAGTATTCAAACAAAAAGTATTAGCCTGTGGTGGGGCAGTTTTTAAGTTCAAAACATATTTATATGGACAATCATTTGTACTTAGAAAATATCACAAATCATTGGTGGCGATAGTTAATCTCAATGGCATGGATGCTGAATCTAGGGGGATAGTTAAGTGGGTTATAACGCTGCAAGGATTAGATTTTGTAGTAGAAAATAGTTGCAATATAAATACATGTAGTAGTGGATGCATTATCTAGGAATCACTTGGAAGGAGATGAAAACATGAAATGTGAAAATGCAGATTATTTACCACTGAGGGAAGTCTAGATGAAAATGAATGGGTCAAGACATGTCTAGAAGATAAGCTTTATCAGAAAGTACTAAAGAATGGCAAGAGGAGTTGGAGAACATCCAGCTGGAAAAGTGACAGGGTGGGAGAAGATAAGGATGAATTAAAATGTTTGAGAAGAGTCAAGGAAGAGTTAAGACTCCAAGGAGAATATGTATGTAGAGGACACATGATTAGCATCCCAGAAAAAAGAGCAATGCTGTATTATGGTTAGGACATAAAGGACACATGGGGATATCAAGAACCAAGGAAGTTATACGTATTGAATTTTGGTGATCAAACATGGATAAGTTCATAGAGATAAGAGTGAGTGATTGTGATAAATGTAAAAGCAGTGATAGATATTTGGAGACAAGAGTGTTTGCCATGGTTGTACCCCAATGTTCTGTCATTCCATGGGGAGTAGTAGCAGTAGATCTACTAAGGCCTTTACATTTTAAGGGAGCCTGAGATGTACATCTAATATTTGTTCTGGACCTTTTATATAAGTGGCCCGAAGTAGGAATATTGGGAGATATTGCTGATTCTTAGAAAGTGTCTTCCGGAGAGAAGGGATATCAATGAAACTTTTAAGTGAGAATGGACGCCAATTCATTTCATCAGTGTTTCAAGATTATTTGGAGACTTGTGGGATTAAACATGCCAGGGCTTGACTATATCATTCTAAATCCAATAGAAGTGTGGAGAGGTTCACCAGGGCCATAATGGATTGCACAAGAATGTCAGTTAGGTCTGGGAATTATTGGGTTAAGGAATTCATCAAGAGGATTTTTCAGGACAGACTTACACAACTTGCATGTCACCTTTTGAAGTATTACATGGAAGTAAACATAACATAAAACTCTATCTAAGGTGGATGGGGAGGTACAAAATACAAATACCCGATGTGGTTAGTGTCAAAGAAAGGATTGAAATGAAAGGTGATTTATCAAAAGTTTGATATGATAACAATTGTAATGTAAAAAATAGTTGATGAAAAAATGGTTAAAAAAGATTATGGAAATGCTGTGAGATTTGATGGAGGTGAAGTGTGGAGAAAAGAAGGAATATGCCACATGTTGGAAACCATATGGTAGATCAATCATATGCACTGATATTTACTACACAGCTAGTGAACATCATACAATTTGCCACCTGCACATTTTGCCAAATCTTAGAACATTTAACCGCCAATCTGTGTCAGTTTTCTATAATAGTAGTAACACATTTAACTTTGTTTGTAGTCTACTTATAAATTAGAATCAAATTAATGTTTAGAGGATGGGAAATGTGTTGTATTTTAAATGTACTTTAATACCATGCATGCTAAGATTTTAGAATGTTGTAATGGTAGCATGGAATGAGAATGAAGAATGAAGGACGATTGGTGGAAGATAACTTGTAGGATAAGGAGGACGCTGCAGCCTCTTAGTTCTGATGTTAAGTAAAGAGTATATATATTCAATGAAAAATATTGTTAAAGGGATGCTATGGTTACAAGTAAAACCGAAAAACCTCAGAAATTCGCCAGTTATGGTAAGCTAAGCAACCACCATCAATGACATTTGTGATGTCATCTTTGATGTCCTGGGTGTTAGTCTTAGCAGTGCACGGTGGTGGTGCAAGTTATGGTTGCTTAGCTTACCATTACTGGGGAATTTCTGAGGTTTTTCGGTTTTACTTGTAACCATAACGTCCCTCTAACAAAGTTTTTTCATTGAATTTCAAAGGTTTTTATTAGTGCAACTTATCCATAACGTCCCTTGAACAAAGTTTTTTCATTGAATTTCATAGGTTTTTATTAGTGCAACTTAATCATAATGTCCCTTTAACAAAGTTTTTTCATTGAATTTCATAGGTTTTTATTAGTGCAACATAACCATAAAGTTCCTTTAAAAAAGATTTCTCATTACATTTCATAAATTTGTATTAGTGCAACTTAACCATAATGTCACTTTTTACAAAGTTTTTTTCAGTGATTTGTATTGTTTTTTTTTAGTGCAATTTAACCATAACGTCCCTTTAACAAAGTTTTTTCATTGAATTTCATCGGATTTTACAAGTGCAACTTAACCATAAAGTCCCTTTAACAATTTTTGTCAGTGAATTGTATATGCTTTTATTGGTGCAACTTAACCATAACGTCTCTTTATCAAAGTTTTTTTTCAGAGAATTCCATGGGTTTTTACCAGTGCATGCTATTTTCATACAACTTAATAATATCATACTTACCTCAATATAGGAACGTTTTTGTCCAATGTAAAAGGTTTCACCCTAAAACTCTGCCATTTCCCACCTAATAGCATATTTTTAACACTTCTATACTTTTTCCACAGTTTTTGCTTCTGTCGACATCCCCGAACCTCTGAAGTCATTGTGGACCTTCCGGACAGTGCCACGACACCCTGCGCTTGCGTGAGGCATGATCTTGTGTCCATGAACGTGTTTGCAGTTTGCGTTCGGGTCCTTGCTTCCAGGGCAGTTCGGAACTGCATTTTCTACTGATCTAGGAACTTTCAAGCTCAAAATCTACCTTTGCACAGCTCCTATACCTATTCTTACTGATTAGACATTAACAGTCTAGTACAAAGCACACACTTGAAAGAATAGTAGCAAAGCTGCTATTTATCTCAAAAATTGAATCAGCTATTGCCATCCCTCCTCCGCAAGATCCACCACCACTAGCTGGAGGACCCACATGACAAATAAAGCATAATATTTCCAAAGACAATGAAGAGGACCAGGGAGATGAGGTAAAGGAACTGCCGACATCTAGCACCCGGAGAGAATCATGGTTGTGGCAGTTCTTTACCACTGTTGGGAATGTACCAAAGGCTAAAGCTACAAAAGTGAAATGCCCCGAGTGCAACTTTGCACTCAGTCGCGGACTACCTGGACAGTACTGCTACGGGACCACCTCGATGCACCTCCACACCAAATCCAACTACTGCAATACTCTCAGAAAGAGTATTCCTTTCTTAGCAAGTAGTAGGCTGTCCCCCCATCATCTTCCTCAACCAATACTGTAACCACACAGACCTACTTCTGTGGGACACAAAATCCCACCAGCTACCTTGCAAGCAATACAAGAGGCTGTTGATCCATATCTTGTCCTCTGTATATACTGCAGCACACCACTCTGCAGGGGGAAGTAATTTCGATGTGCCTTTGAAGCTGTAATCAAGGAGCATGAAAAACACTGCCCACTACCTTAGAAGTAACTCTTGTGCAACATCTTCCCCTGTCCATATTAGTGATTGGTGCAACTTCCCTCATCACCCTCCTCACCTTACGTTCTAACCTCTCCTGCACACACTTTTTTTTTTTAAATCAACAAAGGAAGGTTCCTTTAGGAACCACCTTTCACAGTAAAAAAATAGAAAAATAAATATTATGGACTCTTCTCATTTCTCAGTAAAGTGCATGGACTCAGTATGTTTTCCCTCATTTCCATTAGCTTTTTGAGTTATGATAATGGGAATAATGTGACGTCCATCCCCCGTTCCAGGGACCGGAACGGGGAATAACGGCCCAGCACCCCAAGTTATCGGCCCAAGCAAAGTGTGTCTTTGTGCGCCCTAATGCATGTGGGCTTCAGTGCGTTATAAATAAATAACTAAATAACGAGGGCTCCGGACCATTATCCTGCAATGGGGGATAAAGGCCATTAGCACCCCTGGTTCCTAAAGCAGGAAGCTGTGGTGCTAGAAAATAGATTTTTCTTCCGTCAGTGGGACACCTGCAGCGTCCTGATGAAGGAAGGAAAATTCTTTTCCAAGATGGCCATCATTGAAAGAGAAGGGAGGGCTCTGTACAGAGTCCCTCTTCCCTTTCCATGGCAGCCTGCAGAAGGTGAAGTCAGAACCCTATGACAATATTACCACAAACCATTTTTTTTTCCCTTTCAAACATATCCTACTTTCAAATAACTTTACCACATAGCCGGTCCCAGGGGGACCTGGCAACTTTAACACCATATTTCGTCCCTTGCAGTGATGGCCTTTAGCCAGATTGTCCGGGTCATGACTTTATACCATGACCCATAAAATCTGACCACTGCCCATGGCCACAGGCCTATACCTCAGTCACCAAAGGTATATAATAGTTTTTTGTACCTACATTATGACACTTGTCAAAAAATAAAACACAGGCACATTTGCAAAACCATGCTTTAAGGTCCTTGGCAATGCTCCTTACATGAGTTTGATAGAAATCCACCCATGTTTTATTTTTTCAAAAGTGTCAAAATGTATGTACATACAATAGTCATATAACTTAGCACCCACTTGACAAAATCCATTCAGTTTTTACGCAAGTCTATAATCTTTCTGAAAACCTTTGTCCACATTTGTCAAATGGAAACAAAGTTATAAGCCATCTAAAAATGTTGAAACCCCCCTCTGATTTAGCCCCCTCTTGAGAAAGTCCCACCGAACTTTACAAAAAACATTTATATCTAGATTTAAAATTGTTTTGCAAACTTTTGTGCAGATTCGTCATATGGCACCACATTTATAAGCCTTTGCAATAGTTTGGACCCCCCCGTCTAAATGTGTTCCCTCTTGACAAAACAGCACCACACTTTCCAAAACCATTCAGAATCAAGTCTAGAATGAAATTCCAAAATGTCATGAAGTTTCATTAAGTGGCGCCAAAGTTATAAGCCTTCCAATAACTGCTTTTCACCAAACCCATAATGCAGAAATTGGCATAGATGCCCCCGAACATCTGAAGTGTTCGCGAACATCACTCCCCGAACTGTTTGTGGACTTCGGGGTGAAAAACACCTGTTTTTTGGCTTCTCACCGCTATATCCCATCCTCATCACCCCTCACCTCCCCAGAGATTATTTGATAGGTTTGACAAGTGCAATGTTGTGTTTTTTTAAATCTATTTCTACTGCGGTGGCTGCAGACACTAGCGGAAGTCCGGGAATCCAACATGGTGGGCGTTTCCAAAAATCTGATGCACTTTGTGCTTTTCATCATCCAATCAGTGGGCGAGTCCGATGTCCCCAGACATCACGGCACCCTCTAGGAAGCTTGTCCACAGACTGAACAGGGAAATGGGTCTGTTGACCGAACCCAGATATCACACATTTTTTTGGACCTACTTTTTGGTTGTTTTAAAAATAAAAACGACTGATGGATTTACATAAAATTTTCGAACGTACACTTTCGGGCCCAAGCCACCACTCCTGGCGCAAATTTTGTCAAAATCCGTTCAGCAGTTTGGGCACCCATTTTCAATTATGTCTATGGAAATAAAAATTATTTTGGGATGCCACTTCGCCCCTCCCACTTGACGAAGCCTCACCAAACTTGCCTAAATAATTCAGAGTGGGCCATATACTTTTTTTTTGCAAAGTTTGGTAAGAATTCGTCCAGGGGGAGTGAAGTTATAGGCTGCCCAAAAAGTGCTTTTCCTTTGATTTGAGCAACTTAACCATAACTACACGGCCGCTACCGCAGGCCGTGTAATTATAAATTGGATGTCTTGTTGAGATTTACAGGGTAATTCATAGAATTTTGCACAAAAGTGGCTCACACGGCTGGCGCACAGTGTGCGCGTGCGAATGTCTGCGCCAGCCACGTGCACTAAAATCGATTTCCGCTCACAGCAAATTCATGGATTTTAGCCTCCGAAACCAGCCGTGGCACAGAGTGGCGCAGCGACCCTGCAGCAGCGCCAGTTATGCCCCCAAGAATGCCCTTGCGCATGGAAAAGCCATCAAAATCCCCAAACCAGCGCAAAGGGCTGCGCTAACCTTGGACCAGTTTACAGGGCTGCCAAACAGCAAAGCCAAGCGGGGAACGTGTATTACTGGGGTTCGCGTGAAGTTTCACACGCGATTCGAGCAGGGTAAGTGTATTAAGGGGTTCGCGGGAAGTTTCACACGCGAAATGGCCTGTACGAGTGGGGTAGGTGTATTACAGGGGTTCTCGGGAAGTCACACACGCGATTGGATCTGGGTACGTGTATTTTGGGGGTGCGCAGGAAGTTTCACACACGAAAGGGCCTGTGCGAGTGGGGTACGTGTATTACGGGGGTTCGCTGGAAGTCACACACGCGATTGGATCTGGGTGCGTGTATTTCGGGGGTGTGCGGGAAGTTTTACACGCGAAAGGGCCTGTGCGAGTGGGGTACGTGTATAACTGGGGTTCGCGGGAAGTTTCACACGCGATTTCAGCAGGGTACGTGTATTAGAGGGGTTCGCGGGAAGTCACACATGCGATTGGATCCAGGTATGTGTATTTTGGGAGTGCGCGGGAAGTTTCACACGCAAAAGTGCCTGTGCGAGTGGGGTACGTGTATAGCTGGGGTTCGCGGGAAGTTTCACACGCGATTTCAGCAGGGTAAGTGTATTACGGGGGTTCGCGGGAAGTCACACACGCGATTGGATCCGGGTACGTGTATTTCGGGGGCGCGCGGGAAGTTTCACACGCGAAAGGGCCTGTGTGAGTGGGGTATGTGTATTCCTGGGGTTCGCGTGAAGTTTTACATGCGAAAGGGCAATGCCCGTGCGCGATATGTCACAGACGCGCTTATGCGCTAAGGGCCTTTCCTCGAATCACACGCTGACGTGCACATTTTTCATGTGCCAAATCACTCCATATCAAGCTGGCCAAGCATACACACACGGAAGACCACACTCCTGCCCTGAAAGCCATTTTCCTGCCCCCCAAAGCCCCAAGCACGCTCCCACCTGCCATCTGCTGCTGCCTGACTGTCTACTGCCCACGTGCCCTGCTATTTGGTGCCTGCACATCAGCCATCTGCAGGGGTCCAGTTGCTGTGTCCACCACTGCTGGAACAGAAGACTCCCAACTGGGATACCATCGCTCAACAGCCCAGCCCCAGGACCAAGTTGCCCACCCACTCCTGCTTCTGGGGTTGCCATGCCGGGCACATCTCCATCTGGCACCACTGGCAACACCCAGCCAGAGAGGCAGAGGGCCACCAGCTTCACTGCCACCTAAGTTGGTGCCCTGGTGGAGAATGTCCTGGGGCATTATGATGCCCTCTTCGGAACATCATGCGCCAACAAGGAAGGACGGGAGAGGATCTGGGACGACGTAGTGGTTGACATCAACGCAGAGGGGGTGGCAACCCGCGACATCAAGAAGCGCTGGGAGGACTTCAGGTCCAGGACCCTCCACAAGGCCCGGCGCCTCGCGGAGGGGGGCCAGGCACGCATGAGTAACATCCAGATGAGGGTCCTGGAATGCGTAGGCCCAGCGCTCCACGACCAGATCCTACGGAGGCAGACCCGTCCGGAGTTGAGCGGTAAGTGGCCAAGCATTGCTGTGTGAGACAAGGCATGTTGCAGTGTGCTGCTAGTCTGATGCTTGCCTGTATGTGTGACATAGGCCATGTATGGATGTGTGTGTGCAGGGACATCATGGTCATGCATGTGAGACCAGATATGTGTGAACCACATGGTTGTTGCATGTGTTTTAATGCAACATGGGGAGCTCTATGCGGAATGCACACATGAAAGCATGGCTGTCTGTGTTCCTGGACATGAAGGGGGGGTAAGGAATGGGTGCTGATGTCATGTACATGTATGGTGCACATTTGTGTGTGTGTGCCAGAGAAGTGTGTGTGTGACTTTCAAACACCATGCCTGCATGTGACTTTGAAGGCAACAACTTGGTTTACAGGGGCCCTTCTACATGGATGTTGATGTTGATTGCAGGCGCCAGGACTGTTTCTGCATGTGTGTTGTGTGCATTCACCCATGCACACAACACACATGCAGGATGTGGAATGACAGGATGGAAGTGACATTTGAAAGTGCCACTCATGTGTTATTGCTTCCTGTCTAGGGCATTTTATACTGTACCCTGATGCTTGTGTTTTATGTCTCCCTCTACGCAGCGTCAAGTGAAGAAGAGGGCGGAGACGGCGCTGTGGAGCCAAGCGGCGGGGATGCCTCCACTGGGCGGTGACGCAAAGCCCAGCCACCCTCCCAGGAATTACCATCATCCGGGACCGAGGGGGCTGGTGCTGCATCTGCCACAACAGCTGTGGCGGAAGGGCCGGGTGAGCCCCCACAGGGGCTTCCAATGGCGGAAGATGGTGTAGAGACATCCAGGTTGGTGGTCTCCACAGAGGAGGAGGAGCCCGCTACTGAGCCGCACATGGGGCCTGGTGGGGGTAGTATCACTGGTGCAAGTGGTGCAGTCCAGGGCCAGGGTCAGGAGGCAGCACAGGTCACCGCGGAGGGGCCTGTGCATGTCGCTGTCCCTGACCATGTGACTGCACCACCATGCACCAGCAGGGAGGCCCCATCCCAGGCCCGTCCGAAGGTAGGGGAGAGTGCCATGTCATCTGCCTCTCCACTACCTGCAGACCAGGGGTCCCACGAACGTATGGGCTCCGTCCTGTTTGGTGGGTCCCTACATGTGTCGCGCACTCTGGCGGACCTCTCCTCCTCTGTGGAGACTATGCGCCAGGCGTTCTCCACACCGTCTTCCGGCCCAGATTCCACCAGGGCCCCATGTGGACCTGGCCCGACCAACACAGCCAGCTTGGTGGAGCTCACATCCCTGCCACAGTCGGGAGTCGGTGGCCCAGCAGGGGTGGACGCCACAACTGGAGACCAGCTGATGGAGGATGTGCAGGCACCATCAGACATGGCACAGCAGCAGCAGGAGCAGGCTTTAGGTGGGAGCCATCATGGCTCGGGGCCTTCAACATCGGAGGGGCAGGCATCGGCCAGAGGGCAGGAGGACCCAGGAGTGGAAGTGTCTTCCATGTGGCAGCGGTTAGGCCATGCCATAGATGCCGAGCGGCAGCGGGCAGAAGAGGCACGGCTCACGATGGTCAGGGTGGAGAACTCCATGCGGAGGCCCCTGAGGCGGGCTGAGTGCCTCGAGGCAATTCGCAGGGAGTTGGAGGAGAACATGTCGTCATCCCTGCGAACCCTTGGGGCCATGGAAGAGGATCACCTCCAGGACATTGAGCAGGATTTCGATGATGCCCTGGCCCGGGACATCCAAAAGTGAGCCGTCGGACTAGCCTGCTGCCCTTGTAAATAGTTTTTAGAGTTAGGTTTCCTTTCGTTTTCCTTTTATTTGTGGTCAATGGACAATGCCACACAAATTTGTATATAGTTATATTTTTAGGTAGGTAGGTAGGTTTCAATTTTTTTGGTTGGGATCATGGACCCTTTACATCCTTGGACAATGGATTGTATATAGTTGGACTATGGATTGATTTCTCTTATTTTCTGCATCATGAACATGAAGCAATGGAGATATTTTTTTACATTTCCTTTGGATTTGCGTTGTTGGAGGGTGACTTTGGACTGTTTTTCTTTCAAATTTTTGTTGGATTGGTTTTCATTTTCGGTCAATCATCTTTTTCGCATGCTTTTCATTTCATGTTTCATATTTTCGTATGCTTTCATTTCATTTTTGATTCCATGTACATAATACATTTTAATTTTTTAGTTCCATGTATGGGATTCGCTCATTGGGTTGATGCATGTGAAAATGTGCGTTTACACAAGCAATGCCAACCAGTGTATGTGTGTGACGGACATGTGTTGATGTACATGGTTGAATTTTGGTTTGTGTCATGAGATCAGCATTTCACTGCTGGGGGGTGGGGTGCAGGGGGACATGAGTGGGGCATGAGTGGGGGCCTGCTGGCAGGTGCCCTGCACTGCTTGGGGGTGGGGGTGCAAGGGGACATGAGTGGGACATGAGTGGGGGCCTGCTGGCAGGTATCCTGCACTGCTGGGGGTGGAGGTTCAAGTGGACATAGTGGGACATGAGTGGGGGCCTGCTGGCAGGTGCCCTGCACTGCTGGGGGGTGGGGGTGCAGGGGGACATGAATGGGACATGAGTGGGGGCCTGCTGGCAGGTGCCCTGCACTGCTGGGGGGTGGAGGTGCTGGGGGACATGAGTGGGACATGAGTGGGGGCCTGCTGGCAGGTGCCCTGCACTGCTGGGGGTGGGGGTGCAAGGGGACATGAGTGGGACATGAGTGGGGGCCTGCTGGCAGGTGCCTTGCACTGCTGTGGGGTGAGGGTGCAGGGGGACATGAGTGGGGGCCTGCTGGCAGGGGGTGCAGGGGGTCATGCGTTGTTGATCAGTAGTGCAAGGTGACATGTGGCTTGGCTAGGGGGCATGTCCATGATGAATGGGCTGCCTGCGGGACATGACCAGGGGTGCAGGGTAGTCCCCTGTGGTGTGGGCTGCGTGCAGGGTTCGTGGAGGGTGTAGAGGGAACACCTGGGATGACCCACACTGCCAAATCACGTGTAGGACTCCCCTGCACCCCCGAAATACACGTACCCTGCTGAAATGGCGTGTGAGACTTCCCGCGAACCCTGTAATACACGTACCCCACTCGCACAGGGCCCTTTCGCGTGTGAAACTTTACGCGAACCCCAGTTATACACGTACCCTGCTGAAATGGCATGTGAGACTTCCCGCGAACCCCGTAATGCACGTACCACGCTTGCACAGGGCCCTTTCACGTGTGAAACTTCACGCGAACCCCAGGAATATTGGCCCTGTGCGAGCGGGGTACGTGTATTACATGGGTTCACGGGAAGTCTCACACACCATTTCAGCAGGGTAAGTGTATTTCGGGGGTGCAGGGGAGTCATACACGTGATTTGGCAGTGTGGGTCCTCCCAGGTGTTCCCTCTACACCCTCCATGGACCCTGCAGGCAGTCCACACCACAAGGGACTACCCTGCACCCCTGATCATGTCCTGCAGGCAGCCCATCCACCATGGGCATGCCCCCCAGCTAAGCCACATGTCACCTTGCACTACTGATCAACAACGCATGACCCCCTGCACCCCCATCCCCCAGCAGTGCAGGGCACCTGCCAGCAGGCCCCCACTCATGTCCCCTTGCACCCCCACCCCCCAGCAGTGCAGGGCACCTGCCAGCAGGCCCCCACTCATGTCCCCTTGCACCCCCACCCCCCAGCAGTCAGGGGCACCTGCCAGCAGGCCCCCACTCATGTCCCCCAGCACCAACACCCCCCAGCAGTGTTGGGCACCTGCCAGCAGGCCCCCACTCATGTCCCACTCATGTCCCCTTGCACCCCCCAGCAGTGCAGGGCACCTGCCAGCAGGCCCCCACTCATGTCCCCTTGCACCCCCACCCCCCTGCAGTGAAATGCTGATCTCATGACACAAACCAAAAGTCAACTATGTACATCAACACATGTCTGTCACACACATACACTGGTTGGCATTGCTTGTGTAAACCCACATTTTCACATGCATCAACCCAATGAGCGAACCCCACACATGGAACTAAAAAATGAAAATGTATTATGTACATGAAATCAAAAATGAAATGAAAGCATACCAAAATATGAAACATGAAATGAAAAGCATGTGAAAATGATGATTGAATGAAAATGATAACCAATCCATATAAATTGGAAAGAAAAACAGTCCAAAGTCAGCCTCCAACAACCCAAATCCAACGGAAACGTAAAAAAAAAAAATCCATTGCTTCATGTTCATAACCAAAAAAAAGAGAAAAATCAATCCATAGGCAAACTATTTACAATCCATTGTCTGTGAAAAAACAAATCCATTGCTCCATGTCCATAATGCACAACCAACAAAAAGAAAACATGATGAAACTATATACAATCCATTGTCCAAGGATGTAAAGGGTCCATGATCCCAACCAAACAAATGAAACCTACCTACCTAACTACCTAAAAATATCACTATATACAAATTTGGGTGGCATTGTCTATTGACCACAAATAAAAGAAAAACATAAAGGAAACCTAACTCTAAAAACTATTTAGAAGGGCAGTGGGCTAGTCCGACGGCTCACTTTTGGATGTCCCGGGCCAGGGTATCATCGAACTCCTGCTCAATGTCCTGGAGGCGGTCCGCTTCTATGGCGCCGAGGGTTCGCAGGGACGACAACATGTTCTCCTCCAACTCCCTGCGAATTGCCTCGAGGCAATCGGCCCGCCTCAGGGCCCTACGCATGGAGTTCTCCGCCCTGACCATCGTGAGCCATGCCTCTTCTGCCCGCTGCCGCTCCGCATCTATAGCATGGCCTAACCGCTGCCACATGGGAGACACTTCCAGTCCTGGGTCCTCCTGCCCTCTGGCCGATGCCTGCACCTCCGATGTCGAAGTTCCCGAGCCATGATGTTCCCACCTTGTTGCTGCTGCTGCTGTGCCTCTGCCTGTGCCCTGGCTCTTGCTGCCTGCACATCCTCCTCCAGCTGGGGTGCAGTTGTTGAGGTGGCCACCTTTGCTGGACGTCCGACTCCCGACTGTGGCAGGAATGTGTCCTCCACCAGCCTGGCCGCAGGGTCAGAGGCAGCTCCACATGGTACCCAGGTGATACATGGGTGGGAAGATGGCATGCAGGACGACTGGGGCATAGGGGGTTCAGTTGAGGAGGGGGTCGGAACAAGGTCCAGAAAACAGAGGATCCGGCCCTGGTGAGCTGTCCCAGTAGGACAACGCGGTCAACGAGCCATCCGAGAAGACGTGCAGTCTC